>NC_054551.1:9565779-9874600 GCF_017654505.1 Polyodon spathula
TTGCAAAACATGCTGCCATTGGAGACTGATTACTATTTATCCACAAACACCTAGCCAGCCGAATTAAAGTAGCCACCAGTCTGGTCTTTAGCCATCAGTTTCAGCAAAAAGGCCCAGTTGCAACAATACTGGAACTCTTTTTTTCAAAAACTATGTATGGACTTTGACCGATTAGTTGAGTTACCCATTAACCAACTAACATCCATGCTAGTAGTTCTGTATATTAACATGCCATGACATGTTATGTTTCAAGCCTTAACATGCAATAAGAAGCTAAGTTAAGAGGTTACTACAAATAATAGCAAAGATGTTTCAAGGGCTTTCCATCATTTTACCACACTAGAAACAAGCAATTGATAAGCTCCCTGCTTGCTTGGTGTAAAGACCTTGAAAAATCTGGCAAATTGTTCTGTCATTGATCTGCAGCCCCACCTGCCTCACAAAGAATTTCACTTCAGAACTCAAGACTTCAGAAAATATTCTTTACTTCAGTATTTTTTTTTTTTTTTTTTTTAGTTAATACCAGCCAAGGTATCTTTTTTTTCTTTAGATACGAGAGATTGTTTCATGAACAAAACAAAACGTAATGGGCAGTTTCAGCGAGGTGCAAGGCCAGCATTGAGCCACATGTGGCCGTGGCTGTGACTGTGCGGTCACTTGAGCTGCATCAGGCTTGGTCCGAATTCTCTTTCTTCCGAAGGTGGTTCCAAGGGTCCAGAAAGAGTTTCCATCATCCAGGGGTAGTCATCCGGATCCCAGATCTGGGGCTGGACGGGCCCATCAGGACAGATTCACAATATTGGCTAAAAAACGCTGCGCCCACCACTCCTCCAGATCAATAGGGACGAAATCTGGAAAACAGGAATTAAAAGGGATGTTTTCATATACGTTTTCTGAACAAACTCTTCAAGGCTAATTGTAGGGAAGCAATGCGGATGAGAAGCATGTGCTTCAGTGCACAATGATTCACTTCTGGGCTTCAGTGCAATACTAAAATCCCCCTGCCCATTTTCCCACAATTATCCTTTGTCTTCAGAGGATATTTTTGACAGAAGAGTGAGTAAGAATGGCAAATAATAAGCAGAAATAATAGAGAATCATGCACACAACTGAATTTAAAACACAAAATACTTTACATCCCTGGTGGTCCCTTGCTTCAGCAGTTTACGCTTCTGTGCACTGCAGCCAAGCCTCCCTGCCATTAATGTGCCTGGACACACCTGCAAGCTATACTGCAGCTCACAGAAGCAAAACAAATTTGACATTTCACAGTGTGTTCACGCAGCAATATTGAAAACATGCTTTACTGGTGCATTAAACCCATAGAGCTCTCACTCTTTAAGCTGGGGCTGGGTGCCTTCTCTGTGTACTGGACAGGTCCGTGCCCATTCTCTGCCCCTCGCGAGTCTCCCAGCCGCTGCTCCACCTCCTGCCAGGCTGCAGAAACACAAGACCATTGCACTTAAAGCACACCCGTTTTATTGTATGATCATAAAGGTTGTATTGGTTCAATGTGTTTGAATGCATTACTTTAATCTGTCTGGATTAACTACAGTAGCAGATGGAGTCTGACCTAAGAATAACTGCAGCTAAAATATCTGATCATTGTATTTAACATGCAGACCTTCACATAGGAGTGGGTATGGAAGTAATATCCCTCTGCACTACAGAAATACTCTCCCCCTCCCAGAAGTCACAGCTGTCATTGTCCATCCATCAACAGTCCAAAGCACCTTTGACCATTGTTCCATAGTCCAATTTCTGTGTTCTTGTGCATACTTTAGCCTTTTAGTCTTGTTCCCCTTTCTTAACACAGAGATTCTTACTGCAACACATCCTTTTTAAGTCCTGATTTCAAGAGTGACCTTCGTACTGTTGATTTGATGGATGACATCTGTGCATTCTGCAAGTTCTGTTGTCAATTCAATGCTTGTCATCTTTCTATTCCTTAAGGATATTATCTTCAAGTATTGCTCATCCTTGTTAGACAGCTTTTTGGGGGTCTTCCAGTCCGGGGTTTGTCAAATACAGATAATGTTTCTCTATACTTGTTGATTGCGCTTCGGATAAGATGTGAGCGTTTTCACTCAATGTTTTTCCTTCTTTATGCAAGTCAAGGTTTTTATAATAGTAGAAAACACTAGTGGATTTTTGAAAAAAAAAAAAAAAAAAAAAAAAAAAAAAAAAAAAAAAAAAAAAAAAAAAAAAAAAAAAAAAAAAAAACCTCAAAACAACACCTATTTAAATTCCAGGCTATAAGGCAACAAACGGTGAAAATTTTGAAGGGGGTGTAGACTTCTTTTTCCTCTCTCTCTCCGTGAGCAAGGAGCAGTGAACTGTGCGAGCTGTGAACTGTATTAGTAACTTTAAATTAGTTTAAATAAATATATAAATAAATTTGTTTTCTATATAAGTTTGTTTTAATATCTGCAAACTTTTAGTCAGCATGTGCACCTGTGGATTGGCTCCTAATGTTAGGGGGAGTGAATTTTATTTTTTAAAAAGTTGAGTCAGGTGTTGGGACAATGTGACACTAGTCATGTCCTCATACTGGGAGGAGATTTTAACTGCACTATGGATTTTAACAATGATAGAAACCACGGGGAGCCCAATCCCCAATATGTTAGAGAGCTGGCCACTGTATTAAACACTTTTGACCTGGTTGACATCTGGAGGAATTGTCATCCCACCAGCAAACAATACACATGGATTAAAGTCAATCAGAATCAGCTTTCAGGGGCACGTTTGGACCAGTTTTACACACCAAAGCATCACACAAATAAATTCATTAGATGCAGTATCTCACCCAACTCTATTTCCGATCATCACTTTGTATCTGCTACTATCTCTTTACCCACCAAAACACATTCAAAGTCATACTGGCACTTTAACACAAAACTATTGTTAGACAAACAATTCACCAATTATCTTTAATTATTTTAGCAGAATTGGAGAAAAGAAAAAAATAAGTATGCCAGTTTGAGGCAGTGGTGGGATATCGGAAAGGTCCAAATTAAAGTGTTTTGTCAGCAATACACCTATTGTCACCAGGTCGGTAGATGCAGTGGTCAGCAAGTTAGAGAGTGAGATTGTGGAGTTTGAGAGGCAGTTGGATGTTCAGCGCAGTGAGGAGGTGTACTGGGACCTGCAGGAGAGACGGCAGCGCCTGGGCAGCTTTCTGGAGGAGAAGGTGAAGGGCGCCCTGCGCGGAGCCCATTTCACAGAGCTTAAAGACATGGACGCTCCTACAGCCGCCTTCTTCAGCCTGGAGAGGAAGACAGAGGAGCGCAAGCAGATGAGCTGTCTGAGGCTGCCCTGCGGGAGAGAGGTCTTCAGCCCTGCGGCGACTCATCTCCCCGTCTCATTGTTGTGCTCAGACTACAAAATCTTTTCCAAGGCGCTGGCAAATCGGCTGCTGACACAAATAGGATCAGTGGTGCATAAGGATCAATCCTATTGTGTATCAGAACTATCCATTTTTGATAATCTGTTTTTAATGAGACCTTTTCAATGTGTCCAAACTTTTTAATATTGATGTTGGTTTAATTTCAATTGAGCAGGAAAAAGCTTTTGACAGAGTTGACCATGAGTATTTGTTTCATACACTGAAGGCATTTAGTTTTGGCCCTGTTTTTATTTCTAATATTAAACTCCTCTATAAGAATGTTTTTAGCCTGGTGAAAGTAAACAATGATCTGAGTGTCCCTTTCCCTGTGCAGAGGAGGATACGGCAGGGCTGCTCCCTCTCAGGGATGCTCTACTCCCTCTCTATAGAGCCTTCCCTGCAACAGCTGAGGGAGAAGCTAACTGGGCTGGCTGTGCCAGCTGCACCCAACAGCCCCCACATCAGGCTATCTGCGTATGCTGATGACCTTAATGTTTTCATTACTAATGACAGGGACGTCACTGTGCTGGAATCCTGCATTAAGAATTATGAAAAGGCCACCTCAGCGCAGGTCAATTGGGCAAAAAGTGCAGCTTTTCTGTCTGGTAGCTGGGAGGGAGTAACTCCCCCATCACTGCCCCCAGTGCTGACCTGGGAAAACACTGGGGTTAAGATATTGGGAGTGTTTTTTGGGAAAGAAGCGTTCATGTAACAAAACTGGGAGGGACTGCTGTATAAAGTGAAAGGGAGGCTGCAGAGCTGGCAGTGGCTCCTTTCACGACTCTCATTTAGGGGGAGGGTCCTCGTTATTATCAATCTGGTGGCATCTATGCTCTGGCATAGGCTGGTGTGTCTGGACCCTCTCCTGGGTTTGTTAAATGAGATTCAGAAGTGTCTGGTCCAGTTTTTCTGGAGTGAGCATCACTGGCTGCGTCCAGCTGTCCTGTACCTCCCCCATGAAGAAGGGGGGCAGGGGTTGATTGAAAAGCACTAGATCGGAAGAGTTGCTGTGCACTAAACGGGTTTTTGAAGAGCCTGTTTTTTAATCCCATTTTAAATTGTGAGTTTTAATTCTGCACATAAGTCTTCAGTGTTTTATAAAGCAGGTTTTACTAAGCTTGGCCAGCTGATTGATTTGGAAAGCCAGTAGGGAATTAGCTATATCACTACAGATCAAATCAGTGCGGTTTGTAGAAAAGATCCTGAGTGATTTACAGGCCTCTCTCATCAGCTATGTCCCAATTTTTGACTAGTCTTTTATCAGAGCGCTTGATTCCAGAGCAGGAGCCCCTGTTCCCCACAGTGCTAGTCTCCCTCTCAGTGCCAGAGGAGGAGGAATCATCTGGCAAAATACTGATGTTGAAGAAAGTGGCAGAGGTGGCTTTCCATACAGCAGAGAAAAAGCAGCTGTATGAAACGTGTATTAAAAAACTTTATTATAATCAGCTGAAGGACCTGGGGGACACTAAGTGGAGAGCTCACCTCAGTGTTCCTGACGATGAATCCCCTGTCTGGAGAGTTTTATATTAATTCCCCCTGCCCAAGCGCTCTCTGACCTGCAGCGGAGAGTGCTGCACGGAATTATAGCCACAAACCGGTACTTGAACCGTGTGGAGCCGGGGGTCAGTGATTGTGCCCCTTCTGTTCCGCAGTGAAGACAGTTTTCCACCTGTTTTCAGACTGCCCCCGGCTGCAGCCTTTTTTTTTTAGTTTTTTAGAAAATCTGTTGGCTTGCTTGGGAGTTGTTTTTACAAAATAGCTCTTTGATTTTAACATTAAATATAGTTTTAAACAAAGAAACAAGTGCTCACTGGTCAACTTTGTATTGGGTCAGGCGAAATTGGCCATTTTAAAATCCCGAAAGAGCAAGATTTTATCCACTGGTTTTAGTAATGCTGTAAGCGTTTTTAGAATCCTGATGGTCTCCAGGATTAAGATTGATTTTCATTATTATCAAATGGTGCAGGACTTGGACAGTTTTAAAGAGCGTTGGTGCATTAGAGATTGGGTGTGCGACGTAAGCGAGGAGGGGGAGCTCATTGTGTTCCTTTAAAGGTCCTGTGACCAGAACGGACCGTGATAGTGTTGCTATTGTTTTGAAATTGTTGTTTTGTGGCTAGATGTATTTTTTGTTATTTTTTTTGGATATAATACTCTCTCTCAGATACCCACACAAATCTGATGCAATCTTGTGACGGACTGCCAATGTTTACCTTTTGTATGATCATTTCTATTTCTATACTGGCAAATATATAGTCTGTCCTCAGCAAATCAAATTACAGTATTGATAAAACCATGACAAGTTAAAGTCCCTCCACCCTGGATAATTTAATACGAATGCTTCCCAGCATGTTTCCAAGCCCCAACAAAATACATAAAGAAACAAGAAAAAAAGGGAAGCGCCTGGGTGCTGAAATCATGTCAAGGAAATCCAATCACATGACGTATGCAGTCAGCAGTTGGGGGTCATGGACTGTCTGAGTGGCAAGGATTCTTGGGACATGAAGGCTGCACACTGTGGAGTTAATTAGCCCGAAATAAGCAAAACCAAGGTTTAGAGAGACAGGTTGAATCTGGTGTATTTACAGGGTAAACAAATGACTCAGTGAGCTACAGCATGTGGAATACTTGCTCGTAATAAATGCAAAATGTTTTTCTTTTTTGCTAGACTTGTGCTTGCACTTAGTTAGCGATAATGTGAAACAACCTTGAATGTAAAAAACACATGGGATTGTAGATTAACAAACTGATACTGTAATCTAGAAGCATATGGATCCAATTCTATATTCACACAATTATTGTTTTGAGATTCAGCTTTTATTAGGGAGCTAAGAACTCCCTTAAATCCCTTGTTTAGAAAGATACAGGGTATTAATGCTTGTGACAGGGTAGCCATCTGCTGTGTGGGTGCATAAATTTGCTGCTGAGTGACAGGCAGGAGATTGAGACGGAGGTTGAAGTTGATACGCCTCGCAGGTAAACAGGATCTATTTACATATTAACATACTGAACTGCTCACGTGACACTAGCAACAATGGTAGCGCATGGAGTACATATAACTCTGTACAAAACGTTTGGTGTGACTCAATAATAAACAAAATCCAGCTGCCCGGTTTTGACTTGCTTACTTGCTCTTCGGTATCCAACCATGATTCTGGTTCTCCCTCACACACACAGACACACAAGTCTGCGGATTTCAGCTCCTTTAACCTGGTTGGCTTTGGTTTTGCAGCAGCCCGGAGGTAAATAAATAGAAGCTTTTTTTACCAGACGCCCCGCTGGAACAGACCTACCTGCTCATTAGACTCCACACCTACAGCAGGCAGGCTCTCCCAGGAGTGTCAGGTACTTCATTAATTAATTACAATATATACAGGCTATTTACATTTACACAGAAAACCCTGTTCATTTGCAGGGCTCCTGTCCTGCCACCGTGCTGTATATAAACAAATTCCATTGTAAGCATAACTCGCTTTCCCTTTTCTGTAGCACTAGCGCTGTTTTGCACTAGCACTGTACACGCAGGTGACGTTGCTGAAGAGCTTGATCATGGCGGATAAACGGTTCGGGCGGATAGGTGATGGGTGGATACATGACGGCTTACTGCACTACATACTGGATTACTCCCTATCTGGTTAAGTTAATTGTGTACTCTATTCCAAACACTGAGCTGAATCTGGTTAAAGTTAAACCCCAGAGTAGAAGCAACACAAACCATGACAAAAACATGTCTCACATAATAGCTACATGAGAGGATGCACTGACGGAGCTTGGCGACAACTTCCTCCCTCACTTTTTACAAAATACTCCATCTTGGATTTTATCCACTGCTATTTTTTCTCTCCTTGTTGCTTAACTGAGGAACACTGCTCACTAAATAAAGAAGTTAACTAGGCCTACCTTCGTATACAAAGTTGACATTGTCCTGGTGTGCTGCTGTGTAGCCCTCGCCCTGGGAGTCTGTCTGTGGCACTGGTGTATTGGAGCGCTTTCCGTTCACCCGGCTGAACACAAGCTTCTGAGCTGGGCTACTGCAATACAAAAACGATACGATACAAATTCATTTTTATATAGTGCCCTTTACACCATAGCATCCCAGAGCGCTGTACAAAGTTAAAAAAACAAAAGAGGTTATATGTATAATACACACCAATTATATAAAAGCACATTTCAACCTGCCAAATATCAACCGGAATAGAGTCCCACAAAATGAGTAGAACAACAGCCAAACATTTCGCTTCAGCTGATTGAAGACGCAACTAAAAGTCCTGCATTGTCTGATGTCAAGGAACGAATAAGAATATACTGAGTTAGTACTTTTTAGAGATGTGATGGCTATAAACCATGAAGGCCCTTGTAGTTTATTACGACAATTTTAAAATCAATTCTGTACTTCACTGGTAATCAATGTAAGGACCCGAGCACTGGAGTAATAGGTTGTGAAAGACAAGGGTGGGTGAGAAAGCAGTCTGAAGCCTTCTACGTTAAGTGGCAGTTTCCCTCAGCTTTAGATTTTTATTACAATATAAAAAAGACAAAGGGTCTCGACAAGGCTCCATAGACTTGGTACCAGATTATTAGCATTGCATGCATGAAGAAGGCCTCACATAAGTGACTCTGGCAAAAGCGCAAGTTAGTGTCGTAAGTGATCACATACTGAACCATACAGTATTTAAAATATATACAATACGGTAAGAGTCATACAAATCACTGTAATTGTAGTCAAGCCTGATGATGCTGGGCCCATAATTAAAGGAGTGTCCATATGAATGCTGTACAGTTTGTCCTATAGTGTGAACCCAGTACAAAACTACACAGATAAAGGGTTGTATTATACATTTAAAAAGCATATTAAAGATCAAGGAAAAACAATTGTGTAACTCTTTGAAAAGAGGATTTATTGCTGGTACTTTCAGTTAGTATGGCACCGCCCTGCTAAGTGGAACTGGAGGCTTTCTCCAACATAATATTTAACCAAAAATGCTTTAAGCAAAACCAGCAGCCAAACAGAAATCATCATTAGCCTTTACATGTGACCCAATACTCCAACTACCCATTTAACAAAACGTCCTGCGCATAATATTGTACAATGCCATCAACATTTTTATTAAAACAGATTTTGAAATGTAACATACTACTGTGGTTTGGGTTTCCTCACTGTGCACATTACATGTATGATTCACCTATTGATATTTAGAACCAGGTATGCTTTAGGTTTTATAAGACTGTGTTAAAGTGGAAGTAGCAGGGTTCTGAAAAATACAGCGTTACACGTCTCCAGGTGTTTCTACAACTGTAGATAACGTAGCTGTACATTTTCTTAACACCCCGACAACTTTTTACACTTATAACTTTAAAGTCTGTTTCAAAGCTCTTTTCAAAATGTTTGCTCTAGTGCACTGGGGTTTGAGATCTGTCCTCTAAATCACTGCAGGAAGAGTGATAAAAAAAACATTTTGAAAAGAGCTCTGAAACAGACTTTAAAGTTGTAAGTGTAAAAAGTTGTCAGGATGTTAACAATGAGACAGGTCTGTTATTTAAACAGTTGTAGCAACATGTCGGGATGTGTAATGCTGTACTTTTCGGAACCACGCTACTTACTCTTAAGGACTACACATAAGTTTAATCATAATAGGAAAATTACTTGATATGATCGATAGATAAAATGTATGAGAATGTTGGGATGTACACTTGGGATCCACCACTAATCCCCGCTGTGGTATATACTATAAAAATTTAATTTGTTCTAGATTGTTTGTAGACACTGCTGTAATGGTGAACATGGTTTGAATCAAACCACTGTGCTTTATTTCTTAATGCAACTGCAGCATACTACCTGTCAAAACTACCTGCAATAGACACTTTGCTGGAGCAGTTCAAGGTTGTTACAGGGATGGAAATAAGACTATTGCAGAGTAGTTTCACTCATTCACCCAGGCTTTTACTACAAGCTTGAACAGCCACAGTGTATAGGCTACAAGCTCAAGTATGTCATATTAAACTCATAGTAAAAATGGAATGGATCCATATGCTATGCAATGGGAGCAAAAAAAAAAAAAATGGCCAGGAAGGATGAGAACAGTCACACAAACCCTGATTCCGACAGTATGAGGAATGTTATGCAAAAGAAGTGGGTACCTGATTAACATACAAAATCAAGAGTTGACGTGGTCGGACTGAGTATTTTCCATCTAAAGTGATTCCACTTGTTGCAGAGAGTCCTAATGGAAATGGGAACCTAATTCAAACAGGCCCTGTGCTAAAATAAAAAGGGTCTGACTTTGGTGGGAGTGACTCTTTGACTGTGGAGCCCAATGTGCTGCTAGGGATTGCTGCAGTTTTAGAGGATGAAAGCATCATGTTTCACTCCTGTACTGATGACACCCAGCTCTACTTAAAACATGACCCTGGTAGTGTGCCATGGTCTGGCTCTCGACTTGCATTCAAGGCATCAAGGCCTGAATGTCTGACAATTTTCTTAAGCTGAACACTAGCAAATCTGAACTCCTTCTAGTAGGATCTAAAACTCAATTAAAGAATCTCAACATTGCTGCCCTGAACCTCGGAAACTGTCTCTCTGCTGCTGCCTTCCCCCACAGTATGAAGCCTTGGCGTACTTCTTGACAACAACCTCTCCTTTGATGCCCACATCTCCTCCGTGGTCAAATCTTCCTTCTACCATTTTCAAAACATCTCCAAAGTTCGTCCCTACCTTTTCCACCTAGATGCGGAGACACTCTGTCATGCATTTATCTCCTCTTGAGTCGACTGCTGCAACTCTCTACATGGTGATCTCTCGGTACGCACCATAAACCGACTGCAGCTAGTCCAGAATGCCACTGCCAGGATCCTTACCAGATGTAAAACAAACATGGTCCTCCGACTCTGGTCTGCTTGTTATCCCCAAGCAAACGTGTACCACGTGTAATTATTACAGCACATATTTACAAAATTGCATTAAAATGAGCTTTCGAACTTTACTTTTTTCTATTATTTTCCTGTTACATTAAATGTACCGTATCTTGTTTCTCCATATCTCCTGCAACATACGTCTGTTTTGTTTTTCTCTACCATTACTGCCTTTCAACCCCACATGTCCATTGATTGAAATCCCGAACTTACCTAAAAAAATCTAATTTGCGTCATTAACACATAGGTTTCCAATTTTAAAACGGAATAGTTATTACGTCACCTTTATTTAAACTGCACCCAGTCCACCTGTCAGAAAACATCAGAAAAGTTATTTGTTTATTTATTTTAATGGAAACAACGTTCGGGATAAGAGTCAGGTTAAAAACAGACTGCGCGAGCGATTTACCGAGTGCCTTTTTGTTCCAGAAAAGTGTGAACATCAATTTTCCATTTGGGGTAGCAAGGTCGAAGAGGGTTAAGGTTTTTCGCCTGCTATGTCCTCCGGGATTCGGTAAGAGTCTAGACCACAGTTGTGATAGTCTGGGTCGCAGTCTAGGCACAGCATAACTGTCGAAGTTCATACTTGCTCCCTGCATAGTCGGGTTACTATGGAGACCGCAACACGATTACGAAACACAGCATTAACCATTTCTCAGATTTTTACAACGCTTGAGTCGACAATTTCGTATCACTTTTACCAGTAACTACTGTCCATAGCCGCTGTGCATTGTCTTGGAAAGCTGTTTCTCTGCACTGCTGCTTCGGCTGTTGTGCTCTACAGAGCAGGGCATAAATAACACGGAGAGGCCCCGAATGGAAAACACGTTTCTATACTACCTCGTATACATGTCATTGCTTAAAATCACCAGGAGAATGTACGGTACAGTCGACTTTAATTCAAGCAAACAAACAAACAGAAAAAAATCTGACTTGCAACTGCGTGTCTCCCAGTCGTTTGTAGTGAATGGATTTCAACACGTCACCTTTGCCGAGCGTGGAACTGCATAGTAACCTTGCTTTTACGCAAGGTCACCTCTGCCTGGGAATATCAACACAGGGATCTTTACAACAGCACAAAATAAACCACTGCTTTGCAAATATAAGGAATTAAAACCGCATTGTAAATGAAATGCTCGTTAAAACTAGCACGAGCTGTACTGCTAAGCAACGACGAGTAAGATACTGCAAATTAAGAAGCAGGTAGGGGCTGCCATACGGTACACTTTAATAATTAGATTGCAACGTAGACAGCCACTGTAAAACCCGGGTAGATAAACTGCATTTTAAATACCAATATGATTATGTCACTTACTCTGACACTGGCCAAGGCTTCTGCTTCTGCTTTGAGTCGTTGATCTTGTTGTCGAGTTGCTGCGTGGGACCTATCAATTGAGTTACAAAAGAATAAAACATTAGCAGCAACAACACAACTCGCAATACGTAGAGCAACGAACAGCTTTACAATAACGTATTATTGCCTCATCCTGTATTCATGGCCACAGCATTCTGAGGCTGTGTAGATAACAAAGGTTTCAGAAAAAAACGTCAATATTAATGTGTTGCTTTCTGCATAGCAGGGACGTGCAACTGTTGGGGGGTGGGGGGACAAACAAAGAAAAGCACATAATAAAAAGTATGCTTGTCATTTAAACACGTGTTACCTGTTCTCCTTTGTGTGACAAGTTTGCTGGGACCTCTCGTAATAGTGTACATCGTGTGTTACAACAGTGCGCCTCAGTACACTTTCCGAAGATACCAGTAACTCACGCTTAACTGCAGTATCAGTGGCAAAATCGTACAAAAAAGGTAGAAAAATTCAATACAAAGAAATATAAAAGCCAAGCGTCCCTTTTGTCCCGGCGTTTCTTTCTTTTTGTAGCAGCCACAGTGACAGGGTGCAATGTATTCCCAGTCAGCAGTAAGATCTTGCAAAACGTGCGTGTGGTGGTATAGGGTTAAAGTCAGGGTACAAGTCAGTGCAAGCCAAAAGCGCGTCTGTCTGGCAAGGTAACTTTGCTATGGGGCTACAATGTGACTTCATGAAACCGATTGTCAGCAGCCGGTGCGATCCTGAGTGTTACCACCCACCTGTGACGTTTCCATACGCCTCTTTGGGGTTTTTTAAAGGGGACGCGCCCTTCAGACGAGTGTTGGCCGTTTCCCTGATATGATATCTTTAGATTAGCGTGTGATGGACGCTGAGGGTTCTGGAAATGCAAGTTTTGTACCTAGCTGTAATGTCCCTCTTTCTTGTTTTGTTTATCGTTCCAAGGAGCCAATAGGAAAACCGAGGACATATTTCTAGAAAGTTGTTGTGTTTTAAGTGAAAGTCGACAACAAACAAAATATTTTAGCAAATTTTCGGGTTTTACCCGATTGAACACGATTTCTCTTTGTAAAACAGCATTGAGTAAAGTTGACGTATGTTCTATGTGCAATTATACTTGCAAATCCACTACAAAATAAAACTCTCTCTCTCTCTCTCTCTCTTTTCTGTGAAAGAGAGACAGAGAGGGGAGAGAGATATATGTAGTCAGAAGTTTGCATACCCCAGTGTGTGGAAATATACATACGTTATGGATTTAAACTGTTGACGACAAAAAAATCAGACGTCCTAATTATCATATAAAAAGAACAGTGATACGTTTATACGTCATATTGATACATGAGTGTTTCTGTATTAAAATGTGCTATGACCTCCCCTAGTTTTACCACAACTTCTGGATCTCTTGTTATAGCACAGACAAGTTTCCTATCTGAAGAGGGGTATTTCTCTCTTCTCAGCAGTCCAGATTCAGCTGGTTTACACTAGATCTGGATTGTTCAAGATGTGACATTTACAAGGTTAAAACTTTAGGTGGTGACTAAGCGAGTTCCAATCTTGGATCGGTGGCAAATTAGGGCTTTATTTTTTAGCTTCTGTTAAATAAATAGTTAGTCCATGTGCTGTGCATTTTAGTCATGTTTTTTGGTCCGTGTTTTAAAAATGACATTACGCTTAACGTTACAACAGGTGCATTTGTAGACGTTTAGGTTTTAAAAAAAAAAAAAAAAAAAAAGAAAATCATGCAAGAAACTGTTTACATAGAGTGTGATTAACATCACAGTGCAATACTCTTAACACAGCCTCCCTCGTGGAGGTAGCAGACATCATAGTGCAATACTCATATCACAGCCTTCCTCCTGGAGGGAGCAGACATCATAGTGCAATACTCTTAACACAACCTCCCTCGTGGAGGAAGCAGACATCATAGTGCAATACTCTTAACACAACCTCCCTCGTGGAGGGAGCAGACAGCATAGTGCAATACTCTTAACACAGCCTCCCTCGTGGAGGTAGCAGACATCATAGTGCAATACTCTTAACACAGCCTCCCTCGTGGAGGGAACAGACATTACAGTGCAATACTCTTATCTTATTCAGCAGCCACGTTTCTTTCCTGTAGTGCAGGAATTTCATTACCAGCTTGAGATAGCTGCCAGCATCTAAAATTGCACATGGCAGGAAACAGATAGTGCCATTTGTCTTAAGCAAAGGCAAATTCAGGACTGTGATGATCAGGTGTTGGATATTGAAAATCCCTGCATCTATGGTCGCGCATGTTGTTGCACAAATGAGCAGACTGATTAATACTAAAAGATATCTGCTTCGCTAATGATCTCTTTTTAAGGTCTTGGAAGTTTAGTCTCTGAATTCGCGTACCTATGTTTAAAGCAAATGGTGAGGTGAATGTATTCAAATCCATACAGATCATTGATTGCGCCCTGTGCGATATACACATCCAGTTTTCACTCTCTAAGGCTATCCTTTCCTGTTCTTGTGAAATATTATTTGGCTGCAAGGCTATATTCGGTGCAATACTGGATTTTCAAAATTGTTAATTTGGAAAATAATCTGACTATTCACTCCTAACTAGTCCCTATTTTACATGCACAAAATGTCTGACTTAAAAAAAGTTTAGGATTAGACAATGATTATTTAAAACAGAATAGAAAAAGCTTGGTATCACACTGCAGGACATCTCTCAAAATGACACACTGTCCTTTCACACAGCAGTCAATCACAATACAATAGCAGAGGAACTCTTTCAGTTCTTTCAAATAAGACAAATCCTTGAAAAATGACCATAATATAGCATACACACTATTAGCATACGTTCAATCGAATAAATATGATTGCTGCAGCTGTAAAAAAAAAAGACCATGAAACTGCAGGACGCAAATAAAAACGAAAGCACAAACAAACGGACAATATTAGCCTTACACTTGTGCCCTTTTTACATACAATATAGTATTCTAAAAACATACATAAAAAACATACACAATAAAACATATAAAGACCATACAGACATCACAAAAATAAGAAACAAGCAATAAAATGTATACAATTTAAAAAAGAAAGAAAAAATACATTACAATCAGACAACAGCAGGTCACAAATAAAAAAAGAACACGACAAAATGCAATAAAATAAAGAACAGAAGGCTTTATATTACAGCCTAAAAAAAAAAAAAAAAAAAAAAAACAGGTGTGTTGTGTATTTGTAAACACAGATATGACAGTTTTCGCTTTGTATTATAAGCTTTCACAATTATTTTCAGTATAGCGAGAGATCTTGCTAGGAACGCAGAATTGACGAGGAAGGTCTGTTGTGTGCTGTTGTTTGGATGGTCAGTTTTAGAAGGAAAGCAAAACAAGGTCAGCAATTTTTTTTCTGGTATGTGGTCGTATTTTTCAAATAAGTGCAAAACAACTACAAATGCAGTAGTGCTGCTCAGATCCCAACATTTTTAACTGAAGATTGTGTTTGCTACGCGGCTTCCGGGAAATCGCATGAGCGAAAACGTGACTGCGCGGAGTGGTCATTTTTCAGATTGATGGCGAAAAGTGTAGCCCGTTATCAGCAAAAAAAAAATATTTAGGGTCGGTCTGGTAACCTGAACCTCAGATAAGGTATTTTTTTATTTGGCTTTTTATTCGTCAGCCAATTGACGCCCCTCAGGTCGGCTGACATGTATGTTACATTTTGTTTGCTTAATTAATGCCCCAAATTAACAATGCCGTGTAGCCCACATTGAGAAACTATATTCCATCATAGGTCTGCTCATTTTGACAAGTTTTTTTTTTTTTTTTACCACGTTTTTGAGTTGAAATCTGGTTGGTTTTTGAGAAGATTCCACCAGATGGCGTGCGTGTAAAACATTTGCATTTAAGACCGTCCTTTTAAAGAAACGAAACACAGCAGAGTAACTGCCAACAATACTTGTGTGCGTAAAAAAGATTGGTGCCTGTAAAATATATTTGTAGACTGGTAAAAACGAGTTGTAGCTGTAAAATAAATGTGTACCTTTAAAACGTATTTTGTGTAGTTTGTAAGTTTTTTTAAGTATCCAAATATAAGAGTACAACTCTTTTTTTAACCGTTATTTCACGCTCACGAAAAAAAAAGCCTGCGAGCGACGCTCAGGCAGCCACAGCGGAATGTGGATGCACAGGTTGCCGCTTCCACAGTCTAGTAACTGTAAAATGAGCTGTATTTCAGTTGCACTGCGCACATTCTCAGCTGGTCATGTAGGCTACTCAGAGGTCAGCATCATGTGACGTGGTGACAGACATTTAAAACACACACACACACACACACATTTGGCCACGGCCAAACAACAACAACAAAAAAAAAAATTCTACAAATTTCTAGAATTTTTTTTTTTCCCACTTGGAAATTGTGGGGTAGGATGTGTAGATAAAAAATCTAAATAAAATAAACTATTTTAATTCCAGGCAATAAGGCAACAAAAGGTGAACATTTTGAAAGGGGTGTATACTTTCTATAGGAACTGTATACTGTACATACACACACACAAAGAACTGACATGTTATTAAACTTACTATTTCCTTGAACATTCTCACAAAAAATGCAAACCCAAAATGACCTCTATCCAAATAAGGATTACCAGTTACCTGTCTTTGATACGAATGCTTTCCTGAATTCTTCACCATAGAACGTCAGCCTGACAGACATAATATCATTAATCGAGTTGGGATTCTAATTTATTATCTTGCTACTTCACAGATAATGATCTGAATGCGCTTGTAATTGCATCATTAGATTACGTTATTTTTTAAAGTACTGGCTCAGAATACAGGGACATTTCTATGACTAATACAAGTCGTGAATATGTACGACTTTCCCAGCCTGTCTAAGTTACTCTGTACAGTTCACCCTGGCCTGAAAAAAAACAAAAATACAACTCATTGATGTCAAGTCTCAATGTTTACCTGTAAAACTCACGGTTTTTCACAATTTTCAGTGTCTTGGCCGTGCAGTGGATTCTCATGTTTGTGCACAAGTTTGTTATTGTTAGCGAAGCTGCGAAACCCTTTATCACGATGCAGTGATAAATCCAACACAATTGTATAAGCGTATAATTTAATTGGGGTGGGGGGGTGGGGTATACCATGAAGAGATGCACATTACCATTCTATATTCTTGTAGCTGCTAAGCAAACTCCCCCCTTACTCCAAAAATAGAATTGCCTTGTTACTGAGGTTTGTCTGCGCGAGCCTTTTATGTTTCTGTACACAACACGTCATTACTCGGGCAGTCGGAGCAGGAGTTGATGTGAGACTGTCACTGTCTCGTTTAGGCAGAAGTTACCACTGACATAAAAGAGAAATGGACATCAATGAGAATTTGATTATTAAAGTCGAAAAATGTAATGTTCTTTATGATGCCTGTGCCAGTGGTTATAAAGACAACAAAAACAAAGACGCCATATGGTAAGAAATAACAGAACAATTGGAAATTGATGTTATGTCTATCTCTCTGTATTTCACCTTTAGTCAGTGACGGGGAGCGCCACACACTGGTTTCGTATTTCTGTAAAATGACGCTTCTTTGTTTTAATAATGTTGACCAATAATAATAATCACATACTAACATTTTTTACCAGCACTGACAGTCCAATAGCAAAGAAACACAGAATCTGTGTGTGATGAAAGCAAACGAGCCTGCATTGCTGAACACATTGTATGTGTGTGTGTGTGTGTGTGTGTGGTAACTTGAGAAGGAAGCAAGGGGTGAATCTTTCAAAGTATTTTATTAGAACAAACAACTCTCAACGACGTTAGTACAATCACCGTGTATCAGCGCCATTTCTAATCTGCCGCGGTCTATGCTGATGATGTATTATAACAAAGGCTAGGGGGTGGTGCTACTCAAAGTATGGATCGTTTACAGGGACCAAATAAACAGTTATATATACATAGTAGCGAACTGGGTTCCCAGAGGCAGGCGCATCACACAGGCGGAGGACCTCTATACCGATACCGCTGTACAAATGAGCCGGCACCTTTGCAAGGCGCGTATATCAGGCTTATGTCTTTGCATGCTGCCTTCCCCCGTGCACGCTACACTTCCTTGCCAGCACTGTTGGCAGGTCCGTGGTTTTCCACACGGAATTGGGCTACTTCGAAAACACTGCCGCGGGAAATAAAGGAGTCGCGGGTAGATAATGTAATTCGATTAGTGGTATAACTTTAAAAGATTGATCTGTTTTCATGTTTGTAATATTGTTTGGGATACAGTACCAGCATTAGTATTTCAATAAAGGGATCACGCTGTAATTCGGTTGCTGGTCTGGTATGAATGTTGATTTGTCCCTTCAGAGCTTATTTCCTTATTTCATAGAAAGTGCGCAAAGTTCAGCGCATGTGATTCCCTGACTGAGCGGCTGTATAAGTACGTGTTAAAAGCAATCCTACATTTTGGAGACACGTGTATTGTTATTGCTATAATAATTCATCATGCTTAGCTAAAATAATTTATAATAGTTTGAAACGATAACCGCAGTTACACCAGGCAGCCAGCAGGTGCCACTATACACTATAAACAAAACCCTGAAAAATAAGCAGAAACAAACATTTGCTCAAGGATAAAACAGTGTGTGTGTGATTACACTTGTGCATGATGTTTTACCATTAGGCCAGGGATTGAACAGACATGATGAGCTGCTGTCTCATCCCCCTTAGGGTGAAAGTAGACCCTCTGTGGCAGGCTAATGGGGCAGTGTAGCTGAGTGGTGCCTTTATCCTTCCTTGTTGTCAGTGCAGCACTTTACCAAAAAAAAAAAGTGCATTTTGGTACTTTAACCAGTCATCTCTTAAAGAAAACAATCAGGTTAAACCTGTACTTTACAGTCGGTGGTGAATAATTAATTAAATAATCCTTTTTTTGGGAGTCCAAAAGGAAATAATATGTCAGGTCCTGTGTAATTGCATTAGAATTGATGCCATTAATTAGTCTCCTTTCCTCTCTCAGTAAGTCAGTAAGAGCCCAGGACAGCAGGAGCCTGTGAGCTTTGAGGAGAATCCCTTTGACAAGGACCGGCTCAGAGAACAGTCAGTACTCACCCAGCACTGCCATGTAACATCGTACACTCTGCTTCTGTACTTACATCAGATTTTATCACACTGACACTGTACTGTGTTCTGTACAAAGCTAGCCATTTTATTCTTACTCTCAACTATACTCCAGGGACCACCGAAAAGCATCCTGCATAGAGACACAGTGGCCCTTTCATAGTGGTTTAAACATCAGTTAAACTCACCTTTTCTTGCCAGTCTAGGGTCTCCAACAAGCGAACTCAAAGTACTAAAATACTCTTACCATGTAAAATCACAGGATAGCAAGGAGTTGTTTAGAGATAATGAAGCAGCTGGAATAACCTTGTGACTGTTAACATTTCAGCTAACAGGCTTTTTTTTAAAAATTTCTTGTTTGCCACATATTGTCTTTGAAAATGAAAATAAATCAACACAAACAACCACCATAAAAAATGCAGCAGATGATCACTTGTCCCACGAAGCTGAACAATCGCAAAACCAAACTGTAGGAATTCTGCAATGCTTGTCACTGAAAGAGGCTTGGTGGTCCAGTGGTTAAAGAAAAAGGCTTGATTCCAGGATGTCCCAGGCTCAATCCCTCAAAACTACTTCACCTGCTTGTGCTCCATATTTCGGATGTAACCAAGGTCTTATTGCAAGTGACCCTGCAGTAGCAGTTGTGATGCATAGTTCACCCTCTAAGATGCTTTGGATAAAAGCATCTACTAAATGACTAATTCATACTCAGCAGCCCACTCAAAATCCTCCCTCCCACAGACAGAGCTAGCAAGCAAGAGCACAGCCTCACATATTGTCACTGACACTCAGGTACTTTTACAGGTAAAAAATCAGGTTTATATCTATCCTCAATTACAAACTGCTTTGTCAACCAATCCGAGCTCACGCTTCCCCTTCTATATTCAACTGCAAAGTCCATTCTAAACAGTGACATCACATTGGGCTGCCACCTCATCAATCTTTCCCCTCTTTTCAAAGAAATTGACAATGGGCTAAATAAAAGTTGATAATGGTTAGATAGCAAGTAGAGCTGGATTTGTAATGTGTGTATTCATAATGAAGTATTGCAGTTCTAGGAGGGTGGAATGTCTGTGTGCGTTATTTTGTTTCAATACTATATAAACACTCCTGTGTTTTGCATGGGTTTGTTTCCATTGCTCACCAGTCTCTGGCCTCCGATCGCACTGTCTCTGCTGCTGTCAGATCCATCTGCTGCTCTGCTGATCCAGGCCACCTGGAGGGGCTGTAGTATGAGTACTAAACCCCAAACCAGGTCAATAATGTGTTGCCAAAAACTAGGGGGAAGATCCAGTATCACCCTTAACAACTCAGCCAAACTGAGATGTCAGTATCATGAACAAAAATAGTGTTAAAACTGCAGTTGGAAATTCAACTGTGCTTTATTCCTGACTATTTGCCTGGACTTATGAAACCTATGCGAAGGAATACCCATGCAGACTTTCATTTGAAGAGATAGCTAACACAGCTACTGTATGTACAGGTTCCTCCACTTTCCCTGCATATGCAATATGAAGTCTGCCACCCTCCTTTCTGTCTCTAATTTTGTTCCTCTCCCTCACTGCCCATCTCCTATATAATGGACGTAGGCGTAATTATGATAGTTATAAAACCAGTCTGATTTTGACAGGAGTGTGGGTTGTATTGGATGTGCTTCTGTTTAAGGGTTAGGATTCGGGGAGGGTGAGCACTATGTTTGAGAGCTTTTGGTGCTTTGGAGTGGCCAGGATACATGTATATCATGTATTGGACGTGCTTGCTGTGGGTTCTGTTGATCTCTCAATTTCTTTCTTAGGCAAAGAAAATGTGCACATCGTACACCCTGACACGTGCAGCAGCAAGATGGAGAATACTATAATTTGCTGTAAAAGAGTCATTATGAAGCAGCATTTCAGTTGGGAGAGTTAATAGTTATGGTGTAAGAGCAAGTCGCAAGCATGGTATTAAATAACAAAGTCAGTATTTGACAGCAAAATCTTTTCCACGACTATTAGTGGCGAAGAGAACATTTTCTACACGCCCCTGCCAAACCACAGATTGAGTGTTTGGAGCTCCACTATGTCCAACCTGCTAGGTGTAATGTCCTGGTGGAGATCATTTCCTGGTAGGCGTAATTTCCTGGTAGGGGTCATTTCCTGGTAGGGGTAATTTTGGCCACATGAACGATCTGGTTGTGTGCATCAAAACCTTTCCGGCCATTCGTGATTTTAGTCTGCAAGCATAAGATCAGATGTAGAATTAATTTGACTTTTTAGTATACATGGTTACATTTTGTTGGTTGTTGTTTCTTATGCTTCTGTCCTAAAGAAAACAACCCCCCACACTCTATCCAGGGCAGATCTGATGTTAGGATCAGTGCTGCCATACTATGAAGTTAGATATGACCCCCACTCACCTCAATGAGCAGAATGGATATGTGTTTACCAGGAGTGGGTGGATAATAAAGGGAGCACTCGCTGCAAGACTGTTAGTCAGGAGTCACATGGCTGCAGCATGAGGAGTCGCTCAGGCCTGTGAGCTTCACTGAACACTGCAGCATCAACTATCCTGTATCTGAGCATAGAGAACACACACTCACTGACAACATGCACACAGTGACAAGACATACACAGAGAATACACACACTGACAACACACACACACAGAATACCCACACTGACAACATATACAGAGAATACACACACTGACAACACATACACAAAAAACACACACTGACAACACATACACAGAGAACACACACTGACAACATATACAGAGAATACACACACTGACAACACATACACAAAAAACACACACTGACAACACATACACAGAGAACACACACTTGACAACACATACACTGACAACACATACACAGAGAACACACACAAAGAACAGAGAACACACAGAACTAACACTGAAAACACACACACTGACAAAACATACACACTGAAAACACATACTAGACAACACATACACAGAACACACACACTGACAACACATACACAGAGAACACACACACTGACAACACATACACAGAGAACACACACACTGACAACACATACACAGAGAACACACACAAAGAACACAAACTGACAACACATACACAGAGAGCACACACTGACAACATATACAGAGAATACACACACTGACAACATACACAAAAAACACACAGAGAACACAACACACTGACAACACACAGAGAACACACACAAACTGACAACACACACACAAAGAGAACACACAGAACAAACACTGACAACACATACACAGAGAACACACACACACAAAGAACAGAGAACACACAGAACAAACACTGAAAACATACACAGAGAACACACACACACTAACAACACACACATACACACTGACAACACATACACATTGACAACACATACATAGAGAACACATACAGAGAATACACACACTGACAACACATACACAGAGAGCACACACACACACAAAGAACACAGAACAAACACAGAGAACACACACACACTGACAACACACATGCATACACAGAGAACACACCGAAAACACATACACAAAGAACACACACTGACAACACATACACAGACAACACACACATTGACAACACACACACAAAGAACACAGACACCACACACACAGAGAACAAACACACTGAAAACACATACACAAAGAACACACACACAGTGACAACACATATACAGAGAATACACACACTGACAACACATACACAGAGAATACACACAGAGTATACACCCACAGCATAACCAGGGGGTTAGGGTGTTAGGGGGTTAGGGGTTCCCAACATTTACATTTACTAAACAACCCTCTGTGTGTTTTCCGAACCTTACAGAACAGATAGATAATTCCCCATTTTACTAAGGACTAGTGAAAAAACAGGCTTAATTAACTGATATCTAATCACATTAGCTTTGTAAGCAAAACAGAACATTAAAAAAGGACTACCTTTTCGAGATACCGGTACAGTTATTTAACACATTTCATATGTTCACTGTGAAATAAAACTTTATTGTTTTAGTTTTTTAAGACCTGAAACAAATCCACATTTCTTTTTGATAGGAAAATGAAAAGTACATTCTGCTAAAATCAGACCTAATCTTGGGTGAGTGAGGTAGATCCCTTGAATAAGAATAAGAACTCTTGACTAAGTTAACCCTGTAAAGAACACAATGCTGAGAGATAGAAACAGAAAAAACTAAATGACCTTGAACAGTAAATTATGAACTGGATCTGATTTGCAAGAATCCCTTGCTGTCTGCAGAGCTCAATGAATTCAGCTGGCTTGTAACTTGTCTACATATATTTTATGTATTTTAGGGGATATATAATTTAGGATCTTTGAAACACGTTCTGACTTCAATTTATTAGGAAAATAACATAGAGCTATGAGACAGCATGGTTCACTGATCAGAGATGAGGCAGTGCTGATTTGTAGAGCTGACGGAAAGGGTGAAATGAGAAGGCACTGTGTTGTAGTAGATACAGCTTCGTGGTTGAGAGGCTGTGTGGCCGTAGTAGTTAGAGCGAAGGAATTATGCAAATGTTTCCTGAGCTTAACTGAGAGAGCTTTGCTTGATACATATGCAGTGCTGCAGCGCACTTGATGCTATGGTGAAAGGGCTGGACTGTCAGCAGGTTTATATAACAGGCCTGACACAGCACTGACTGCACAAATCAGATAGGCCTTTTCAAATTAGATTGAGCTCACAGACCCACCAAGCAAATAGAAGAACAAGCCTTCCTCCTCTGAGATCCATATATTCCTGGTACTCCAAGAGGTTCCGTGCAAAGACGCTGGAATACAATGATGGGGAAGCAATATAACTTATGTTAAGGCTCAGTGACTTGAATGAAGAGTGATCTAGTACAGCTATGGCCAAATGTTTTGCATCACTCTGTACAATTAACTAATTTAGCTTCATAAAGTCAAATGAAACTTGCTAAATAATGTTTTGTTAACATATTGAATTACATACCGCTTAGTAGTTTTCTATATACTTAACGACAAAACTGACAATTTAAAAATGTGACATTTCGAAATCTAACATGAACTACTGTACTACTCTTATGGTTTCCGGTAGACTTTTGTGATATCGGTTTGTAGTTTCTTTGACTACATGATGTTAAATAAAATATCTAAATTTATGTTTGGATAGTTTTTTTTAAAAAATTTTTTTTATTATTATGTCTTAATCCTAAAATTATATGTGATGCTAAACTTTTGCTCATAGCTGTAGTTAAAGATCATGTTCAACTGGGAATAAATGGTACCAAACGATCAGAGCAGGAGATTTGGTGAACAAATAAAAATGAGATTCACAGGCTTCCTACACACACACCCACATACAAACACAGCAATGCTTGTATTATACCTCAATTAAACTGCCTGCCTGCCAAAAACTAAACTCAACCCTGAAACCAGGATAATTTCTACTGGCACCTGCAGATTACATGGAAAACATCAATAGTATCTACACTCTGTCTTGCAAAACATGAATACACGAACAACTTCCTTTTACTATATCTCCATGAAAATGAATAGAAGCCAAGTTAATGCATAACTATGTGTTTGAATTATGAGATAATTTCTCCAAGTAAAAAAGAAAAGATAGGCCTGTATTCAACATCAGTAATGAACTACTCAAAAGCCAAAAAGCAAAAGGAAACAAGTTTGCACCTAACTTAGTAACAGTTCAAAAGTGTATCAATAACGTCCTATTGAGCACAGTGTGTTGAAAACAAGATTAAACAGGTATTCTGTGACCTGGACCTAGGTTTGCAAGATGAGAGCTTAAGTTTTGTTTCTGATGAGTTAGTTTTCACATTTTCCAACCCATATGAAGTTTAAATGGTCTGAAATGTGTGTTATTTGTACACACAAGCACCTGCACGCCCACTGAAGCAAGTCTCCGGACTCCAGCATTCACGCTCTGCTTGCTAATGTGTCCTCAGCGTGTGGGTCCCCCCGAGTCTTCATTTGCATTTTTATTGTATCTCATTCTGTCGGAAGGAGAACGCAGCTGTTCCCTGACAGCCTTCAAATCACCAATCACTATCATTAAATAATTCCCATTGCTAAAAAAAGAAGCAGCTTTGGAACATAGAGCTTGAGAGTTTGAATGATCATTATGCATGATGTTCTCATGCTTCTACTATGTATCTATGTTAGCATCCTTTTTTTTTTTTGCTTTGCCATGCAGCCTTGTGTCAGTCAACGCTAGAAGCCTGAGAGTGAGGGGGGAACATGAATGAAATAAAGGGAGGGGCAGACAGAGCAGAAAGCCTTGGTGTGCAAAGTAGAGACTGTTTAAAATATCAAGGCTGAGTACATATGGGTGGATAATTACCCAGTGTGTATTAACCTTACATGATTGAGCCTGTCTAGATTTAAAAGAAGGGTTCAATTACAGCAATGATCAATGCCCCATCTTACACGGCATACCCCAGTAAAGCTTGCTAAGGGTTCACCGTCATCTAAAAAAAGGGGTAACTTAATGCAGAGTATACATTTGTGCCATTTATTATTAATTTTAAAAAAAGAAGTTCACAAACTTATGAAAAATGCATTTACATATTAGCTGGGTTAACCAAAGCATCACAAAAATCTGTCCCATTGTCATGCATCTGCCTGCAACCTGTTGGAAGAGCAGCAAAATATATTAATCACAAAACCAATGATTAAAAAAGACAGCATTAAGTAATCAGTAGTTAGGAATCATTCATCTCCGCATTGTTACATGAGTCTGTCATATATAACAGCAAAGATAAACAACAGCCAGCAGCACAAAAGCACAGCTGTGTATCGCACCTGAACGCCAGCCCTGCCTGCTCAATGGGGGTTTTATGTTCTCTTGATTTAGTGGGATCTAGTATCTCCATTCTCAAGCGCACAGCCTCCTCTGCACTGTCAGGGTTTTGTTAAGCATCCCAACACATTTTTGAATAGCGCTGCTTTGAAACGTCAGCCCAGAACAGTTAAAGAGACATCATCCCTTTGCAGGGCACACATCTGCAATGAGGGAGGGAGGTAAGGCTGGGGCTGTGTCCTTTCCAAACTTTGAAGAACTTTAACAAATCCATATTAGGATGTTTGAATCAATGCCAACCTTTACCAGGTTGAATATTTAAATTTCTTATGAACAAACTAACAGTTCACCAAGTGATTTTTACAGATTCAGTGCACTAACGGCAGTCTTAGTATTCATGAAGTAGGCATTATTTTTACTCTTAAAGGTTAAAGGTGCTGAAAAATATGGTGTTACACGTCACCAGGTGTTACTACAACTGCTTAAATAACGGACCTGTCATTTGTCGTTTCATTGTTAACACTCTGACAACTTTGTACACTTATAACTTTATACTCTGTTTCAAAGCTCTTTTCAAAATGGCCGCTTGTGTGCACTGATAGTGTAAGGATTCAGTGGTGCAAATGTGGCACTAGATTCTAGTGCCAGGGTACCTCACCTAGCGCCAGCAACGTTACATTCCAGCGCCAGGGTACCTCATCTAGCATCAGCAACGTTACATTCTAGCGCCAGGGTACCTCATCTAGCGCCAGCAACATTACATTCCAGCGCCAGGGTACCTCACCTAGCATCAGCAACGTTACATTCTAGCGCCAGGGTACCTCATCTAGCGCCAGCAACATTACATTCCAGTGCCAGGGTACCTCACCTAGCGCCAGCAACGTTACATTCTAGCGCCAGGGTACCTCATCTAGCGCCAGCAACGTTACATTCTAGCGCCAGGGTACCTCATCTAGCACCAGCAACGTTACATTCTAGCGCCAGGGTACCTCATCTAGCGCCAGCAACGTTACATTCTAGCGCCAGGGTACCTCATCTAGCGCCAGCAACGTTACATTCTAGCGCCAGGGTACCTCATCTAGCGCCAGCAACGTTACATTCTAGCGCCAGGGTACCTCATCTAGCGCCAGCAACGTTACATTCTAGCGCCAGGGTACCTCATCTAGCGCCAGCAACGTTACATTCTAGCGCCAGGGTACCTCATCTAGCGCCAGCAACGTTACATTCTAGCGCCAGGGTACCTCATCTAGCGCCAGCAACGTTACATTCTAGCGCCAGGGTACCTCATCTAGCGCCAGCAACGTTACATTCTAGCGCCAGGGTACCTCATCTAGCGCCAGCAACGTTACATTCTAGCGCCAGGGTACCTCATCTAGCGCCAGCAACGTTACATTCTAGCGCCAGGGTACCTCATCTAGCGCCAGCAACGTTACATTCTAGCGCCAGGGTACCTCACCTAGCGCCAGCAACGTTACATTCTAGCGCCAGGGTACCTCATCTAGCATCAGCAACTGGCACCAGTCGACATGTTTCTTTTTTTTTTTTAAATTCCTTAGCAACCATAGGTGATGATAGTTTCTCATTGGGTCTGTTTCTTTTTTTTTTTTAAATTCCTTAGCAACCATAGGTGATGATAGTTTCTCACTGGGTCTGGACTACTCACATGACCCGCCCACACTCATCATCAATCATACACAGGAGAGGGTTGTGTGGGAAGTTTAACTGCAGAACCTGGTTGTCTTCGCAACGCACTTGTTAAATATGTTAATGTTAAATAAATGTTTTGTGTTCACAAGTCTTAATTTTACTGCATCTTATATTTTGTTGATTAAAAAACATCCTGGTTTAGTAGATGCATATAATCACAGATTTAAGTTAATTGTAAATGTAATCCATCTATGAAATGAATCAACAATGTGCACAGCTTTCTTTCTAACTGTTGAGTGTAGCTCAATTCACAAGCTCTTGTTTCGGTAATATGGCGAACGCTTCGGCTACTCATGGTCTGCCAGTTTTAGTTTCTTAATATTGCAATTTTTGTCTTAAGCGATTATACATATAAATATACAGCACACAGTTGTGTGTCTAATACTGCTTATCACTACAAACTCACTGAAGAGCAGTGAGTGGGGGTTAATAATTTAGCACCAGCAGGCTCTGGTCGTGCCCCCCTTGCTGACTCCCCCCGTTTTATTTAAGTGCAAAGGAATCTTTCAAGTCAGGCTTTTGAATGGTCATCAGCATTCCGTCTAAGAGGAATCATTAATCAATCTACCTTATTCTTTGTATCTATTGTAAACCTATGGCAGTCTAAATAAAGCCCTTAGGTGATTGGCCCCTAAAAACACTAACCTTGGGCAGCTCTGTCTGGGAGCAGCTGGGAATGGTGTGCCAGGAATACTGTAACCCCGGCTGAGTGCGATCTTGGCAGTGCGACTTCTCTGGAGATATAGTTACACACAGACACACAGCTTTGGAGTGGAGAATGGCAGTTTACTTTACCAACATATCGAAGACTTCAGCTTCCAGTGGTGTCAGTCTCTCAGCTTAGAGGCACCAAATCCATCAGTTTGCTGTACCTGCCTTGTTCTGTACCTCAATGTGTACCGCAATCGGACACAAGCTGGAGGATCCTGAAAACATGAGAGGCAAACCAGTCCAAAGTTTGTGTCTGGGTCCTGTCACCCACGTAACGCCTCCAAACACAGATCCTGTGTCTCATGGGCCAGCTCCCAGGGAGGTGCTGAAGCCGTGCTAGGGTCAAGGTTCTTCTGCAGTATGAACACAGCATTCGCTTTAGTTTCATGTGACTGCAATATATATTCAAAAGGTCTAAAGAGCGACAGTATTGAATATCTCTGTGGTCCCTTAAGACCATCTGAGCCTACAGCTCTGACCAAAAGTGTAGCATCTGCAAAATTATATAGCAAAAGTCTGCTGGAAGCCATAATAGTATTTCATGTTAGATTTTTCATTTTTTGTCAGTTTGTGGAAGTATGTGGAAAACTACAAAGTGGTATAGAATGCAATATGTTAACCAAACAATATATTACTGGTTTCATTCGACTTTGCAAAATTTGTTAATTCTGTAGGGTGATGCAAAACGTTTGTCCAGAGCTGTACATTGAAGATTTATACAGTATACATTAAAGAAAAATGGTGCATTTGAAGGACATATTTCAAACTAGTACTTAAAGTGGTAAATGTACGAAATACAGTAAACATGATAATGCTTTACTTCGGACATTTATAGGTAAATCTCAAGTATAACCAAGTGGCTTTACCAATAAGCTTTCAGTAAATGTCTGAAAAGTAATATATTTCTACATAATTCCAAACATTAAAACTTAAGACTGACTAGATTCTGACATTTACCGTAACATATATAATGTGGTTGGCGATCTATACTTTCAAAATATAATTTAATTTAAAAAGGTTTGGTGGCATTCAGGATAATTACACTTAGATGTTATTTTTTTACACAGTCCAGTGAATCGAGCATTGCTTGTAGTTAACTGGTACATTTTCCATTTTGAGTTGCTGGCTAGGAAATCAGAAGATAATAGTCAGACTGTAACAGAACCACTGATGGTCTATCAGGTACGCGTGTTAGATAACAAAAGATTCATTTCATTAAAATAAACAGAAGCCTGTAGCCGGTTAGTCTAATCGAATAGCTTCTTCAAAGACGCTGTCTGTGAAATATGATAATGTTGCATTATCAGCTCCCTGTGGAGAGGCCAGGTTCGACTTCCACTAACGCATCTTCAGAGCCTCACAGTATTGTATACATTTCCAGTAAGATGTTAGTGCAGAGAAACTAGAATAATACCAGTTGTGTTACTGGATCAACTACACAAAATGAAAATGCATGAGAAAGCAAGGTAACTGTCATGACAGCAGAATAAAACTAAACCAGGACAAGTCAGACTTCATCAATACTATATGCTGCCATCACCTGCCCTACTTATTAAACATAAGGTGTGTGTGTGTGTGTGTGTGTGTGTGTATATATATATATATATATATATATATATATATATATATATATATATATATATATATATACACACACACACACACATGAATCAGTGGTTGGAAATTCTGGCCTGTGATTGGTTAAAACCTCATCATAAGAGGAAAAATAGATTGCCCTTTTGAACTATTGCCCTAAGATCCTTACACCACCAGACAATGGTCTCCATCTGTCATGTGATGGTTCACATCACTGTCAGTCCTACCCCTTTTCAAAGGAACGCCTTTCATCTTCACTCCTCACAACAAGAGAAAATGGCTGAGCACCGATTCTGTGACTTAACAACAAATGAATTACAAAACAGACTACAAATGAAAGATGCTCCAACACTAAAATGGTGAATAAAACATCACTGTTTTCTGACTTGACGATGTAAACAAATATGATGGCCAGTATATATACTGGATTATGCAGTAGTCAGCGACCTGCATGGAGAGCTGATAACTATGCGGTATGAACTTTAAAAACATTTTCTTGATAAATAAATAATGTTTATTTATGTTATTTATTTATTTACTTATAGTCGTATTTACTATCAACCCTTGCCTCACTTATTTTCTTGACTGATTCATTTAAACTGATTCATTAAATATGTACTGCAGACTTGGCCATAGTACAAAATTAAATGCCCCTTGGGAACACTATGGTTACCTCCAGGGTGCAGCGTGGCTTGCGTCTTCAGGCATTATAGCCCCCTGTCGGTAACAATAGGGTTAATAATAATAATTTTCCACTGTAGCCCTCCTCTTCAGCCCATTATTTACTTTCTCCTTCTTGTATTTGAGTTTGGTTTGCTATGAGCTCGGCCTAGCTTCACTCTAACTGGAAAACGCCTTCTTGCTGATTCCACGGTACAGTGGTGGAACATTTAGTTTTCTAATTCTAGGTGAAGCTACTAAGGTGAAAAGTAAAATTGATAAAAGACAAGTGGAAAACATTGGATGCCAGGCTGTGTGATAAGAGTTCTTATATAATTAGTTCCTTAAAACACTCAAACTACTTCATGTCAGTTTATTGCTTTGGTTTAACTGATTAAAATGCATATATTATAGCCTGGCATCAGCTATCCTACGCAGTGGTGAATTTATTGCTCACATATATTTTCAGAAGCCAGAACAAAATATACCATCTGTAGTGCCTGATTAAAGGCTAATGTTGTAGCTGAAATGCAAGGAAAGTAACTTGACTTAAACATGGACTTTACACCATTGGATTCAGCTTGAACTTTTTCATCTTTAAACTGGTTTGGATGAATCGAGAAGTTCCACTTCACACACTTTATTAAAAGCACTATTTGAAACACTTGCCAAAAATAAAAAAATAAATAAAAAAGCTACGAAAAGGAGTTTTCTTGAAAGTTTATTTTGTTTCACTACATAAAATTACAAGAACTCTGTTCCATCAGAAACACCAGTGTTATACAATGGCTCTGAGTCCACAGTGTCAGCACTGAAGAGAAACTAAATCCCCCTTCATCCCTACAGGACCCCAGGCAGCATCATACACACACCCCCTCCCTGCAACCCTGCACGGGATGTCCTGAGAGAGGGCCAGGATAGCTTCTAACCAACTGGGCCCAATACTGTGCAATGCTTAAACTGCTGTCTGTCAGATCCTTAGTAGTCTTTTACTGTACACTGAATGTGCTTACTACAGCATCTAATCTTCTGTATACAGTTCTGTATACAGTAGTTAAGGTCATTTGTACAGTTACGGTTGCTGTATTTTAATATTGTATCTCTACAGCCATATTTTCGTAAAATATTGTATTTGATAGATAGTACTGGGTTCTCTGTACAGTGTTGTATTTGCTGACTCTCAGATCACCAACACTATATTACTGCAAGAAATGAGGAATTAATTCAGTGTACTGCACTGTTATACATTAGTTGCCTCTTAGAGCTCCAGCACAAGTTCTACATTATCAGAAATGTGTATTTTTGTAGCAATATAAATCTATTAAAACTCTACATACATTAAAATGCCATCACAATTTCACACAAAATAATGATCAATTATTATATTTATGTATCTTATATCTTATAAGGGTATAAGGGTAAACCTGGATATGGATGGGGAGAGGGTATTTAATGGGAACGAGGTGTCAAGTCTGTCAGACTGGCTAAAACATGCTATGGCCCGTAAACAGTAAGTTGTCTGCTCTGGCAGTTGATACATCTAATTTCCATGTTCCAATTTTATAATAACTTTCTTAGCCACCTACACAAAAATACTGCAAGTTGCCAAGATTACATTGTGAAACGTGTTTCAAATAAATTAAATGGTTTAAAAAATATTGGCTCCAGATTCATGAGATGTCGAATGAAATATGATCATAAACATCCAAATAGCTTTTACTGTAGTTGTGCTTTGAAAAAAAAATAAATAAAAAGGTCTCAAATTCACAGTGGGTTACGGTGAAATGTGGTGCTGTACTACTGGGACTTCTAACGATCTGAGTCTGTGATTTAAATAAACTCACAGATAAAGCCAGTTGTTTTCAGTCAAGCCAGTTAGTCTAGAGCTGTCTGCACTTGTATAACTAGGAGATTGAAACGCTGTCTCATTAGTGAAGGTGCAGTATAAATGCATGGTGACCTTTGCAGAAGGTGGGACTCAGTCAGGTTTAGGATTGCCTATCCCCAGCTGTCCCAGTGACATATGACCCCCACACGCACGCACAGCCAAAATATTATCTTGATATCTTTTCCCAGCGCCAGATAATATTTCTTGATTTCTTATTTTCTCAAAGTTAACTTTTCTTTTGGCACCAGGGAAAGATAACACTTGTAATACTATTATTCTTTCAAACAATAATAATAATAATAATAATAATAATAATAATAATAAACAAATCTTTTTATGTCTTTTTATGTAGTACACACCTGATCCTCTCCTTGTGGAAATCGATAAAGGTTACATACGGGGATGCATTAATAGCCATGCACTTTTCTCAAAGCAGTAGAAACAAGAAAAAAAAGAACAAGTAAATGACACCCTGTTAGCTACTGAAGTCCGAGGGGCCACCAAGAAAAACCTGCCAGCCGTCCTAAAATCCTCCCTAAACACCCGTTTCCTAGTAAGCCTATTGACAGTTGTTTACAATGCACAGCAGCACTAATATAGTGAGATAAGCGGTCCTGTCCTCCACTTCCACATGTCCTCACACCCAGACCTTGTGTGCAGTCTATACAGTCCTGTCTGCAACCTCAAAGGGTTAAAACTCCCTTCACCGCTCCAGGTATGGACCCCTGTCATGCAGCACCGATCTGGCACGTTCTGCACAGCTCTGTCTGCTCACCACAGGTGCCTCCCGGTGTAGTTTGGCGGGGCAGAAGGGATCTGCAGAGAGAAGACAGACCAAGTCAGTGGGTTTTGCTGGAGAAAGGTTAATTTTGATCCATATCATATGGAAATAAATATATAATACAAACAAAATAAAGCGACAGGTGACTAGCAATTGGAATGTATATCCAAAATGTACTGCATATGTTTTGTTGGCTAAAAGACCATTGGCAAGAGGTTTTTCTATATATTAAACCATGTTCTAAATATACTCTAACTACCGTATATATTGTAAATAACAATAAGTATATTCATGTGTTAGGTTTTTCAGATACAGTATTTTTTTCCCTGCGAACTCTGAAGACCAGTTGAAGGCATTAAAGACTGAGACTGGTCCCTCCCCCAGTAAAAGGGTGTTCCATCACCAGTAAGAGGAAGGGTGCTCCCTCCCCCAGTAAGAGGAAGGGACTCCCTTCCCCAGTAAGAAGAAAAGGCTTCCACACCCAGTAAAGGAAGGGTGCTCCCTTCAGTCCAGGGCAGGTTTAAGACAGGCTCGTTGGGTAAGGTCACATTGCCACTGCTGTGCTATCACTGTCCCTGCTCTCTGGATACATACAGCAAAGAGGACTTCAGCCTCCAGTCTGACATCGGGTATGGGTTTAAACAGAAAAACAATTATTGGAAAAGAGGTTTCTCGGTTGTCCTTCACAACAATAACACCAAAACGAAGAAGAGTTTGGATAATGACCCAGGGGCCAATCGTGGAGAAGGACCAAGGGGCCAGCCTTGGAGAAGGACCCAGGGGACTGCCCTGGAGAAATGGCAGTCTTGGGGAAGGACCCAGGGGGCAGCCTTGGAGAAGGACCCAGGAGGCAGCATTCAGCTGCTGCTTCTCCTGACAGCAGTGGAATCCACCCCATCTCCACCCTGATGGAAACCAGCAGCTGCTGTGAGCAGATTATAGGAGCAGACTCAAGCAGGGATGAAATATCTGGATGTGACTGGGTGTGTAGGCTTGTGTCCTCCTGTGCAGAATATAGAGACTGACTCACTCTGAGAGATGCAGTGCCTCCTTCCTCATTCTTTTCCATTTTTATGTTATGGGTAAATCCACACGAGCATCTCCACTAGCATACAGTTGTGCCCCTAAGATTTGTAAGACTCCTTATAACTTACAAAACTTAACAGCACTATAACATGAATAAAGCAAAATCAAGCCTAAAGCGAAATGAAAGAAGCATGCATAACCTCTAAAAAACTCAATCACAGATTCTAAACGAGGTTTTTCTCTGGTTAAAGCAGCGTGATGCATGGTAAATGCAGAGTATGGGAAAAGCATTGCAAACGTCACCACAAATGGTGCTGCTAACACTTAGATACGCAAAAAATGTTTTTAAACAGTATAGCTATGATTTTGATGACTGTTTGAAGTTATAAGAATCATTTAGGCTTGGTGGTACAGTAGTTACTTAACCTTGTGCTCTGTCCAGATGAGATGTTAAACCAAGGTCCTATTGTAAGCGACTCTGCAGAAGCAGTTGTGATGCAGAGTTCACCCAGAGTCTCTGTAAGTCGCTTTGGATAAAAGCATCTGCTAAATGACTAATTAACAACAATAATGAGTCACTGAGTGCGTGTTGCCACCCTGCAGTACTCACTGTGCCCCCGTTGAGCAGCACGGCCATTTCGGTGGGCTGGTACACATTGCTCCGGAAAGGGGCGCTGGGGCGGAGGCCCAGGCTGCCATTGCGGTGCCCCCCCGCCCGGAGAGCTGAGGCACAGGAGAGAGGACATGGGACAGTTCAGATCAACAGGGTGAGCCAAGCAAACCTCCCGGACAAACAGCCAGTCAGAGCGGGTGTCACACAGTCAAACAGGGTTCTTGCATTTAGTCTGTTACTGTATTTAGATATCAACATTATACAGAATTAGTATATTTAAAGTACACCTACAGTGTATACATTTCAAATATGCTGTATTATTAACTTAAGACACCGATTATTTATAAATAATATTATATATATATATATATATATATATTTTTTTTTTTTTTTTGGGTAATTTTTAGTTAAATACAGCTATGGCCACAAGTTTTGAATCCTCCTCATAGAATGAACTAATCTTGCTTCACAATGTTGAATAAAACCTACTGAATAATGTTACGTTAACATGTTGATTTACATACCACTTTGCAGCTTTCCATACAGTTAACTGAAATTAATGTGATGTTCAAGAAAAGATCAAAATTTGGTACATTGAATATGTTTTTATTTATTTATTTTTAAACTGTGTCTCAATCCTAAAATTCTAGGTGATGCAAAATGTTTGCCCATAGCTGTATATATCACAAGATGACCATTTCCTGTCACCCCCATCCACACTGTATCCCTTACAAACTTTGGTTATATCAATTTAAATTACAGACAGGCCAAATATATATTCTAAATCCCATCTGAAATCGTATCAAACCCACTTGCAATATGGAACATATTACTGTACACAACAGGACAGAACAGTGCAACACATTTTGGAAACAGGAAGCTGGTCAACAGGTTGTTTTTCCTATTTTTCCATTATCCTGCTCCTGTCTCCAGAGCCCCCCCCCCCCCCCCCCCCCCCCCATATCTGCTGCTATCCCCCATTTCAGCTGCTAACCGTCATCCATGGAGAATGCATTTAGAACCATATTAAACTTGAGAGGACCTACCTAAATTTTTAATGGTGAGCAGGTGTAGTGCAGTGATTAGTCAGGCTTTAGGTGCAACATTATTATTCATATTTTTCTAAGCTAATCTGGCCTTTAATACAGTCTCTGTACTGTTTGCCTAGAGAAATCATTCAGGAAAGGTTACTGGGCTAAATTTAAAAAGGTGAAATTAAGTCATAAAACTATAAAATTACACTAATTAAGTTAGTTATTTAAGTGGCTTGGTACTAGTGTAACTAGTTTTCCCTGTCTTCTTGTAATGCAGGATTTTGGGACAAAATTAAATACGGATTTGGCATAACAGAACTGATCCCTACTAGAGATCGACTGTTTAGACATTATATTCTTTGTTCTACTGAACCAGTCTACCAAAAAAGTCAATTACTTTCTATTGTAGAACCCTTGCGTATGGTTAGGTTAAAGCAGACACAGTCCAAGGTTCTGTTATGCACATCTCTCCCTGTATACCTGCGCTGTGCTCGTCAAAGGAGAAGGCCTTGTTCTCCACAAAGGGCCGGTGGGGCAGTGGGACCTCATCGTCGAAGCAGGTCTCGCGTAGGCGCGGGGGGAGCTGGGAGGTGTCGAAGTAGTCCGGGGCGCTGGGCGGAGGAGCAGGCAGGACGGAGCAGTGCACCTCGGGGATGGCGTGGAACAGCAGGAGCACCCAGCCATTAGCAACCAGGGCCACAGCCAGGCCGGGGTCGTCCCACACAGGGGACCTGCCCAGTGCTGAGTTGCCATAGAGATAGAAGCTGGCCCAGGCAACCCAGAGCAGTACAGAGAAGGAGGAGGCCAGGATCAAGCAGACGCCACTGCGCTTCCACTTCCGGAACTTCCCACAGAGCGAGAAGAGACTCAGTGCCAGCGAGGTGGCCAGAAGGACCACGACGTAGCTGCAGGCCAGCGTGAAGTCCACTGGCTGGTAGTCGCAGGCTTGCTTCTCCTCCCGGACCACCGTCAGGACGAGCCACTCCGTGGCAATAATCACCTGCACCAGCGTCAAGCTCAGAGCCACACAGGAGAGCTGCCAACCTCCAGGGCCCTTCCCGTGGCGCACCAGCCTCCGCAGACGCCAGCCCTGTGCCAGGAGGCAGGAGAAGCAGAGGGCGAACAGCACCCCCCAAAGTGCGCGGCGGGCAATGCACACCTCCTTGTCAGGCTGGATGATGAAGGTGAAGCTCAGGCCAAAGAGGCCCAGGACCCCCAGGAGCAGCAGCAGCAGCAGCCCTACTGGGCTCCTCTTGTCCTGCTCTGTGATGAAGGGCAGACGACCCAGCAGGATGAGGGCCAGCAGCAGGGCAGTCAGCGCTCCTGCCCCCGCCACTGCCTCCAGCACGATGCCCCACACAGCCTCCAGGTCACACAGGCCAGCATAGCGGGGAGGCAGGTCCAGGCCACAGCCCCGCGGGGTGCTGGAATTGTGGGAGGATCCGCCCTCCAGCAGGGAGAGCAGGAGCAGCAGAAGAGGGGCTGTCCATCGCACACCCAGCACCATGGCTACAAGGGGAAGCACACACAACACATGTTTAACTATCACAATTATCATCAGGGTCAGCTTATTCTACAAGATGCAGGGAGTGCTGTAGTCAGGGTTGTTGTTAGAGTTAGTGAATGCTAGGGAGGGGAATTCTCCAACATGGGCTGGTGCTTTGAACACTGCTGAACTCAAAGACTGAACTTCAGTGTTCGAAGGAATGGGGAATACAATGTTTAGCAAGTTTATAGTTTTCTGTGACATTTGAAATGTTTCAATGTGGTTTTTTTTAACCATGTTTTATGGAATAATACAATTGAATATAATAAAATTGTCTATAAATAAATAAATAAATAAATATAATTAAACCCTTCAGTTGTTTTTATAAGAAACAAGCGGGTACCCAGGCAACTAAAACCAGGGAGAGAATTTGAGTCACTTGTTTAGTTGACTTTTGATGTATCCATGGCAGCATAGAACAACAGTCAGAAACTGACCCTCCCCACCTGTGTGTGTGTGTGTGTGTGTGTGTGTGTGTGCTCAGCAAAAATATAAAAGCCATCTGTCTCAGCAAATAATGAATCTTAAAGACATTATACAGGCTGAAAGACTTGGTAGGAATATGGTCACACATACATGGGAATAATGGTACCACAGTAGTATAACATTTTCCTAATTTGAAATAGCAATAATGTGCCAATGCTGTAAAACAAATATCTGCATCAGTGTTTTCTGACCATTGTCCAATATCTGTCGCAATGTTGTATTCTGTTAATGGCTATGCTGTTTTTTTTAGGGCAATATAATAGCATTAAAAATAATACAAAATTCCAGCAAGGGATGTCCCCAGTAAGAGCAACACAAATCTTTGTGTGTGTCAGCCGTGTGGCAGCTGGCTCTGACAACACTAACAATGGACTCATTCAAGACCACACCTCGTCCAGTCCTGTTTTTTTCCTGTTTAAATCCGGACAGATCTGAAAGGTCATTGTGTAAAACCGCTTCCATTTGTTCTGGAACATAAACAGAACAAGCTGGGCACGAGCGGGTGGGAGTGAATGGGACAGAGAGAGCAATGTGCTGTCTGACAGGTCAGCCCGGAGGAAGAGCCACTGCCGAGGGGAAAGGAAAGAAACTGGAGTCAGCCAATCCGGTCTTTCCAGCTCTCCCCTTTCATATCAAACGCAGAGCATGAGGCAGCATGACAGTGATCAGGAATCATCATACCCCCTCTCTTCCACCACCAGTCTCTTAACATCCTCAGATTTATTGATTTCATTTACTTACTAAAAGTAGTCATACTGTTGCTGTTCATCACAATGATTACCAAGGGGTCCACGCATGTATAAAACAACAACATAAATGCACAGCGCCTTTTACTTGCCGTATATGAAATCTGTATCTCAAAGCGGCTCTGAGATCAGGTCTTTTAAGATTTGGAAAGAATATATTTTTGTTTCTTTACGTTTTTCTTAATGCAGTACATTCACACCTTGCAGTCAGCCCCTAGGTGTACATTCATAAAGCAGCACACCTGCAATGCAAGCTCGCGGTAGCTACAGTACAACTTCTACATTAGGTTGAGCTGTCTTAATATACCAAATTGATACGGTCCTGTTGTGACTCTGCAGCAGCTGTTGATACATAGTTCACCCCCTGGTTTCTGTAAGTCGCTTTGGATAAAAGCGCCAGCTAAATGACCAATTAATAATAATAATAATAATAATAATAATAATAATAATAATAATAATAATAATAATAATAGCTCCCCACACAGTTTTAAAAAGTTTTTAAATATTTCAGCAGGTTGTTACATATCGATAAATGTTATCAAATATATTCATAGGATAAAAAGATGCTGATGTTAAAAGCTTATTCTGCCTCCCTGCACATGTTCATCTTTGGCAAATATTCAGATTTGAAACATGCTTGTTGACCATGGGGCAAGAAAGCAGCAGTGTAAACAGTCACAATGTAAGGTAAAACATGCACATGGGGACAGCATGCTGTGCAGATGCAACACTATGGATGTAAGGTAAAACATGCACGTGGTGACAGCATGCTGTGCAGATGCAACACTATGGATTCTGAAGTCAAAATAAAAAACTGAAAAAAACACTAAAACCAAGGGACCCTTTAATCATGTTTCCTTATTAAAAGCTTTCCATAGTAAGTGTGTAACAGCGTAATAAAACATAGTGAAAATATATTAAAATACAGTTAAACACTGAGAGGTACAGTAAAGCATATTAAAAAACATAAACTATGGCAAACAGTAAAAACCACAGTAAAATTACCTTGCCATTTTTTTTGGTTGAAAACCTTATTATGCTTCATCTTACTGTCCCTGACTTCTCCCCTCCCCTTTCAGATACATATATAGCTGTGTACAGGGGCAGTGAACACGTCTAAAAGGTGAAGCTAGGCTTCTCATAAGCACCTTAGCTGATATTGTGGGTTAGCAGACCAGCAGCAAAAAGTCAAGGTTTAAACACTAGCCAGAGATACGGTTGTCTCACTGTACACTTTATAATCAGTATTCAAATGAAGCCCTCCAGTATTTCAGCAGGTCAGGGGACAACCCACACAAGAGTAAATGTATGAATTAATTCTACAGGTTACATGAATTACCTGACCATTGCACTGTAAGAGCAGGGTTGGAGGAGGCAGTGGGTTGCAAATGCACATGAACCCATTGGCAGCTGGGTTCCATTTATCAGTTACTGGTTAAATAGGAGAGTGAAGTGTATGTCAGGGGCTGTCCATCCTACTACACCCAAGTTTCAAAATGTTATTTCGTAGAGTAGTCACTCTCTCCTTGCTATCTGAGAGAACATGCGTGTTATTCTGATATTCTACTGATCACTGTATAGACAGAAAACACATTTAGAATTATTTTGTTTGTTTTGTCTATTAGTAACAGTCTTTGTGAGCCACCAGACAGCTAGCTAACACGTACCCGGAGCTGTTGCCTTGGGCCAGCATGTAAAACTGGATCAACACTGCGCTACAAAGTCACTGAAATTAAATTGCTATCACCTACCACGAGCACTATTGCACGCACCGGACTGGTGACCATAGCAAATATTGTGGGGTGGATAAACGTTTGCTGATTGTTTGGACTGCAATCCCTGTTTTTTTTGTTTTTCTGGGTTTTACACATTGCTGTGTAGAACTTGAAAGTTATTATTTGGTCCCCAGACCAGGGATACAAAATAAAGCACCCTTTTTCCAAAATGGATTACACTTTCCTTCTGTGTGATTATTCTGGCACTGCAGCACCTGTTCATAATCAGCAGCCACTTTGCTACAGTTCCAAACAGACATATTCTGACATTCTACATGAGCTACAAAATAGGCCCTGCCACTGCCAAGGAAGCTTGTTGCCAAAGCAGGCAGCAGGGATAGCCAGCTCTTTCACTGGAGGACATCACAGAAGATGAGTGGAACAGCAGAGTCAGTTTGAAATTTCGTCACGTGTATAGAAAGGGGTTGCAGTACAGCCAGTGTTTATTGCCTGAGAGATGGCCACAGAATACATGGATCAGAGGCACCTAGTTAGTACTGTGTGCAGTTTAGGGTTAAATTGAAGAGAGAAAGGGTAGAGTGGATAGCAGCCTAGCATCATGAGTGAGAAGCAGTGATGTCTAGTGATTGCTATATAGATGAGGAGCCGGAAACAGACTTGATGGAAATGTACAGAGAGGTATAATTACCGTCAGGCAATTACTGTATTGTCACTGGTAGGAGACAGTAGCCTGCAGTAAGGTGAAATGACGGGTGAAAAAAACCACAGCTGTGCAGCTCAATCAGTTTTTCAGAGAGTGGTAAACACCCAGCTTGTCATTTTATGGAGTAAACCTAATCTTAACCACTAGGCCACATTGCCTCACAGTCTCTAAGCTAAAAATACACGGCAACACTGCCACCCAGTCCCTCAGCTCTAACCACTAGACAGGCCTGCCGTCCAGTCTCTCAGCTCTAACCACTAGACCAGCCTGCCGTCCAGTCTCTCAGCTCTAACCACTAGACCAGCCTGCTGTCCGGTCTCTCAGCTCTAACCACTAAACCAGCCTGCTGTCCAGTCTCTCAGCTCTAACCACTAGACCACACTGCCTCCCAGTCTCTCAGCTCTAACCACTAGACCACACTGCCTCCCAGTCTCTCAGCTCTAACCACTAGACCATCCTGCTGTCCAGTCCCTCAGCTCTAACCACTAGAGCAGCCTGCTGTCCAGTCCCTCAGCTCTAACCACTAGACCATCCTGCTGTCCAGTCCCTCAGCTCTAACCACTAGACCACCCTGCTGTCCAGTCCCTCAACTCTAACCACTAGACCAGCCTGCTGTCCAGTCTCTCAGCTCTAACCACTAGACCAGCCTGCCTGTCCAGTCTCTCAGCTCTAACCACTAGACCAGCCTGCTGTCCAGTCTCTCAGCTCTAACCACTAGACCAGCCTGCTGTCCAGTCTCTCAGCTCTAACCACTAGACCAGCCTGCTTTCCAGTCTCTCAGCTCTAACCACTAGACCAGCCTGCTGTCCAGTCTCTCAGCTTTAACCACTAGACCAGCCTGCTGTCCAGTCTCTCAGCTCTAACCACTAGACCAGCCTGCTGTCCATTAGCTCAATTATAAACACTAGGCCACACTGCCTCCCATACAGAGTGGGCCTGCTCTGGGAGCTTGGGCTTTTTGTCACTTGTATAAACACTTCCTTTGCCAGAACGAGCACTGCTCCACAGCACTGCTGCTCCAGCACAGTTAGAAAATGTTTGTAAAACCAGGGCTACAGGCAGCCTGCCTCGGCATCACAGGTGAGAATATTGCTGAATTATTCCAACATTTTAGTAGGGCACAGCTAGCTATAAACAAGCTTAGATACATACTGTATAGGAGGGTTGTTGGGCCCTGATGCTCAAAACTCCCAGAAAATCAGGAGCAGCCATGTTTTAAAAGGGTACCCTTCTGTGTGAGTCACAGCTCAGTGTTCCAGCATGCAGTTATAAAGAAGGACCACTGTGCTGTGAGATGTTAGATTCTATATAATAAAGTCAATTCTATATAATAATGCATTCAATCTTTTCATATATCGACATTTAATATCCCAAGGAACAGGAGTACCAACTCCAGCATCCTGCCTAAAACTCAACAGAGGTCAATAAATCTCTGGCCAGACTTTATAATTAATTAGTAATTAATAATTTAGTAGACGCTTTTATCACAAGCAATTTACAGAGACTAGAGGGTGAATAATGAAACTGCTGCTGCAGTCACAGGACGGAGCACACTGAGGTTAAGTGACTTGCTCAGGGTCACACACAGCGAGTCAGTGGCTGAGCCGAGATGTGAAAGAGGACAAAAAAACATGGATAATTCTCAAGCAAGTATTCAGTTTAAAGCAGGGGTTTTCTATATATATATATATGTGTGTGTGTTCTTGATTTTATTTGTTCACAGTAGATATTATCTCTAAACTACTGTGCATAAATATTTAAATTCTGTTAGCAGTCAAAGTGAAACACAGATAAATAAAAAACACAGAATCTATCACGTCCATACTTTCCACCAGCATGCATGCGTGATTTCGATGGAGTGGATTTCCACTCTGATATATTGGGTGGGTGGAGAAGGGTCTGGTGATTCTGCCTATGAAGAGCTTTCTGTGCTGTTAATTAACTTTAGTGTTTTCAACCTATCATACAACTGAAAACTAATCAGCGAAGCACAAGATTTTCAGCATTTTTTAAAAGTATAAATGCTCCACTAAGCATAAATAATAAATTACAATACTCACACTTTGACGGTTTTTGTTTTATTTACTTGGCGTGGCTGATTTTTTTTTTTTTTTTTTTTTTTTTTTTTAATAACAGCAGTAGCGGTTGGTTGAAATGAATAGATTGTTTACTTGCAAAAAAAAAAAAAGAACTAGGCCTACTGTTTGGTATTCTGTCCTAAACCAGCAGTTTGTCAGTCCCATACTGTTGTGACATAAATTATATAATAAACAAGAAAAAAAGAAATTTGTTAAACACAATATTTTGCCTTTTACTGCAACTGTAGTACCATTCAGTCGATGGAAAATTGTAAAGGGGTACTTAAGCTGAAAACTCCAGATAGCAGGGGTACAGTTTCAAAAAAAGGTTGAAAACCCCTGTTTTAAAGTATTCAGTTTAAAATATTCAGTTTCATTGCCCCTGTAAAAAAGTTTTGGACATCCCTGTGGATCGAACCATCTTTCTAAAAATCAGTTTAATAGCTATAGATTATTTCTTGCCTTTTTGCTTTGCACAAAAAAGACATTGCATTCTAAGCACTGCGCAATGACAGTACATCAGCTGCAGTCTTTAACCTTTACAAGCGTTTACATTCCCAATACACCCGACGACGGCCTGCTCTATAACAAGCCCTCTGTATCAGGTGACACAGTCAGAATGGACTCTGTAAGGAAGCTCTGTTAACACACGCTGTCAGACATGGCTTGACATAAATGGTTGATTCACCTCCCCAAAGCTACTCAGTTCTGTGGCTCTTACATAACCCTTGAGAGCCAGCTCTCTCCAGTCTGACTGCATTACTGCCACTGCTGGGCTACAGTGGCATCCTCTCCTGATAAATCAGTTATTTCCGTGCTGTGTACTGGCATTAACCCTGCCATTGCTTCATGCATTATGACATGCCAGTACATTGTGCATATAAAAAACATCAACAATAAACTCCCCTGTACAGTGACCATACAGTGTGTTTTGAGGTTATACTGCCTTGCATTAACTCATCCACTGAGAATGAATTCAAAAGGTAAGGGTTGGGTTACAGGAAACATGTATAACAATGTACTTAAAGTCATGAGACCATCTTCTTCTGGACCGCTTATTTACATCTACGACATTTCTCAGCATCTATCAAACATGCTCGCCTTTAGGATCGAACAAGACATCAAACATGACCTTATACGACTCCTGCGCCCACGGTCATCAGGTAAACGCGTATACTGTACACGCGTTATTCAACTAAACAGTCAATTTCGTATCACGGAATGTTTACAAAGGAGCAAACCGGAAGGAGCCAACTATCTACAACTACAAATTAAAATGTTATAGTTATGAAAATCACCGGGGGAAACAAAACAACGGTGCCAACCCAGCCTTCCAAACCCAACACAAGGGGGTCAGATTACTCCAGCATAATTAGATGTCGTAACCGAGAGGAATATTCCCAGTTCTCAGTGTGAAATCATTACAGCTCTAGTGGGACAGTAGGTCAATTCGCGCCACTGCTTGATTGTTAATCTTCTACATTAAGGGTAACGCGCTGTTTATAGCAAATGGAAGCAGAAAAAAGCCCAAGAGGCTCGAAATCTGCTTTAGTTACGATATGTTAATTGATCCGTTTATTGAGACAAATTCTCTCAATCTCATACGGGCAGTTCAGAGATGGATACAACACTTTTTAACGTGCATTAACCGATCCTCATGTACTGTGATGCGACGTATTGATTTACTCTGCTATATAGTATCTGATTGGGGGTCACCTTAAAAATAGAATTTATAAACTACACGAAAAGTGGCCAGAGACCGGTAGTCAGGCATCGTTTATAAATGAAGATTTCCATTCCTCGTTGTTTGAATACGTTGCTAATAATACATGTGCACGCGGCAGCCAGACAGACTCTGGACCGGGTGGGTGGCTGCGGGTCAGTGTTTAATTAGAACACTTCTGTTCAATTGTAATGACTGTACTGCGCTTTAAATGTACTAGACTGTCCAGTACATTGAAGTACAGTATAACATAGGACATTGTTCGTGTATTTTAAATACATATTCGCCAACTGAACCCGAATTCAATATATTTCAAATACCTTTCAATATAAATATTATAAGCCGTTTCCAGCAGTCGCCAGACTGGAACTCACGGCTCGATATCAGATATTGTATGTGTATCTTTCTCAATACAATAATAGCATTATGAAAAATATGCATTTATTCCATATTTACCTATTCAGTAAATAACTGCAAGGTGTTCCCTAATTTGTAAAACGTCAGCATTAATTAAAAACAAAAACAAAACCAAAAAAAAAAACGTTCAGAGACATTTGAAAGTTGTAAACTTCAAGAACTTAAATATTCTTGATTTTAGAGAGGTTTCTGTTTGTGTAATGTCATAAAAGTATGTTTTCACACACAAAAAGCGTTTCGCAACCGTTCTATGTTACCTTTAGTATAGTAGAATTAATTCTGAGTTATGTTAATATATATATTATATAAATATATATATATATATATATATATATATATATATATATATATATAAGGTTTATAAGTTTAACGCCACTCTCGCGTGAATAGTATAGCATGCAGAAGAAAAATGAGTTCAATACCCACCTTTAAAACGAAATCTGAGATTCCAGAAGGTTGAAGTCTTCACCTAATGCTACTTATTAGGTGAAGACTTGCACTAATATCCGGTTTGATGTGCAAATCCAGTTACAGTCGGGTGAAAGTCATCAGTAGGTGCACAGTTCTGGTGTGGAGGTCCTGCGACCGACCAGACAGCTGGGACAGCAGAGTTAGTCAGGAAGAATTACACCAGCCCAAGCAAAACACAGAGATATATGAAGTGCAAAAGAGGGCATCGGTCGCCTTGCCTTTCTGACAGACCACTTATCGTGTAGCTTTCTATGTTATTCTATTGTTGAAATAATTACATGCGCATATTCCCCTCCTATAATTTCAAATATCCAGCATCGAATTTCTCCCTACAATCCCTGTAGAATCAACCAAACCCTGATTCAACATCGTTGACTAATCGACTCCTGCGTGCGTGTAGCCCCAAACAGCATTATTTCCTAAAGAAAGAATAGTGCGTTTTGGGGTTCAGCTATTGTTCGCTTTTTTTGAGTCTGCTGTCCCCAAAATAAATCCCAAACGGTTCGGTGCTCCCGTTAGTTTGCCCCTATGGGGCATAGGATGGATGTCAGCTGTATGTAGATTCTAGTCTCTATTGTATTACATAACCTGTGCTTTGTTTTGAAGCTGGCAGATTAGTGATTCATTTTCTACGACTAGGTTGCTGTGTTTTCGCCCCTCTCTGCTGGGCAGTGTGTCCTCACGTTCCTCAGCTGCCGAACTCAATCAATTCACAACACAACGTCACGGACGCTGGCCCCGCCCCTTGACATTATGTGTGTGCAATGTGAGGAAGAGTATGTGTGTGGGTGTATTTTAGTGGGTGGCGTGGTGTCTGTTACTTTGCCTTAGAAAGTGCTTGGTATGAGACTTAAAAAGACCGCAGAATTTAATGTAAATTAATGCAAAGGGTATCAGTACTTACAAAGGTATTTTTTTGGCAGTCCCTGCTTCCATGACATGGTTTTATAATACGAGCTGCATGAATGAAAGTCAGTGTCAGTCACGAAGACAGCAAATCTCACAGCCTTACATATCGGACATATTCGGAGGTCGGTTGGCAGGTGATACTGCATTCAAGGCTGCATGCATTTCCCTGTAGGATTTGAAGATGGTGAGCATTAAGAAATGATTACGTTTCTTAGATGAAGTTTCTCCTGTGTTTTGTGGAGGGTGGTTAATATATTAAATACAAACTGTCATACGATCTAACAAATGTAGCAAATATATAAACTGGATTAATAACATGAAGCGCTGGCAGATTTCAGTAATTCAGTACAGAACGTCCCCTCAGATACCTGTAATGTTTGTTACTTAATAAGAGATGCGACACAGACTTCCAACTGTCCAGTTCACGTTATTCAACTAAAACTTTTTCACTTTTCACATGTCCACTAGATGGCAGCATAATAATTGCAGTGAGTAACTCTTATCGTTACAATACCCATCTACTTTTAAAAAGTTCTCACCCAAGCAACAGACCACAACTTTGCAACAGCAAGGCATGGCAGAAAGCGTAACACTGTAGTAACAAAAATGCTCCATAGCGATTCGAACCCTGTAACTCCTAGCACTGAGTTTGCACTCACCCATACAGAACCAGCTGCAATACGTGCAGACAGAGGGAGACTGATTAACAGCAGTTGGAAACGGATGATCTGCCTCCTAGCAAAGGCTGCATCTTAGGAAGCTGGTTTTCCTGCAGACTTCCCTCCTGGTTGCATGTGGCTGCAGGACCGAGCCCGGGGTAATGGGGGTTGAACTGCACACAGTACGAGAGCACAAAGTGCATGCTGATTTCTAATCTGACAACGACAGACTGTGTTAAAAGGCAGGCTTGCTGATAGCTGAAGTGTTAAAACAGTCTGGAGAGAGATTGAGGGAGAGATAAACACAGAAAGGTAATCTCCTCACACACACACACACACAGCAGCGGCAGGAGTAGACGAGGGAGGAGCTTGTGATATAACAGCAGTACTGCCCGCCTTTGAAAAACCAAATGATAGGATCTACGAAACACTGGCAAGTAACATCGTTATCCAAACACTTAAACTGAGCACCAGCCACTCCCTACTGCCATAATTCTGTTGCTTCTTACGAAAAGCAATCCATCTAGGTTATGACAATAGGATGTACAACATATTTAGTGTTGCTTGTTTTGTTTTGTCATAACTGGAAGCCCTCCTGCAGAATATACAGCTATAGTCAAAAGTTTTGCATCACTATAGAATTAACACATTTTGCTTCATAAAGCTGAATGAAACCTGGTGAATAATGTTACTTTAATATACTGAATTACATCACTTTGTAGTTTTCAGTATACTGACAACTGAAATACTGTATTACTATAATGGCTTCCAGTAGACTTGCAATATCATTTTGTAGTTTCTTTAATTACATGATGTTAAATAAAAGATTTAAATTCTGTTTGTACAGTTTTTTTTTTTTTTTTTTAATTATTGGGATGTTGAGGATCCCACTGACTCCTGTAGAGGAGAAATCACTGGCTTATTTAAGAACTACCAGCATTTTGACCACCCCCCCTCCCCCGGTGCGCTACTGTGATAAAAGCGCTTTGAGATACTGTGGTATGAAAGATGCTATATAAATAAATAAATACTATAGGAATAGGAGATTCTGGCCCCATTCATACACCAGACTGAGAGTCCATAGCCCAGGTCTCTGAGCAGTCTCAGTAATGGGGCTGGATTGTTAAACAGGCGATGTCGCTGTTATTTACAGTACTCCTGCTTTCACTGGAGAGCACTTAGTGCTAATGTGGGTCCAGAGAGTGTTTAAAAAACACACAGGCACTTTGTCAACAGTGTGTCAGGAAACACTGCCCTCATCCTCTTCAGTATAGGCCACAGTTTTTCATGCAGTAGGTGAGAGGGGCTCACTGAAATATTGTAGATGGTGACGGGGGGGGGGGGGGATCATGGCAGTAAGTGGTTTTATGTGTGTCTGTTTTGGGTTTGCCAAAGATTCTTTAAAGTCCAATTGTTATTGTTTGTTTCAACATTCTTGCACTGCATGTCAGTTGCCAAGCAACAAGAATACAAATTCAGTTACCCTATAGTAGTGTAGTTCACTTACAGAATGCATCATACAGTGCTTTTAAATGCTAACGTGATAATGTGACAAGAGTCAGTCTGTTCTACCCTATCCACTCTACATTAAATTATCCAGTGCATTTACAGATATGTTGGTTAAAATCACGTTGTACTAATGACTGGGGTGTTTTTCTTGATCCCCTGAACTAAATAAGGCACAATCTACAACCGTCAAAACTACGTGATTGACATAAACTTCAGTCATGTGACGGTTGTAAATTATTTAGGCATCAAGTTTGAGGTTTTTATGAGAAACAAGAGAAGAGTAGGCTGTTTCAAAGTTGTGTACAGTGATTAAAGAATAGCCTGAACTAGAGACCAACCTGCCCTCTATCTGTTTGTATGCAGGTCTGGGTCAATGAAATCCAGGCTGAGATCAAGTTTGAATGGAAGTGCAGTATATAGTTAACAGTTCAAATGGACGCTGATCAAGTTGGACACAACAGGCCCTGCCATGTGATGCTGTTTGCTCTTTATGCCGATCCCCCATTTGGCTGTGCCTATGAGTGGCTGAGCTGCATGGAGTCTAATTGCTGCAGATAATCCTGAGGCATTATGTGGTCCTGAAGGAGGTATCAAAAGGAGGAATGGATTTGCTATTTCTGGGTGATGGAGGGGGGTGGAGGGGGCTGGAGAGCTTTCAAGCAGAGAGTCCATGGGGCGAGTGATTCTGGATAGCAGTTACACAAACACTGCTAGGAGAAATATTTCCATTTGTCTGTTTGCTGTACAAGTCCACTCTGCTCATAGTGGATCTACAGCCTATTGACAGAACTACAGCAAGCGTATGTACAATTAAACACAGCAGCTGGGGTGAGGGCCCCAGCTATATCAACTGCGGGCAGAGAGATGTGTCAACGGGACTTTCCCAGGCAAGCAAGATGAGTGACTCAGCATTTATCGGTATGAAACATGTAAATCTCTCCTGGAACCAGTTTACTGAACTGGATCTACAGGCAACCCAAAGAGCTCTCAGTATATCATAAGTCCTTTCTGTTGCCTTTATGCCTTTAGTCTGTGAACTAAACAGCCACCCTCCTGCGACTACATGCAGCAGCAGGAGGGTATATCGTCTTGTCTTCTTGTTTTATATGCTGAGTATTTTTGCATACTGATAACACTTTACAAGAAACACCTAGAAAATTAATATTTAGATTTGTGAGGAGACAGCTGTCTTAGATCTGCTCTTCAGGGTGAACACACATAAAAAGGGGCAATGTACCCTTATAGACAAGTCAGAAGATTCCCGTTAGTACATTACCTTGAAGACACCCTAGCAGAACTAGCGTTAGACCACACATCCATATAGATATACATGGCGTCTGGAATAGCAGTTTCCAAGTAATCTGATTCAGTCATCATGGACTGGGTTCCAAAGCAATCTGTTCCATGTGGAAACAGGTCTAAAGAAAGAGCAAGCTGGAATGCTTGTATGCTTGAATTTTCATTGAAACATGGCTCGATGATCTAATCTGACATCAGGGTCCTTTGCTGCAGTCTCACTAAAATGTCTACACTGCTCGCTCACAGCACAGATTTCAATTAACCCGAACCCTTGAGGATTCAGGGCTCTAACTGGTCCAGGGCATTACAGCTGCTGAGGAAACCTGCAGGAGGCACAATTAATTAGCTTTAATGAGGACAAGGGATTCGATCATTATAGCAGTCAACGCTCCTTTAACAGGCAGAGCTCAGCACTGGAGAGGGCACGGGAGCTGGTTGGTAGTGTTAATGAGCATTGTGTAGATTGTAGGTGTACGTTGGAAATACTCATACCATTAAAAGAAACTCTGAACTTCCTGATCTTCACAGTCACGGTGGTATCTGTCACTTTGGAATCTGCTTTTTATACAGGGGTGCACATTTATACCCCATATAACGCCAGCAACATTAAATTCTGGCACCAGCAGATATGTTCAAAAAATAAATAATAAAAAAAAAAATTACTTAGCAACCGTAGATGATGATAGTTTTTCATTGGGTCAGGACTACTCACATGAGCCACCCACACTCATCCACGTACACAGGAGAGAAGGTTTATGCCCTGTGGGATGTGAGGGAGGAGGGAGAAGGGGGGAGGGGTGGTTAGGGTTTGATAATTTAGCACCAGTAGGCTGTCTGGATTTGTGAGCTCAGTCTGAATATGTCAACTAACTTTTCGTGCAACATTCTCATTGGTCAATTAGCATACTTGATGAGTTTGTGAGTCCAATCTGGGTTCCGTTCATCAGGGTCTCAAATAACATCCAATGTGTCTGCTATCTTTGGACTACAGTTGTGCTGCAGTGCTTTCTTGTTTGGGGAGGGTTTCCTAGTGCAGTGGGTTAGTGCTGATCTGGAATTATCCTGTGAGTCAGTGATGCTGGGAGGGCAATTAGCCAGAACAGACCCGTCTACAGTGTGGAGTCAGAGCGCAAGAGAGATGCACACAGAGCGTGCACTAAATATAGCTCTTTACTGAAGCAGCGCCTTAGGGTTCCGATCTCTATGTAGAGGGAGTCTGTTTAATTTTCACCAAAACAACTTCTTGTTTCTCCTATAATAATAACAGCCTGGTAATAATATGAACCATTACATTAGGCTCTATGAGCTAGATTTTCAAGTGTCTTTTTTTTTCCAATTTCCAATTTAACTTTTTTTTTTGAGAAAGAAAAAAATGCACCTAATACAGTTCCTAAACCAGAGACAGACAAACAGCTCAGATATTTCATTAAGGGGTCGTGTGAGTAGTTCTATATTTTAGAATTGTAATGGGTGATTATTCAGGGAAGCTGCAGCAAAACCATAGTGCAGTAAGAATGGTTGCAGATCAAGCCCACTGATAGTGCTGCACTTGCATCCTGGGGGTAATAGGTAATAATAATAAAAAAAAGGTTATGCACCAATCCAGAATGGTTTGAGGAGCATGACAGAGACTTTTGTCCATGGCCATTACAACCCTTGGATCTCAATCCAATTGATCATGTTTGGGATGAACTTGAATGGATTAACATGCATATTAGTCTACTTACAGCTTCTGATGACGGGGTCTGATACACATATAGGAAATTACTTGTTAGTTAAATTCCCTAATTCACTGCCCTCAATATGATATGCTCTTCAGAGAGCACACTAGGGACAGTTTGCGAGTCCGGTTTCCATTGTTCCCTATGTTGAGATTCTCCTCCTGCACTTTGAATGTGACAAAGCCTGCTCCCCACACTTCCTCTGGCTGGCTCCCAGAAGGAATCGTTTTCAATGTCAGGCAGTTTAGGAAAGACGAGACAGTGGCTTCAATGAAACAGAAGCATGGAAGATTGTACCTTAAAGGACATTGGGGAAAATCTTCGAACAGAAACAACAACAAAAACACAAGAGCTGGCTGTTTTGGAACGACCAAGATGTTTCCAAGGAGAGCACCAAGGCAACGAACAATGCAGCTGAAAGAGGCCCACTTACTGTCCTTCAGCTGCCTGGTAATGAATGTGGAGACTTTATTTATACTTACTGGCACTTAATATGGACAGTCATGTGAAAGACACAAGGGTCCTTGAAATATTTGCCTGGAGGGGTCTCAAGAGCTCCTCTACAGTGCTCTAGGACAGGTGTTTTCAACTGGGGGTACTTCTAAAGGTCATATGGGGTACACAAGAGGACTCTGAAATGCAATTTAAAATTAAAAGAAAAAAAATGATGATCTTGAATTGTTTTTTTTTTTTTTTACGGTATGTATTATCTCTAAACCACTGTGCATAAATTTTCAATTTTGTTTAGCAGCTCAAAGTGAAACAGGTGTCTGGTGATTCTGCCTATGGAGAGGGTTCTGTGCTGTTAATTAACTTTGGTGTGTTCAGCTGATCATATAATTTAAAACTAATCAGCGAAGCACAAAATTTCAACATTTTTTAAAAGTATAAATTGCTCCGCTAAGCATAAATAATAATCACAATACTCACACTTTGACGGTTTTTGTTTTATTTTTTCAGTGCATCTGATATTTCTTTTAGCAGCAATAGCGGCTGGTTGAAATGGATACATCGTTTAGTTGCAAAAAAAAAAAAAGGAAGGAAACAGGGTTTTTTGTATGTTTGGTTTGAAAAAAAGAAGAGGTTATCATTGTTAGCTTTTATAGTTTTATCTCGAGGTTAATGTTTTTGAAATTGTACATTTTAGGCACACACAATTATGCTGAGATGGGAAGTAAATGGTAACATAATTTACAGTGCAGGCTATTTTGTATTATTTATAATAACTTTGCTGAATAGAAAATGAATGAGTGTGTCTAAAGAGATTCACAAATACTATCTTTTAATTCTGGGCATCCAAAGACATGCAATTAAAAGCTTTAAGAATTAGGCCTGTTTGGTATTCTGTCCTAAACCAGCAGTTTGCCAGTCCCAAACTGTTGACATAAATTATATATTAAATAAACAGGGGTTAAAAATTAATGTGTTAATCAGAATATTCTGGCTTTTATTGTAGCTGTGGTACCATTCAGCTGATGGAAAACTGTAACGGGACACTTACGCTGAAAACTCCAGATAGCAGGGGTAGTTTTACTAGGACAATACAGCAACACTCGCCATATCACTGTCAACAGCGTGCGGCGTGAGGAGCCAGGACTGGTTGAAGCCGCTAATTCCTTCAGAGAAAGAGATGTCACCTCATGCAGTATGGGTGAGAGGACCACAAAGCTAAATCTAAAGGATTTCTGTTATGATCATTGACACCCAACACACAACATATGAACTTATTATGAATCATAAAAATGACAAATGTACTCAGAAGTAGTGTTAACCATACAAAAAGTGTTATTTAAAAAAAAAAACATTTTTCAAGTTGATGACATCTATGATGAACTGGATGACATCTATACAGAAGATTAGATGTACTGGAATACTGACAATCACTTGACAGCGACAGATTGTTTCTTATACCACTGCATGGTCTATAGTTTCAAACTGGATTTTTTATTTTATTTTACTAGAGTAAACGCTCTGTGGGACTGGTGGCTCTGGTATGTTATTAGTGTTTTAAAGAACATCAGTTCTGGAAAATAACCATCAAGCCTAGTAGCTGAATTGGAGATTTCAACCTTAAATTGAAAAGACTGTCAAACATAAAAACCCTTCAGGTCAAGCTTTCTTCATTTCCCAACCAGCAGTGCCACCCAGTGGAACAAACTCAAAATTACACCATCAGAAGGTTTTTTTTTTTTTTAGTTTTAGTTTTTATTAACAGTGTAGTATTGTTTCACCTTATCCCTTTTTGATATAGAAGTGTTTCTCCTTAATTTCTTACATTAAAAACTAGATGGAAAGTGTGGGAAATTACTTTAAAATGTGGTGACAGAAGTTAATTTCTGCAGATACACCCTATGGTGGTCCCATAAAAAATTAAGCAACTTCTGAAGGAAATATTTCATTTTTTTGGATGCAAAGTTCCCATTTGATAGACGCCCATCCTTTGTGTTAATGAGTGGTACGGAAATCCACAAACCCGACACAGACCTGCTACAGCAGCAAGTGTTTACATCTTTTATTTTGTCTCAGTAATAATATTCACATTTCAGTGTTCTAGATGTATGAACAGAAGATATTATTATTATGTATTAATTTGGCAGACGCCTTTATCCAAGGCAACTTACAGGTGTTACAGGGCAGTACAGGGTTACAATGCAAGATTCATATTTAAATACAGTGTAGTTTACAGCAAGTGCAAATAATACTACTAAAATACAACATGAACTAGGATGCAAAAAGTTCAGGTTTAGTGTTAAACAGTCTTCATAAGGGACAATCAGAATGGGAAGAGAATTAAACAAATGTGAGGGTCTTCATTTCTGGCATGCATGCACAATAAGAGCCCAATACAAAAAGAAGCAAGCTACTGTATATTAAACTGACGCTGCTAGTCAACAAAATGAAGATTTTAAAATGTGACGCAGGCTTCAAATGTATAAACAGCTACAAGACTTGCATTTGTACTTTCCTTTGTAGAGAGCACTGTTTTGCTTTGCATTTAGGCATCTCTGAGCAAAGGCTTGAGCCAGGAGAGATATCTTGATATTTTGAAGTAAACGTACCCATTTCTGCACTTGTATTCACTGGGCGCGGCAATGAGAATGCCAGTCAGATAACTGAAATCCTTGTGGGATGTGATAAGAGGACTCCCTGGGGATGACTTGCAAAGTGAATCTTCATTGTCTGCTTGGACACAGAACATTTTGCTGGTGATGGTAAAGTTGTGTTTTTGTTGGCACCAATCTAGAGGCTCATAGTTAAGGCCTTGGATATTGAGCAGAAGGTCAAAGAATTCATCACCATTCATTTGCCAGCTAGTGGCTTTTGTTTTCTGCCCCGCCTTCATCAATACATTCTCAGCAAAGTCTTTTTCAGGAAGACAGGGGGGGACCACTGCTTTTTTTAATGTGATCTCCTCTCTCAGTTTCACCACAGCAAGGTCATTCTCATAGCTGTTTTTCATATATCTTGGATGTAAGTTAATGGTCTTGACATACAGGACTTGCTTTTGAGTCTGTTTTCCTGGGAAATGAAAAAAGAAAAAGAAAATAAATCAAACCGTTCTTGTTTTTGCAAGGAGGTGCACGGAACTGGGTTTAAAATGTACTGACAGGCTGGATCTTCACACCCAAATTGTCAATTTCCTCCTCAGACACTTGAGTTGCTCTCAAATATATTTTAGAAGAAACAGTTTGAACAACAAGAAGTGCTCAATAGTGTGAACTTTAGAAATACTAAAAGAAATGTAGTAGATTTCTAATATTTAAAAATGTTCATTATTATCCATCATGGTTTAATAATTTTAACACTAAAAATAATTCTGCAACTTACCTATAGAAACATAAAAGTTGGCGAATTTCAAAGTGCAGCTGGCTGTGGTTAGAACTGCTTTCTTGCTCAGGATGACACCGTTACAAAATGTTTTGGTTTCTTCATTTTTTAACTCAACCTTATCCAAGAGACAAGACCAAAATAAATGTTACTCTTTGTAAAGGAGGAAAACTTACTGCTTAAACAATACAACAGACCCGCTACCCTTCCAGAAGTATTGGGACAGGGTGGTTCGTTGCTGTTTCATGACAACTGGATAAGCAGATACAGTACATGCAATGATCAGTGTGAAATACAGTTGGGCAGATGTACAGCAGACAGACATTCCCATCTATGACCCAGAAGCTGATATTCTTATTAACTTCTGTTAAATAATGTTAAAACCAGGGGCTCCCGAGTGGCGCATCAAGAAAAGGCGCTCCGCGTGGAGTGCAGGATGCACCCTATAGCCTGGAGACTGTCACTGCTGACTATGACCAGGGGTTCCTAGGGGACGGCACACAATCGGCCGAGCACCGCCTGGGTTGGGAGGGATTAGGTCGGCAGTGGAATCCAAGGTTCACCATGCACCAGCGACCCCTGTGGCTGACAGGGCACTTGCAGGTCTGCAGTGGAGCCATTCAGATGTGCCAACAGCTGTGAGTCTGTTGGGATAGGTCTCTACCAACTTTGCACACCTAGGTTTGGCAATATTTGACTACTCTTCTTTTCAAAACTGTTCAAGCTCTGTCAAGTTCCTTGGGGAGTGTTGATGGACAGCACCCTTCAAGTCATGCCACAAATTTTCGATTGGATTCATTTTCCCTTCTATCCTGACAAGTGCCCCAGTCGAGCGCCGATGAGAAACATCCCCATAACATGAAGCTGCCATCATCAAGCTTCACAGCAGGGATGGTGTTCTTTGGGTGATGCGTTGTTTTGGGTTTGCGCCAAACATAACGCTTAGCATTTGGCCAAAAAGTTCCATTTTAGTTTCGTCAGACCACAAAACTTTTTGCCTCATGGCTACAGAACCTCCTGAGTGGTTTTTTGCATACTTCAAATGGGATTCAAGGTGGCTTTCTTGAGTAATGGCAAGAAAGAAGCCACTGTCCTTGGGATATTGTTGTCACATGCATACTTTGACCAGTCTTAGCCATAAAAGCCTGTAGCTCTTGCAAAGTTGCCATTGACCTCTTGGTAGCCTCTCTGATCAGTCTCCTTCTTGCTCGGTCATCCAGTTTGGAGGAGCGGCCTGATCTAGGCAGGGTCTTGGTGGTGCCATACACCTTCTACTTCTTAATAATTGTCTTGACCGTGCTCCAAGGGATATTCAAGGCCTTTGATATTTTTTTATACCCATCCCCTGATCTGTGCCTTTCAACAACTTGAAAAGCACTACCCAGCAGAGGTACTGCTGAATTTATCCTGAAATCATGTGAATCACTACAATTTAACACAGGTGGAGGCTACTTAACTTGGTGTGTGATTTTGAAGGCGATTTGTTACACCTGAACTAATTTAGGATTGCTATTACAAGGGAGGTGGACACTTATCCAACCAAGCTATTTCAGTTTTTATTTTTAATTAATCTTCAACACATTTCTAGAATATACTTTTCACTTAGAAGTTGTGGGGTAGGATATGTAGGATAAATATTTTAATTCCAGGCTATAAGGCAACAAAAGGTGAAAATTTTGAAAGGGGGTGTAGACTTTCGATAGGCACTATATATGGGCAAATATGAAGTGTGAGATTGTGAGATACGCATACAGTGGCTTGTGAAAGTATTGACCCCCCTTGGCATTTTTCCTATTTTGTTGCCTTACAACCTGGAATTAAAATGGATTTTTATTTGGATTTCATGTAATGGACATACACAAAATAGTCCAAATTGGAGAAGTGAAATGAAAAAAATAACTTGTTTCAAAAAATTATAAAAAATAAATAATGGAAAAGTGGTGCGTGCATATATATTCACCCCCTTTGCTACTAAGCCTCTAAATAAGATCTGGTGCAACCAATTACCTTCAGAAGTCACATAATTAGTTAAATGAAGTCGACCTGTGTGCAATCTAAGTGTCACATGATCTGTCACATGATCTCAGTATATATACACCGCCCACCAAAACTCACGGACGAGGCAAGGAGGGCATTAATCAGAGAGGCAACAAAGAGACCAAAGATAACCCTGAAGGAACTGCAAAGCTCCACAGCGGAGATTGGAGTATCTGTCCATAGGACCACTTTAAGCCGTACACTCCACAGAGCTGGGCTTTATGGAAGAGTGGCCAGAAAAAAGCCATTGCTTAAAGAAAAAAATAAGCAAACACGTTTGGTGTTCAGCAAAAGGCATGTGGGAGACTCCCCAAACACATGGAAGAAGGTACTCTGGTCAGATGAGACTAAAATTGAGCTTTTTGGCCATCAAGGAAAACGCTATGTCTGGCACAAACCCAACATCTCTCATCACCCCGAGAACACCATCCCCACAGTGAAGCATGGTGGTGGCAGCATCATGCTGTGGGGATGTTTTTCATCGGCAGGGACTGGGAAACTGGTCAGAATTGAAGGAATGATGGATGGTGCTAAATACAGGGAAATTCTTGAGGGAAACCTGTTTCAGTCTTCCAGAGATTTGAGACTGGGATGGAGGGTCACCTTCCAGCAGGACAATGACCCTAAGCATACTGCTAAAGCAACACTCGAGCGGTTTAAGGGGAAACATTTAAATGTCTTGGAATGACCTACTCAAAGCCCAGACCTCAATCCAATTGAGAATCTGTGGTATGACTTAAAGATTGCTGTACACCAGCGGAACCCATCCAACTTGAAGGAGCTGGAGCAGTTTTGCCTTGAAGAATGGGCAAAAATCCCAGTGGCTAGATGTGCCAAGCTTATAGATACATACCCCAAGAGACTTGCAGCTGTAATTGCTGCAAAAGGTGGCTCTACAAAGTATTGACTTTGGGGGGGTGAATACTTATGCACACTCAAGTTTTCTGTTTTTTTGTCTTATTTCTTGTTTGTTTCACAATAAAAAATATTTTGCATCTTCAAACTGGTAGGCATGCTGTATAAATCAAATGATACAAACTCCCAAAAAATCCATTTGAATTCCAGGTTGTAAGGCAACAAAATAGGAAAAATGCCAAGGGGGGGTCAATACTTTCACAAGCAACTGTATGGGGAGTACAATTGCATAGACATGCCATTGGCTACCTTAGATCAAATCATGTAAGCATCAAGCATATTTTAGGCACTTCCAATACCAGATTAAATCATCAATCGAACAGCTAGTATCTTATTTGTTCTTCAACAAACAATATATCCAATGATCATCAAGGATTTATATCTCAGCCTCCACCTGCTTTTTGGCTTCCTCTAACAGGTGAGGGCAGCTAACCTGCCCCCCCCCCCCCCCCCCCCCTACCCATGGCAACCCTACGGTCAGCCTCTCCACTTATCTGCAAGCTAATTTGCACCAGTTTATTATGTGTGCTAAAGTCCGCTGTGGGACTGACAGCACTAAACTCAACATGTTTTGAACAGGCATGAGCGGCTAGTGGCTTTTCCCCCTGCTGTGCTGCTCAGCCTCAATATTCCCAAATACTGCATAAGGTTACTGTACCTGCCAGGGGCATTCTTCTTCTGCACACAACAATGAAACCAGATTCCAGGAACTTGGCTTCTTCACTTTTCCACAAGGAAAATCCACTGCAAGCGGAAATGAATGAATGAATAAATACATTGTGGGTACACAGCAAGTCTCAGGGGTATATCGTGGAGGAAGTCTGCTCAGTCAGAGACCCATTCTGCATTCTCTATACACATCACTTGTACAGCAATGCTTGAAAAAGGCAAACGCTATTCTTAAGGTCTAGTAGCTGTGTGACCCTACAAACAGTCCTGTGCTGCCTGGCAGCAGAGCGCATAGTATAGGAGGCCTCACCGGTGGGATAGGCTCATTGTTATGTAATTTTGAAACCCTATCAAGATATATCTTCATATGTAGGTCGACTGATTTGAGATCATCAGGACCATATTTTCAACAGTGTGACATCACAGCGGTATGGAACAGGCCACACCCACTTGTGTAAATAATATTGCTGATGCATCTTGAAAATACATTCTAGAGCAGGCCAGGGTGAGGTGTTTTTTTTTTTTTTTTTTTTTTTAATTGTTTTTCGCAATGGTTCTTTTGAAATTGTAATAGTACATTTTATGAGGTAACTTTATGGTACACAATACTCTTACCAACAGCTTTACACTTGTTTCTGTCTCTCTTATCAAGCTCATATCCTTCGGCACAGAAACAAGCATACGATTTATACCCTGGCTTACAAAACTGATTGCAGTTGCCACGGCATTGTGTATTATCTGAAAAACAAACACACAGATTCTTATTAAGCAGACATGTTTCATTGTATTCTAAAATATGATATTATCAGAAATATGTAGAGTTTCATTCCCCATTTTGCTGTTTCAAGCATATTTTTCACGATGTGAAGCAGGCACTACACTGTTAATGTGCCTGAAGCAGGGAATACATTGATAATGTGTCGATGTGAAGCAGAACCTACACTAATGTTCTTCAATGACATTTACAACCTCCTCCGTCAGCCGACGAAGACATTTAAACAACTCACTGTTTCACTGGGGTTTCACTTCAGTCAATGTTAATTGTAGCTTACAAAACAATTCCATATACTTTGCACTTCCATTCATTACCTATGCTTCAAATGTGCAGATTTTAAAGAAGCACATGTTATGTCAAACATGCTCATTTTTAAACAGACACTCTTATTCCTTCCATGAAATTAGCTCCTTTCAAAACTGTCTCTCGACACAGAATGCAGCCCTACTTACCAGTTTCACACCTGTCTCCAGAGAAGCCTGCTTTGCAGTTGCAGTCATATCTCCCCACGCTGTCCGCACACATTCCTCCGTTCAGACAGGGGTTGGGTGAACACTGATCCCCATCTACAGCATTGCCAACAATAGAGACACAATGGATTTTCAACAAATACTGCAAAGTGGTCCACAATGTAAAGCTAAAATTTCAGGCAGGACACTCTACATACAATGGCAAACACTATCATTTTATTTTATTGTTTTTAATAATTTAGTGTCCAATTATTACTGTAGAGCTCACTGGGCTCCTGCCCAGCGGGAATCACTGTAGCACGATGAGGAGAAACAGTCCCTGATGTTTTTGCCTCCGTAAGTCTGGAAACTCCCCAAATCATGCTGGCAGCGAGATGCTTCAAAGCACTGGTCATCAGACTGTAAGTCTCAGCTAGTCTCAGCTGCTTATTGTGAATGCAATCAAAGTAAGAGCCTGAAATCCATACACTCGATACACTAAGTGCATGATTTGTTTTTCAATCAATACAAATCCTACTTTTATTAAGTGAACAGCTTAAAAATAAAGGTGCATGATTCTTGCTAAATGCTGCCACCTAGTGGGCAAAGTACATTTGACACCTTTGAGTTCAACACTCGTCAACATTGTCGTTAGTTAAGTTTGTAAAATAAAATAATAATACAACAAATGTACAGATTTGTGGAAATCCTACGCTAAAGACTTGAGAGTTATGAGGTTAAAAGTTGATTTCGTCTTCCTTAAACATAGATAGAGTGTAAAAGCCTACTCACCAATATACAGTGACCAGAATACATCCTGTAAAGAATGAAAATACAATGTATGTAACTTCGAGTTTTATACTGACATTTAAAACCCTGTTGGGGAAGTGTAACACAATGGCATGAAAAGGGTTATTAAAAACAGAGGACAAACCGTATTGTAGGTGTCTTTAAATACTTCCCGGGCTTCTTCATAACTACAGACCTCTTCAATACATTCACGTTCTATGTTACCGGTTAACGCTTCTTCTCCTCTAGAATTTGCACGTTTATGTCGTCCAAGGATCTCATCCGCATTTTCTTTGTTGAGAAAGACTTAAATAAAAGATAGAAGCATCCAAAGGTTATGAGAGAGTTAGCATAACTTTTAAAACCCTTTGTTAAAATGGTTATATTTTTATGAATAACATGCAGTGCACAAGAAAAAAAAAGAAAAAAGAAACGTATGGTACAAAAAAAAGTTCAATATTTAAGATGATAAAGAAAATAAAATTTAGACAAGACACCAAAAATGATTGGGTATACCTGATCCAAACTGCGCTAATTAAACTGGTATCGATGGAACAATCCCATGTATATCAGCAGGGTGTAATGCAAAATAAATATTGCAATGCGATGCGGAGCTCCTTGCTCCCAATCCAACCTTGTGCAATAAACTGTACAAATGATGGATTATTAAGACTTCATACCAAAAACTCAAACTTACTTGCTAGCTAGCTAGCTGTCTTTCTCTTCAAGCATTCTCTCCCATTGACAGTAAATATATAATATATAAATACTGGTATCACATATATCTTGTAGTTCAGGATAGTGAAGTTTATGTGCCGTTTATCTATTTGCATTTTCTTATAAATTAATTTCTGAATTGTTGTCTGTCTTATCGTAATGTTTTGGTTTACTTTTATTACGTCATTGCTTATTACGTGTTATGAAATGTGCCTTTACATTTCACTACATTTAGTGCTGGTCCTGAAGGCTGCAGGAGCCAATAACTAAATAAGTAATACACAGGGGAAGCGAACGACACAGATAAGCCATAATAATTACTAGGGGTCGGCATTGACATGGAAATTGTATATCGTTATCGTGCACGTATTTCGATATAGATAACATCGAAGTCTTCCATAACAGAGAAAAAAATACAAATATAAATGCAACGTGAAACATATTGTAGCGATCTCAGTTAACGCAGGCAGGCGCGTCACACAGGGTGAGGCAATCCACACACTGATGGAGGGCGAGCGTGAACCCGGGACCTCTCATTAAAGCACAGACACAGATACAGCTGTGCAAAAGAGCCGGCTCCTTTTGCAAGGAGCGTTATGTGCATGCTACAGTATATACATTAACAAATATTCAGAAAAGCAATAACTTACTTTAACTTAGTGGTGCTTTGCTTCACAATATCTATGTAGAAAAACAAGGTCTTGTTATATTGTTTTACTATTCTATCATTAGCCGCCTCAAACCCAAAATATTTCTACACTTCACTTAACCAATCCGGAAGAAATTTAATCTTCTCTGCGTATAAATGCACGACACATCTGAAAGCAATTATGCAATTACTTTAAGATGTGTTTTTCTGTTTTAAAAGTACATCTCATTTGTAATACCGAAAGTTCACATTTTAAAAATGCATTAATAGAGTTAATCGCATGCAATGAACCACACTGACACATGCCCATCTCTCAAAATAATCCCAATAGTGCTTAATGCAGCATGCAAATAGCATTCGGTATCTTGAGCACGTTCTGAATGGAAGAAAAAAAAAGATATACATATATCAAATTATTTAAACCGATTTTCCTCTTTATTACGTTTTGTTGTGTTAAATTTGTCTTTAGCCAACGATATCGCGGTATGGTAATTATTATCGATATCGAACGATAACAATAACTAACTGGCGACCCCATGGTATTGGTTTGCTTTGTGGTCGTTAAGACCGTTACTAAGGAAGTGGGCATTCCCTTTTCTGGTGCAGTGGCGCATGCGATCAGACTGTGCTGGGGAGGCACGACATGAGAAAACACTGAGAACAGCAGAACAAAATTATTACTTGAGTGGCAATGCATTTATGTCATTTTCCGCCCCCATGGCTCTGCGCACTGGGCGGCTGCCCTGCTAGTCCACCCCTCGTTACGGCTGTGATCACAGAAATACACTCGGATGCCAAATCTATTGTTCCATCTTTACTAAATGGGCTTCCAGGGCAGATTATGAAGACACAAACCATTTTGTTAACAGCAACAGCAAGCGAGCCCCTTTTAAACAACTCCAGATTTACCAGCCTGGATCCTTGCTTGTCGCACATTAACCCGATGTTTGCAGTGGACAATCAAAATACATCTGCGTAAATAAGAAGTCAGTAAAGAACACAACATGAAAAAAGATATGACCCTGCACAGAATTACCGTTTACCTAGGAAACAAAGGGTCTGGCAGTGAGCCAGCGCTGGCTTCCAAATAACCTGGACACATTCATCTACATTTACTGGAGCTTCGTGCTGCTTCCTTCGTGTTAACATTTGCAGCTTTTATCTTCTCATGCTTAGTTGTTTGTGTATAACAGTGGTTCACATGAGCCAATCCATTCGGGGGTTTTACTCCTAGTAATAAGTTACTTACCGTCGACCACTGGCTGTGTGCACCACTGTGTAAGACAATATAATAAAACGGGTTTATTTCACGGCAATTCACGGTCTAAAAATCCGTATTTTTCTCTCAATAATGTTACACACACATGTTCCTAAATTTAAATAGTTACCTAAAAAAAAAAAAAAAAAAAAAAAAAAAAAAACAGAACGCTAAAACTAAACTGTATAATATTTAACAAACTTTTACATAAATAATTTTTGGTGATATATATATATATATATATATATATATATATATATATATATATATATATATATATATATATATATAGCCTATAGAAAGTCTACACCCCCTTGAACTTTTTTTTCACATTTTGTTGTGTCAGTGCCTCTATATACTTTATTCTTCCAGAAATTGTTATTTTTCTCGGGAACTACATATTACGTTGCAATATGTAAATTTCAACGACACTGTGAAAGAAATACAGACTTAATTATTACGAATATAGACGACTCTGATAATTGAATCATGTGTAATCCATGCGCTGCTAATATGGCTACTTCTGATGAATAAATAATCCACGACCTATTCAATCTAGAGCTTTCCCGCCTGGATACATACAACAATAATAGAATGCTGTTGTACCCCAAATGTTGCAGATTTACTGAAAAGGCAGAGCATAAAAATATTCGTTTGATTTCTCAACAGCTTATTTAGAATAGTCAAAAACATGCATGTCATTATACAGAAGTGTGTGGTGGTAACGCAATAACAGTTTCTACTTATCAGATAAGTAGAACAATACATAAAAAATTCTACATTTCATTTATAGTTGTAAAATAACTAATTTACGTCCTAGCAATTCCAAAGTCCTGTTATATGAACTGTATGATTTCCTATTAAACCCCAATACAGTAGTTCACGATGAATTTGTACTGCACCTTTTTGTTCAGCTTCATTAATTGAGCAAATCACCAGGAAGATTGTCCATAAAGCCCCCGCTAAAATTACAGACACCATTTTGCTGGGTTCTCTTGTGAGCGCAGCGTGGGTGACGCTTTATATAGTGCACAAACAGTTCAAAGTTCTGCGCTTGTTGCTTTAACGGTCATTTATTTTGGTCACTAAAGCCCTGTCCTTCAAATCTGTCTCTGGACGAGTGACACAGTGCCAGATTAGTCTTGCATGGTATTAGTGTTCCAGTCACATACCCAGCGGAATAACAGAGTCTTTGTGTTGATAAAGCACCGAGACTCAATATCTCTCCACTTTGTATTAACTGGTAACTTATTTACTGTCTAAGGCAATAAAGAATGATTCGTTTTTGCATTAATGCAATAGTAACCTAATCAGACCATACACTATGTGTAATAGACAACATGTTCTCACCAGCAAAACATAACTACATAAATATTGTCTATTAAAACAGTGCAGGACTTCCACATTTTATCCCAGTCTAACGCTCAAATCTATTGCGGACTGAGACCTAACATTCATTAACCAAATGTTTGCTGCAAATAATCAATATCAGATGAAGTCCTCAGTAAAAGTATGTGTATCATTTAACATATTACAAGATTATTATTATTATTATTATTATTATTATTATTATTATTATTATATTATTATTATTATTATTATTTACAGTGGTTATAGGTTCATTATTCAACCAAACTATTAAAGAATATACTGTACTGTATAAAACAAACAGCCTATTGAAGGTCTTTTTTAAACCTGCATGGGGCCCTGAAACTTGGAACTGTTTATTGAGGGGAGTTCAAGGTCAGCATGGGAGCTAATCGTCAAATATGGGTCACGATTTCACGTAGTTGCACTAAACATCCACAAGATGGCCACAAAATCCACAAAAAACAAAGTATCAACTCATACCATATGTAGTACGTTTGTGTGTATAGAGACTGGTGGGTGGTGTGGGTCGGCAGTCGTGGTATCATACAGAAGATTCAGTGCTATCCTGGCTGCCTACGATCTTCTTATACTGTTGATGGTGTTGTGGCAGGTTTGCCTTGTGTGATGCTTCTCTCTCTCTCTCTCTCTCTCTCTCTCTCTCTCTCTCTCTCTCTCTCACACTCTCTACTGGACATCCCCTCATCTCATTGCCTCCCTTCTGTTTTGGATTCCAGTAACAACAATTTGTGCATTCCCAGTAGCTTCAATTTCCAGCTGACGGAGATGGAGATGGCGAAGGCGTGCAGCTTTAATTGGGTGTTTCAGATGCACCAATGAAAGAAAGTGCATGCGTTGCTGTTCTAAACTGAAGATCCCCAGGGCCACCGGGGGGGGGGCAATACTGCTAGAACCTCACAAGAAACCCCTAATTAAAATGCCACGGTCAGTTCTCTAATTAGCCATCAGCACACTGGACTAGGAGTTGAGATCAGGTTAATTTCTTGTATTGTGCTGTTGAAGCAGAAAAACAAGGATAAAATATTGTAATCCAGATGATCCACTGTGTGTCAGACATTCCCTATTGGGCCACTCAGGGACCTTTGTGTTCCTTAACCACTCCAGTGTAGCTTTGGCTGTGTGCTTTGGGTCGTTGTCATGCTGAAAGGTGAACTTCTATCCCAGTTTCAGCATTCTTGCCGAGGGCAGCAGGTTTTCCTCAAGGACTTCTCTGTACTTTGCTCCATTCAATTTCAATTCTATCCTGACAAGTGCCCCAGTCCCTGCCGATGAGAAACATCCCCATAACATGATGCTACCACCACCATGCTTCACAGTAGGGACAGTGTTCTTTGGGTGATGTGCTATGTTGGGTTTGCACCAAACATAACACTTTACATTTAGGCCAAAAAGTTCCATTAGTTTCGTCAGACCACAAAACTTTTTGCCACATGGCTACAGAATCTCCTGAGTGTTTTTTTGCATACTTCAAACAGGACACAAGGTTGGCTTTCTTGAGTAATGGCTTTCTTCTTGCCACCCTACCTTATAGGCAAGATTTGTGGAGTGCTTCGACATTGTTGTCACATGCACACTTTGACCAGTCTTGGCCATAAAATCCTGTATCTCTTGCAAAGTTGCCATTGGCCTCTTGGAATCCTCTCTGATCGGCCTCCTTCTTGTTCGGTAATCCAGTTTGGAGGGATGGCCTAATCTAGGCAGGGTCTTGGTCGTGCCATACACCTTCCGCTTCTTAATAATTGTCTTGACCGTGCTCCAAGGGATATTCAAGGCCTTTGATATTTTTTTATACCCCCTGATCTGTGAAAGTTGAAAAGCACTACCCAGCAGAGGGAACCTACAGGAACTGCTGAATTTATCCTGGAATCATGTGAATCACTACAATTTAACACAGGTGGAAGCCACTTAACTTGGTGTGTGATTTTGAAGGCGATTTGTTACACCTGAGCTAATTTAGGATTGCTATTACAAGGGGGGTGGACACTTATCTAACCAAGCTATTTCAGATTTTATTTCTACAAATTTCTAGAATATTTTTTCACTTGGAAATTGTGGGGTAGTAATTGTGATCAGTGCTCTTCCTGCCTAGGCAATTTTGCCGAAAACCAGCAGAGGACCCAGTAGACTGGATCGACATGCTTTGCAGTTATTTATTTATTTTTTAACTGCTGTGCTCAATGAACAGCCTGCAGACATTGTTTATACCTGTGCCGAGTCAGTCGGGACTGGGTAGGCGCTGTTTTTTCAACCTTGTGATCGGCAGGAAAAAATGTGGTCGATGCCGGGGTATGCAGCCGATTCAATCGGCGGGGTCGCCGAGGGCAAACGCAGCCGCGCTAGGAAAGCCCAAGGATTGAAGGGGGCGCTAGGCCCGATCTGTTTTTTTTTTTTTTTTTTTTTTTTGTTGGTCGCTGTGACAATCAGTGTAGAGGACAACGCCGTGAGCCCGCGGAGTCTCCTTACAGCACTACAACAGCTCTCCACTCTGTGTATCAACTACACAAGGCCTTGTGCAGTGAAAAGAGCAATGGCCACTCGCTAATCTCTTTAGAGGGGTCGAAACCAGCTCTAGTCCGAAAATGACATGAAAATAAAGCAAGGGCACTCTTTTAGATATGCCTGAAGCACAATTTTACCGTAAATTATATCTTAATTTGCAGTAAATCCAACAAATCAACCAAATTTGGTATGTGAAAGCAAAAGCTATCTAAGACCTGTCTCAGAGATATGAAAGAGAAAATGGCGATGTGCTACTGTGAAGAGGTCCCTCTTCAACAAGAGGTGGGAGGGACTTCCCCCTAACAGCAGGGCCTCGATATTCGGTAATGGTTGTCATTCGAATTGAAAGGGAACCAACTGTGGGACCTCCCAGAGACAGGTGTATTTAACCTGAAATCATGTCAAACACCATAACTGCACACAGGTTTTTTTCTAATTATGTGACTTCTAAAGACAATTGGTTGCACCAGAGCTTATTTAAAAAAATATAATGAGTTCTGGTTGGAAATCTCCCTCCCGACCTGTGAGGACACAAAATAGCAAAAGGAAAAGTCCTGAAACTGGCTGGCCTGACAGTTCATTTCCAGGATCGGGAAGTCGGTCAGCCTGGATGAAGGCGAGACTCCGTTGCAGGAACGTATTGACCTGGAGGATAAACGAGGTAGCAGCTGCAAGTAATAAAAGCAGCTGCAGTCATTTGCCAAGGGGTCATGCTTAATAGCATACAGGGGCTGGAGAATCAGTAATCTTTTCCTTCGCTTGGGTTGTGTGCATATACCTAGAAGGACTGAGAGCCACAGTAGTAACTGCCTGAGAAACCGTATTGTGAAAAGAATATTCGTGAGTGTTTGTTTGTTGTATGTGTTGTTAGTAATTGTCTTGTTTGTTGAATCACCAGACGGCTAAACATGTTCCGGAACTGCACTGCACTTCACGTCACCAAATAACCTGTTATCACCCACCACGAGCACTAATACACACGCCCTGGACTGGTGACTGTGTTTTAGTAGTGTGTGGCGGATAACACTTATTGTTTAGGACTGTAAACCTGTTTGTTTGGCTCTGCGCATTACACATTATTGTGTACTGCCAGAGCGTTTTCTTTTTGGTCACCAGACTCGGATTATAATTAAAACCCCTTTTTCTACAGGATTACCATTGTTTGTGATTACTTCTGCACTGCAGCACCTCCTCATCTGTTCACAATCACCAACCACTTTGACACACCCGGATTTTCCACTTAGCCGTATTTAATGGTGTTGAAAAGGCCCCTGCATTGAAATATCACCTTAACCGAGTAAAATGATAATACAAGTAATTACAGAAAAAATACAGAAAGTGAGAGTTTAAAATCATATTCTAACCTAATTCTAATTCTAATTCTAATTCAGGGTGTGTGAAAAAGTAAGAGAACCCCTGGTTTTATCAGCTCATTTAAGGGAATAATTAGAATCAGGGGTTTAAATAATTAGGTAGATCTTCAGGGGTGATTTTGGGAGGCCCCACCCTATATAAAGATCAGAAACTTTGTGAGTTTGGTCTTCACTATACAGGTGTGTGGAAGTCATGCCACGATCAAATCAGGTTGATCGTCTGAGGACCTCAGAAAAACAGTTCTTGATGCTCATCTAGAAAGGGTTACAAAACCATTTTAAGGATTCGGGGCTTCACCAATCCACTGTCAGACAGTCTACAAATGGAGAAAGTTCAAGATCTCTACCCTCTTCCTACCAAAATCTCTCCAAGAACAAACCAGAAAACCATCAAGGAAGTCACGAAGAACCCCAGAGTAACATTCAAGAATCTGCAGGCCACTCTCACCTTGGCTAATGTGAGTGTTCATGACTCAACTATCAGAAAAAGACTGAACAAGAATGGTGTTCATGGAAGAATAGCCAGCAAGAAACCACTGCTCTTGAAAAAGAACATGCCCATCTGAAGTTAGCACATTGATAATCCACAAGACTTCTGGAACAATGCTCTCTGAACAGACGAGTCAAAGGTAGAATCGTTTGGCTTCAATGAGAAACGTTATGTTTGGTGAACAGAAGAACCTCCTCCCAACCGTCAAACATGGTGGCGAGAGTGTGATAGTTTTGCTTTGCTGCCTCAGGACCTGGATGGCTTGCCATCATTGACACAAACATCAATAATGCATTGCATCAGAAGCTTCTAAAGGAGAATGTCAGGCCATCCGTCCATGAGCTGAAGCTGAACCGAAAGTGGTCATGCAGCAAGACAATGATCCTGAACAAAGAAGCAGATCTACAAAAGAATGGCTGCAGAAGAAGAAATTCCACATTTTAGAATGGCCTAGTCAATGTCCGGACCTAAACCCCATTGAAATTTGTGGCAGGACCTGAAACCCATGCAAGGAAGCCCTCAAATGCCACCAAGTTGAAGCAGTTCTGTAAGGAGGAATTCCACAAAACCGATGTGAGAGACTGACCAACTGTTACAGGAAACGCTTTGTTGAAATCATTGCTGCTCAAGGGGGTGCCACCAGTTACTGAATCTAAAGGTTCACATACTTTTTCACACAAGTATATTGAATATTGAATCATTTGTGGATAAATAAATGTTGAAAAAGTATCATGTTTTTGTGTAATTTGCTTAATCAGGTTATCTTTATCTATTATTAGGACTTAGATTAAGATCTAATAATATTTTAGGTTTGAAATATGTGAAATATGTCAAAATCCTAAGGAGTTCACAAACTTTTTGTTGGCATTGTATATAGTGCCTATAGAAAGCCTACACCCCCTTTCAAAATGTTCATCTTTTGTTAGCTTATAGTCTGGAATTAAAATGCATTTATATATATATATATATATATATATATATACACACACACACACACACACACACACACACACACACACACACACACACACACACACACACACACACACACACACACTACCAAAAGTTTTAGAACACCTCAATTTTGCTTTGCTTTCACCCTTCTGTCCAGTTCATTCCAAACCAGCTTGATGGGGTTTAAGTCTGGAGACTGTGCTGGCCATTCCATGATTTGAAGCATACCGTCTTATTCTTTTCTACTAAGGTAGTTCTGACATAGCCTGGAGGTATGTTTTGGGTCATTATCTTGCTGTAGGATGAACCCCTGACCAACTAGGCGTATACCAGAGAGTATTGCATGGCGATGCAAAATGCTGTAGTAGCCGTTTTGGTTCAGGGTGCCACTCACTCTGTGCAAGTCGCCAACTCTGGATCCAGCAAAAGAGCCCCAGACCATCACGCTTCCTCCTCCATGCTTGACAGTTGGTGTCACACACCGAGGAACCATCCTTTCGCCTACTCGACGGCGTACAAAAACCCTGCGTGATGAACCGAAGATTTCAAATTTTGATTCATCGGTCCATAAGACCTTCTTCCAGTCTTCAGTAGTCCACTGCTGGTGCTTCATGGCCCAGGCAAGCCTGTTTTTCTTATTTTGCCATCTCAGCAATGGCTTTCTTACTGCCACTCGACCAGTCAAACCTGCAGCTCGAAGTCTTCTCTTCACAGTTGAAACTAAGACTTGCTTACTTCGACCAGTGTTAAGCTGTGCTTGAAGCTGTTGTCCTGTGAGCTGCCTATCATGCAAACTGTTGACTCTCAGAAACTTGTCTTCTGATTCTGTTGTGGCTTTGGGTCTGCCAGACCTCTTCCTGTCAGAGTTTCCTCCAGTTTCTAAGTGCCTTTTGATGGTGTAGGAAACTGTACTCAATGACACCTTGGCTTTCTTTGCAATTTCTCTAAAGGAAAGACCTACACTTTTAAGGGTTATAATGGTCTGTCTGTCTTCCTTTGTTAATTGCCTTTTTCTTGCCATTATGATAGCAATATACTACTTCCTGCAGTACAATACTGTGCAAATAATGCATAAGAGGGTGTAGTAACACAGTCTGTTCCAACACTGCTTTTATACAGACAGAGGGTTTGTAAGTAATTGTCACAAAGACGGAGAGTGGGTGGAGTCAGACCAGAGCCAGGAAATAATAAACAAAAAGAGAGGTGGAGTTTGGTGGAGCTGAGCGAATGCTTTCGCTCAGCATTTAATAAATAAACAAACAGACAGAAAATAAACGGCTGTAACAATACAAAAACAGGACACGGCACATTCGCCAAAATAAATAGACAAACAAAATGGACTAAACAAAATAAACAATTGACTAACAAACAAACACGGTGAGTTTCTATTTTTTAACGATTACTATTATTCTGATTATTTTTACCTCCGTCTCCTATCTCCTATCTCCTACCCCCTTCAGCCTGCTGCCCCTGCTCTACTACCTTTCATTTCCTCTCTTCTAAACACCTCTCTATTCTCTGTCTTTTTCCCCACTGCTTTCATACAGGCCTGCATCACCCCATCTTAAAAAAAATCCTCCCCTGGTCCCTCATCCCTCCAGAACTACTGTCCTCTGTTTTCCTGTCAAAACAGTCTCTGCTCGACCCCCTCCAATCCGGTTTTCACCCGGCACACACAACTGAAACGGCTCTCCTCTCAGTCACTAACTCTCTCTGCCCAAGCCACCTCCCTCTCCTCTGTCCTAATTCTCCTCGACCTCTCTGCTGCCTTTCACACAGTCGACCACTCTATTCTCCTGTCCTCCCTCACTGACATGGGACTCTAGCACTGCTCTTGCCTGGTTCTCCTCCTGTCTCTCTGATTGGGTGTCCTGGCATGGCTCACCCTCTTCCTCCTACACTCTTTCTACAGATGTCCCCTCCTGTTTTCTCTCTACACCTGCTCCCTGGGTCCCCTCATCTCCTCCCATGACTTCTTGTATCATTTCTATGCTGATGATGCCTGGATCTTCCTTCCTTCCTCTCCTTTCCCACCTCTGACTCCCACACCCCCTCCCGTATCTCTACCTGCCTCTCGGCTATACTCAACTTCTCCAAATCAGGCCTCCTTTTCTTCCCCCCTCTTCCTCCCTCACCACTGATCTCTCTGTCTCTATTCCTCTTGAATCCACCACCGTCTCTCCCTCATCCACCAAGAATCTCTATGTCACCCTCGACCCCTCCCTCTCCTACTCTCAGCACATCTCTTCTCTGGCGCACTCCTGTTTTTTCTTCCTCAGCAACGTATGCAGAATTCGCCCCTTCCTCACCAACTACTCCACGCAGCTCCTAGTTCAGGCCCTGGTATTGTCCCACCTTGACTACTGCAACTCCCTTCCTGCTTCCGCTATCCATCCTCTCCAGCTCATCCAAAACTGTGCTGCTCACCTTGTCTTTTCCCTTCCTTGTTTCTCCCATGCTATTGCTGCTCGCATCCAATTTAAAACTCTTGACTATCTCCAGACTATTTTTTCTCACTACACCCCCTCTTTCCCCCTTGGTTAAGGGCATCTGCTAAGAATTAAATAAATACATTTCATGAATGACAGGAATTCATTATTGCTGGTTTTAAACTCACTGAATGAATGTTCATATTCTCTCTCTCTCTCTCTCTCTCTCTCTCTCTCTCTCTCTCTCTCTGGCTGAATCTATTCGGATTGTGTGTGGTGCTGCTGCCATCAGGACAGACACTGTAAAAATGGAAACGTCTGCTTTACCGATATTCATTTGTGATGCCAAATGCTCCCCCTGACTTTTATTTTGTAGTATATGTAATAGGGCGGAGGCTGGGCACGAACCAATGACAACACACCCCCCAAGCGAGGGTTTTGTGTTTTTCATGCTTTTAACCTCATCTCACCAGCAGGGTTCAGATTCTTCAATGGTGGTGTTTCAAACAACACTGCCCATCTGTGACAGAAATATAATGAGTAATAATAATCTCCCTCCTGACCTGTGAGGGCACTAAGTAGCGAAAGGGGAAGTCTTTGGACGGGCTGGCCTGACAGTTAATTTCCTGGGTCGGGAAGTCAGTCAGCCTGGAAGGCGGCGAGATTCTGTTGCAGGAACGTATTGACCCGGAAGGTAAACAAGGTAGCAGCTGTAAGCAATAGAGACAGCTGTAATCACTGCTTGATAGCATAAAGGGGGCCGGAGAATCGTTAATCTTTTCCTTCGCTTAGTTTATATTAAGAAACGGGAAGGACCGTGTGAGACACAGAGAAAACGTTGTAAAAGTATTTTGTGAGTGTTTGTTTGTTTTTCACGTTGTTAGTAATTGTCTTGTTTGTTAAATAACAGGACGGCTAAACACGAATCCAGAGCTGTCGTCACGGGACAGCACAAAACCAGATCAACACTGCACTACAGTCACGGTTAACATTATTATTACAACTTGTTCATAAATATAGCACTGTGGCATTGTACTTCACCACAAGTACTGAGAGTACTCACTTTGGACCTGTGATTGTGTGTGTGTGTCTAATTGCAACCCTTTTCACTACTGTGCAATACACATTGTTGTGTATTACCAGCTCATTATTATTTGCTGGCTGGCCATCAGACCATTGGATTAATAACCATTAAACAAACCATTTCACCCCTACTTTGTTGTCTGTTTGTTCTTTGGATTACTGCACCAGCACCGCACCTGCTGTACACCTGCTACTAATTATCACTTTGCCACGCCATCACATATACTGTATAAAGGCTACATCTCCCTGATACAAATAAAATTCAGTCAGGACAGGCCAGGTAGTGAAACAGGTTCCAGGTTGGTATGTCACAGTGTCACTGTGGGACCCAATGGAAAGAGCAAAATGTCAGTGATGATCAGAATGTCAGAGTTCAATAATGCAACAGGTCTTGAAACATCATCTCCCAACTTTATTTCACAATTAAAACCTAGTGAAGAACCACAATGGATATTTTAAGCAACAGGATCACTGATCCCTTTTTCATTTCGTTGAATTTCTTATATTTTATATATAGTATATTATACATGTCTTAACACACTGCCATTCAAAACTGATCAGTTATGTGCAATTATGCAAATAAACTTCACTGACTGACATTTGCATGTGGAGCCTAATCTTATGTCCTTTACAAATAAGGCTTTTCAAAGCCGTTTGTGGATGTGGAGCAGCTGCTGACAGGTCGGACACCTGTGCTCCACATCCTTACAGCTATCCACGCAGAAGGGAATGAGACAACAGCCCAGACAACCCCTGTAGAGAGAGAAGGTTCAGGTAAATCCCTGGTTCTCTGAAAGAGAATGACAACTATTACCAAATGGGAAGAGCCCCTCTCTGACTGCCAATCACTGAGCATCTAGAACGGGACCCATAGCAGACAAACAGCTGGTTGGACTGTCTCCAGGACGCCGTCCTATCCAGGTAGCAACGCAGAGCCAGAACTGGGCATAGTGTGTGCTGTCTACGGTCCTCCTCTGACTCGTGCGGGGGAGGTCTGAAAGTTTCCAAAACCACTGGTTGGTTAATATGGAATGGAGATACCACCTTTGGCAAAAAAAGCTGGATTCATTCTTAATGTTACCAACCAGTCATTTCCAGTGAAAGCCATACATGTATCATAGATGGACAGCGCATGAAGCTCACTGGCTCGTCTGGCAGACACAATGGCTATTAAAAACATCACCTTCAAGGAAACAGGGCGCATTTTCTGCTGACGTTATGGGCTCGAATGGGGGACCCATAAGGACCCGCAGTACCAGTTTTAGATCCCACGTGGACCATACTTTTCATGGGAGGACGAAGCCTCCGAGCCCCTTTAAGAAATTGCACTGCCAGGAAATGTGCCCCAGGGGACACTGAGTCAATTTTGTCGTGACACACTGATATTGCTGCCAGGTATACCTTCAAAGTGGACACTGATTTTCCTGCATCAAACAGGTGTTGTAAGACGGTTATTATCATCTCAATAGGGCAGGTCACAGGATTGTGACCTTCAGCAATGCACCAGTCTTGGAAAACTTTCCATTTATATGAATACTGGGCTCTAGTGCTCGGCTCCCTAACAGACTGTAGTGTCTCTACCACTGCATCTCGCAAACCTCATCTAAATAGACAGCTCCGTTCAACGACCAGACCCACAGCTGGAGCTGGGCTGGGTTCGGGTGCCATAATAACCCCTCCTCTTGGCTCAGGAGGTCCTTGCGCAGCAGGAGCTGTCACGGCTGACCCGATAACATGTCGGAGAGGAGAGCAAACCAGGGCCGTGTCGGCCATCTGGGTGCAACCAGCAAAACCTGTGCTCTCTTCACCCTGATCCTCTCTAGTGTCAGGGGTAATAATGGTAGCAGAGGGAACGCATACAATAGCCCCTGTGGCCAGAGGTGAGCTAGGGCGTCTACTCCCAGGGGGCACCCGTCTCTCTCCATGGAGAACCGTAGGGGGCAATGAGTGGACTCGGCTGTGGCAAAGAGGTCGACTTGTGCAGTATTAAACCTCTCCCAAATCTGTTTCACCACTTGAGGATGGAGTCTACATTCTGAGCTGTCTGGAGCTCTTCTGGACAGGAGGTTTTGGCCTTAAACTGTTGAAGGAGTATCGCTTTTGCTGGTTCGACAGTGGTGAGGAGCACACCCTTGAAGGGTGGCAGACCTAAGCGGAATTGTAGAGCATATCCGTGTCTCATTGTCGATAGCACCCAGGAGTCCTGGGTCCCAGGAGAATTTGGAGGCGACCTCCGTGGCCTTGTGGGACCTCTCAAGGTTTACATCAGTGGTCACCCCAAATGTCTGCCGATGTAATGGGGCATCCAGTAACGCCACCCTCTGGGTCTCCATGACCTTGGCTTGCATCAGCAACAAATGCTGGTGAGTGGCCACCATTGCCGCCAGCAAGCTCCCTGATGCCTAGCCTAACTCCCCCATTAGGACAGTCATCGCCTTTGGCACTGCCTGGAGCTCCCATAGTCTGCCTCTCTGCTAACTTGGTTAGATAGAGCACCAGTATAGCCATGGCGTTCGCTGCTCTACCTGACAGCGCTGCCGATGCCTACGCTTTTTTAGTATGGCATCTGTTGTCCTGCAAGGCTTAGACAGACAGATTGGGTCCTTATCCCTCTTGGTGAAGGTGGAACCTTGCACCAATACTGTGACCGTGTCCCCGATAGTGGGGAATGTGCCTAGTCCCGCTTCTTGGGCACCTGCAGTGTGCAGCAGAGACTCTGCTGTTCTGAAGGCTGAGGGTGCAGATGCTGGGTTGCTCCAGGAGGAGCGCACCAATTCCAGGAAGTCCTGGCACAAAAGAAGGGCTTGCTGTGGTTGTCCTTTTTTCTGGAGGAAGCGGTTCCCCTTTCCCTTCTATTCTGCCAGCCAGGGAATGTCCGTGACCGCAGCTGCACGCTGCATTAGTGCCCGGAACTCTTCCATCTGCGATACATGCGGCAGGGGTGGTAAGGAGCCCCCCGCTGTGCCCTGCTGGATGGAGGTGGCTGGGTCCGAGACATCTGACCTTGACGCTGTAAGAACAGCTTGTCTGGGCTAGGAGGTCTAGTTGTTGGGGATGGGGAACGAGACTGTGGGAGTTGGGGCTGCCCTGCGATTTGAATAGGGTCTCCAGTATCGTCTGCTGAGCCCTTACAATCTCTGTTAGCTCCGCAAAGGCCTCTTGGTCGAGCTTGGGCGCTTCTGAATCGACTCTGACAGGGATCGTCTGCACCTGTGTGGGGAAGGGGAGCAGTGCCTGCGCGATGACTGCCTGTCCCCTGGTGAGCGCCCCTTTGAGTGGTACCACCTTGGCAGTGAGCATCTCACCTCCCCTGAGAGGTGTCTGCGCCTCTGTACCGGTGGAGGGGAAGGGGAGGGTGACCCAGGTGTGCGGGAGAGCTCTCTGGTCACTGTAGCAGGGGGGAGGGGGTTCTAGAGGACCTCGGTCCACTGACCTCATTCTCCCATGGTTCTGGGAGGGAGGCTCTGCTGGGGATAGGGCTGCTCTCCTGCACTTTGTTCTTTTTGAGAACTTCCTGCACAGAGAGCAGTCAAGCTCACCTGCCAGTGGTTTGGCCACATGGTCTGGCCCTAAGCATCTGGTGCAGGGCTGGTGCTCGTCCTGCCTGGGCAGCTTCGCCACGCACTGGTCGCACTGGTGGAAACCAGCGGAGGACCCAGTTGACTACATTGACATGGCGTCATAGGCAGGGCTGTTGTGCTCGGTGCCAAGATCGAGTGGTCGGTGCAGAGTCAATCGACGCCGAGGTTGATGCCTATGGGTAGCGTGGTCGGTGACGGGCTATAGACGTCTCCGAAGCTGTTCACCGATGCCAAATCAGTCGGTGCCGGGATCGGCATCGCAGAGAGAGCTGTCGATGCTGACTGGTCGGTGGCGAGTCAATTGATGTCGAGGTCGGTGCCGATGGTAGGTGACACTGTAGGTGGAGCCGAAGATGGTTACATAGGTGCAGAGTCAATCGGGGCCAGGTAGGCGCTGTTCCAGGCCTGTAGGTACGGCAGGAGAACCGCGGTCGATGCCGGGGTATGCAGAAAGCATGAAGCAATCTGTGACCTGTCTCAGTGAAATGAGAGAGAAAATGGCGATATGCTACGTGAGTACGCCTCTCTTCAGCAGGAGGTGGGAGGGGCTTCCCCCTCCCATCAGGGCCCTGATATGGCAGCTTTTTTATAAATGTGATCAATGATTGGCGGTCAGAGAGGGCTCTTCTCATGCTGTAATTGAACTGCAGTGTTACAAAATATTGTACAGTAAACAGTGCATGCACTTGATGTAACGGATGCTTTTCAGTTTGAAATAAAAATGAAGAAAGCAAGATGAAGAAAGCATTCAGTCATGTAACAGTCCAGTGATGCTCTTTTTTTTAAGCAACAGACAGCATACTCGTTTTAGCAATGACTTTGCAAAGCAGCTTCTCAGATAGCAACTGCTGTTTCTCATCACCAGTATATAGAATCCCAATTTTACAACCCAACTGCATCCCATCAGGCTTTTTGCAAATGTCAAAGCAAGTTAATCTGTGACTGTGATGGGAAGCCAAAAATATTATATCTGTGAGGAAGTGCATGACCATCTGTGGACATGGGGGTCATGTATTCCACTACTCATTGATTATAGCGAGTTCTAAGTGGGACATACAAAAATAATCACCATGAGGGATTAGGGAAGACATGTTCTACAAGCTGGTTCAACACTTCTGCAAGCTGGTTACTGAAAATAGAAACATAAGTACACATTCTGAAGCACAGTATAAGAGACCTGTCTCATATCTATTGGTAACAATCCCCTTGCAGTCATCCTTAAGTCTAAATATCAGCATTGGTGTCTTAACAGATACATTTGAGGAAATCATGACACTTAATAGTGTGTCTGTTATTATTAATTAATCATTGAGCAAACGGTTTTATGTCACTTGCAATAGGACCTCGGTTTTACCTCTCATCCGAAGGACGGAGCACAAGGAGGTTAAGTGACTCGCTCAGGGTCACACACAGTGAGTCAATGGCTGAACCAGGGTTTGAACTGGGAACCTCCTGGTAGTGGACCACCAAGCCTCACGTTGGGGGTGTTTGTAAGGGTTGGGGGTTAAAGACTTACACAAATAAACAAACAAATCCGCAGACGAGCCAAGTGAGCATGCCGGCCTTGTGCTCGGTTGTGGTGAGAACCTGCTGCTGGCAGCAGGTGCACTGCACCAGTCCCGGCAGCTCCGTAAGGGGCTGGGTCATCACCACAGGCGTCACTGCAACCAAATCAAAGAGAGACATCAGCATTTACTCTGCAGTACAGTGCAACTGCACTTTGGTTTCAAGCACAGGTGAAATACCTTTATTATTATTTATTTGTATATAAATGTTAATCTAATAAACAGCAACAGCTCTTAAAAAGCAATCATCATGATTACAATGCAAAAAAAAACAAAAAACTTCCTTGTACAGCTAGAACCAATAGTTCTGCTAAAGCAGAATTTTAGGATTGAGGTATAATTTAAAAAAACTATATGAACATAATTTCGATCTTTTATTTAATATCATGTAATCAAAGAAACTGCAAAATGAGATTGCAAAAACCTGCTGGAAGCCATAGTAGCAGAACAGTTTTTCATGTTAGATTTTGAAATCTCACATTTTTAAAATTTTTGTTAGTTTTTTTTTTTAATTAAGTATGTAGGAAAACTACAAAGCGCTATGTAATGCAATATGTTAACGGAACATTAGTCAGCAGGTTTCATTCGACTTTATGAAGCAAAATTAGTTAATTCTAGAGGGTGATGCAAACCCTTTTCTCTTGCATAAATATCATGCTTACCTGGACTTACTATGGTTCCCTGCTTTCTGTGATTTCACTATGGTATACTCTTGGTATATTTACACTTGGACTGTCTTTTCTCATATGTGAACGCTACAAGGGGCCAACCTAGATTTGGGCCACCATTTTGATATGGCCCAGGGCCTGCAATTGCAGGACCAGGGCCAGCCTCTACATATATATGAACTATTTCTACATCATACAACTTTAATTATAAAAATAATCTAGTGGGTTAACGTTCAGGTTGTTTCTTTCATATAATATATAATATAATATATGAGCTACAGTGCTTTCATAATTAAGCTTCATTTGTCACAATGACCTTTTCTTCCTGCTATTTATTAACTAAGCGATAAATTTAAAAATTGCAGGATTGTGAATCTCAATAATGATCAATAATGCAGAGACTTGGCATATTCAGCCACTATTGTTTATTTTGCAAGCAACGATATACATAGTGTGTCTTTCCATTAAAATGCCGATCATTTCTTTTAGCTGCTTGCTTTAGCACACATAAAATATTAAGATTGTTGATACACCATAAGATTAAGTCAAAATAGTCAATGATATATATCGTTTTTTTTTTTTTTTAAATATGTACCATAAAATTGCTACTGTGCAGCATTGAAAACATACAGTATATATTAATAAGAAACATCTACTACAAATCAAGGATTACTGTGCATCCCGGTATCTCTTCCATGCCGAGTGCAGGCTATCATTCCATAAAAAAAAGAAGCAATTTGCCACATTTTAGGGCTGCTTTTCAGTTACATATGTGAACGTGTAAAGGCGCCTTAAACCGCAAATGTGAATGGGGTTGCAGATCTAAAATATGCAATGTCCCTGAGGCGGCCCTGGGCCAGCACACTAGTGTTAAAGGGGGTCTTAGATGTAGCCGCGTGTCTCTGTCTGGGATACAGAATTTTTCTCTTACCCGTTGGCTGCTCTTCTCGTGCAGAGAGTGAATAGGGTGGAGGGGGAGGGTACGTCATTACATTTACCCCTAATAAAGAAAAGAATAAATGCAGTTTCAAATCCTGACAATTAATGAGATGATTTCAGTTACATAACATTTACACTCATGCTAATAGCAATACAACCATTCTTTGATTTAGTTTTTACCTTTCTAGCAATCTAGATCTCTAGTGGAGAGAAAGGAAGCTATTTAAATAGTGTTCAATAGTTCAGTTGAGTTTCCGTGTTTGCTTGGTGAGGGAACTACCTAAAGAAAATGAAAAGACATGGCAGGGTGTACTTAACATGCAGCATTCATGCCGAAAACTAGATGTTGATTCAGTCACTGAGATGTTGATTCTCCCACAAAGTCTTGTCACTACTGCATAGAGAGTTTCTTCTTTTGTAGTACTTGGGTTTTACTTACAGTCCCAGGACCACAGCTTTGTCTCTTTCCATACCTGGGTTTGCAGGGTAGGGCATCTGCTGACCACTAGGGTAAGCATTCCTTTGATTAGCTGGGTAGGGTGTGCTGGGAAAGGTATGGACGCTTCTCTTCTCCATCCTTCTAAAGCCAAAATCCAGCAAAAAAAAACTATTTAAACAGTGTGACACAAGCCATGTCCTTATAAAAGTTTACCATAGTAAAAGCATAGCAAAAGCATGGTAAGCAATGTAAAGAACAGTGAGGTATGGTAAAGCATATTAATAAACATGGTAAACCAGGGCAGATTACGGTTAATACATGGTATTACCATGGAAAAAGCATGGTAACTGTGCAAAAATACCATGGTAAACTTGTATACTTAGAGTAAGTAGCGGAGTTCCAAAAAATATGTGTTGCTACAACTGTTTTAGAAGTGGGTAGTTTTTCGAGATTTACGATTATGCTGTATTTACAGTATAATCGTAAATCTCAAAAAACTACTCACTTCTAAATCTTTTGTAGTCATTTTTGTATTACTTTAGTATAAATACATGTTAATTTGGATTCATATGTTGTTTTTTTCTGACTTTATGTGAACGAAAAGACACACATTTGCCCGTTTTCCCATTGGAAATAGTGATATTTTGAAATATCACTGTCCTGGTCACAAAAGCAAAGTTTGTGGGGAATAATAGCCATTTTCTATACTTTTGAGGCATACGCAATTAGGAAATAACACTTATTACCCAGGAACAAAAATTGTGTTACATAGTGTAATGAATCTGTTGACAATACTTTTTTAAAAATGTTGTTCAGATCAGCAATACAAGCCCACATAGCCGCTGTATCGTTTAAATATATACTGGTAATATAATTGTATTTCGTTTAAGATATGCAAACATCTATTGCCCCTAAAGATGTGATAAAGTTACAGTACAATACATCTGTAAATTTAACACAAGAATACAGTATACAAGTAAAGCTAGTTTAAAGTGACGTACAGCAAATAATTGTGATACAATTGTTTGAACTAAATATATATATATATTATCTATACATATATATATAGTATATATAATATATATATATATTTATCTATATATATAAATAAAAATAGGCTGAAAACTTAAAAGCTTTTCCTGAAACGTCCTGAAAATAAAATATTATTAACACAAGAATACAGTATACAAGTAAAGCTAGGTTAGAGGAAGTACAGCAAATAAACTGTATATTTATATATATATATATATATATATATATATATATATATATATATATATATATATATATATATATATATATATATTCTTTTATATACAGCTTTTTAAAAGGTTTTTTGCCTGAAACGTCCTGAAAATAAAATATTTCTTAATCTTTTAAACTTGTTGTGTACATTTTTGGAAAACCTTTCTTATGTATATATATGAAAAATATATGTTTAAAAAATTATAGTTTTTTTTTTTTTTTGCTGTACTTCCTCTAACCTAGCTTTACTCCATAAATATTTGGTTTTGCTAGATTGGTAAGGGCAAAGGTCTTAAAACAAGAAGACATATTGGATTAAGAATAGATAAAGAATGGAAATTTGATCTATGATCTATTATTATGGTATTGCACTTCTACTTGCATTAGTCATTAAACTTGATTGAAGAAACAAACTTGAAATAAAACACACCAATAACTCACGAGGTGAAGCTTTGTGAACAGAGCTCATTTATTCATCACACAGGTATGGAGTTCTGCTAGATCCCATGTCTATCCCTTATATCTATTTGCCATTTGTTTTCTTGTATTACCGGATTTATGAGTTTTTCAAATACAGAAAGATAGTAACCCTATCATACACAATTACATAATTAAAAAGACACATTAGTATTAAGTTCACAATGACAATGAGGATAACGCTGTTGAGTTTCCTTACCTTTAGTATCTGTGCAATGAGTAACTCCCGGGGAAATACAGTGTCATTTATACAGTCTCACTATTGCTGGGAGGGGAGAGAGTGAAAGGGGGTTGGAGGGTTGTTTGTTCACCATCCCATAATAGTCACGAGGCAACTGTTCTTCCCACTAAATGGCTTAATAACTTCTTGATGTGATTATACAATAGGTTACTACTGAATGATAGTTAGAGGTGTTTTGTTGCACAATATGTAGGGAGTGGTCACAATATATGTTACCTTGGGACTTTGTAACATTCCTACAAATTAGAGGTTTTTGTTTGTTGTTGCGATGGATTCTTGTGCTTGTTACCCATAGTCAAGAGGTGAATTCAGCTAATTTCATAATCTTTTTTTTCAGTTTATGTTTTGTAAACCCCATTGTGTGAATTTGCAATGAGAATAAAGCAGTAAGAACCATTATTCAAGCATGGGGAATTTCTTTTAGATAACCACTTTTTAGCAGTGCATGAAAGATGAGGGACAATGGCCCAGGCTACAATCAGGTACAATGCTACAGTAGCTGCCAACCATATGCGATTCCCGTCTGGATAGGTGTGGCAGAAATATGAGTTCTGGTGATAAATCTTCCTCCCGACCTGTGAGGGCGCTAAAGAATGAGAGGAGAAGTATCTGGAAGGGCTGGCCTGACAGTTCGTTTCCGGGACAGGGAAGTGGGTCAGCCTGGAAAGAAGCGAGACTCTGTTGTAAGACCGTATTGATTTGAAAGGTAAATGAGAGGCAGCTGCAAGTAATAAGGCAGCTGCAACCCTTTACCTAGATATCATGCGGGATTACATATAGGGGCCAGGGTAACGCTGATCTTTTCCTTCGTTTGGGTAGAACGTTTGGAGAGAGAAGGAGTGAGAGAGGAACTCGCAGTGTTTTTGTGATATACGTGTTGTGTTTGTTTATTAACCGCCTGTGTTTGTTTCACTGTAGACAGTTAAAGCACTACTCTGGAGCTGTCGCAAAGGGTCAGCACTGTCTGGAGCACCCCTGCACACCACCGTATCCGTGTATTCACCACACACCCTCACGTCTGCACTCACCCAGGACTGGTGACCGTGTGTTCATTTTTGTTCGGGACTTTGCCCTGCTTTGTTATCCCCGCGCTTTACACATTGTTGTGTATAGCCGAGGATTTATTATTTTACGGTCACCAGACCTGGATTACAAATAAAAGCACCTTTGCACTGGAAACTGTTGTCTGCCTGTCACTCTTGCATCGCATCACCGCTACACCTGTTCCCCTCCACTAGCCACTTTGCCACAATAGGGTATAAGAGTGTACCTGAATGTACTCTGATATTCAAATCAGTACTGGTCAAAAGTGTGTGGTGGCTTTGCTAAGCTGGACGCACTATACTAAATTGAGGACAAAAAATGCATATATTACAACACCAATAAGTGCCACCGTTGCTTATTAAGTATTAACTGAATTGCATCAGCTTATTTGCCTAGATCATGATTACATTCTTTCAAAAACAAAATTACACAGGGTGTTCAATAAATACAGCGCAGCGCAGTTCAGGGGGCGTGTTGCTCGGGATAAGCCCTGTTCACCTGCACTCCCACTGTCTGGTGTTTTCATTGTGGCAAACGCTCAGACGCCGACATTCGTGCTCCAGCTTAAATGTTTTCACTAATATCTAAACTTCGTTGCCTTGCTGCTTTCACTTCAGGTCACGTCTCTGAACAGCACTGCCAAGAGATTATCAATTATTTTCCTACCTGATTCTTCTTATCATTCATCTTCTCTACTTGGCCGCAGGGGTTCCAGTGTTAGTCATTCCTACTCTATCCAGTCTCCAGCCCAGCAATAGTGCCATTCAAAGAGCAGCTCCATTACTCAACTTTCTCAGCATCAACCAGTGGCGGCTTATGACTTTGACTCCAATGACACTGCTGTACTGTAACTCTTCCACCGGCGCCTCACAGACACTGGTTCCCACCGCAACGCCCTCATCATGTGTCTACAGGGAGTGGTAAGTTACCATGGTGACCAAGCAGCTTCATCAGGCAATGCAAGCCTGTGCCTCAGAACTGCAATCTTCTGGCTTTTGCAATGTGAGAGCGACTTCATTTCATCAAATTGTGACATCTAAATACTGCAGGCTCGTCTTGTAGATCTACGTTAACTTATTTATATACATCACTAACTGTTCTAAAATATGTCTTGAAATATTTATTCCAAACTAAAAGCAAAACTTAAGCAAATGTTTTTATACATAGACAAGGATTTTAATCACAATAACCAATTATTATCTATCCTGCTTCACTGAAGCCAATAGTTTCAATTCTAGAAAGCAGCATAACACCACAAGTTCCACACAATTTAAGATGGTTTGTTATCGCTGCGAATCTCGCACACGCCAACCTTTCCATCCATTCCTGCAGTTTGTTGTCACTCTGAGTTCTCAGCCCCCTCCTGCCTCAGCCTTGTGCCTATCTATATTAACTGACAGTCTTCAATTTCAAGGACCTAGTCATGAAGCCACATACTTATTGGCTTTCTGAGCTGGTCAGAATCCACCGCCACATTAACTTCCAGCTTCCCTGCATCAGGCCATTCCTGCAACCGTCCTGTTCCTGGATTCATACTTCCTCATCTGCCTCTGCTCCTCCAAACTGACCAGCTTCATCGAGGCACTTTATACAACTTTCAAAGTCACCATTTCATTCAATGTGAACCACCAGTCAGAAACCATGTCCTACAATTAACAACTTTTCAGTCAAAGCCTCCTCCTATCCAGCAATGGACAATACACTCAGACTGCTCCTAATCAAATCAATAGGTTTTGCAGCAGCCTAAGAGCAATGGATTCTCATCATCTTAGGTTCTGCAGCGGCCTCAGATCTATGCATTCTTCATCTCTGCCCAAAGGCAGCCTGTGACAAAAAGATAATGAGTTCTGGTTGTAAATCTCCCTCCTGACCTGTGAGGGCGCTAAGTAGCAAAAGGGGAAGTCTTTGGATGGGCTGGCCTGAAAGTTCATTTCCTGGGTTGGGAAGTCAGTCAGCCTGGAAGAAGGCGAGACTCCAGTGCAGGAACTCCATTGACCAGGAAGGTAAATAACATGATAACATAAAGCGGCTGGAGAATCGTAAATCTTTTCCTTCGCTTGGTTTATATTGAGAAACTGGAAGGACCATGTGAGACACAGAGAAAGTGTTTTGTGAGTGTTTGTTTGTTTTTCGTGTTGTTAGTAATTGTCTTGTTTGTCAAATCACCAGACAGCTAAACATGTACCTGGAGCTGTCAGTTTTGGGCCAGCACAAGCCGGAACAACACTTCACCATTGTCACGATTGAATTGTTATCACCACTATAGCACGTATTGTATTGTACTTCACCATAAGCACTGAGAGCACTCACTTTGGACCTGTGATCATGTGTGTGTGTGTCTAATTGTGTGTGTTAGTACTGTGCTTATTATTTATGGGACTGCAACCCTTTTCCACCACTGTACAATACACATTGTTCTGTATTACCAGCTCATTACTATTTGCTGGCTGGTCATCAGACCATTGGATTAATAACCATTAAACAAACCATTTCACCCCTACTTTATTGTCTGTTTGTTCTTGGGATTACTGCACCAGCACTGCACCTGCTGTACACCTGCTACTAATTACCACTTTGCCACACAGCCCCATCTCTGGCAACATCTAAAACTGCCTCAACTCTCAAAGACCAATATCCACGCATTCAGCAAATCTCTGCCTCTACAGCAGGCCACTGCACACTGCTGACAGCACTCCATCATTTACTTCCTCAGATCTCTGCCTGATCAGCAGATCTGGCCCTCTACTGTTAATCACACCTCACACAGCAAATCGCAGCATGCAAAAGTTGCTTTCGTTTACTATTTAAATCTGCAATTGCCCTCCTCCAGAGCTTCCAACATTCCAGATTTTCTCTAATACTCTGGTCCTGGTAGGGTGACCAGATACCGAGGAAAATCGGGACACTCTCAGTCGGTGAGGGGAGGAAAGAAACCTTGTGAACTACTGCACAACGCAAGAGACGGAAATTTTGTGTCTTTCTTTGTAGACAGGCTTTTTTTATTCCTTCGCCTTCCAGTGTGCATTGCACTTAGGCAAAAAGAAAAACTTAAAGAAATGCAATTTAAAAAGAAAAAAAACTCTAAAGCCAATCAGTGCGTCAGTACTGGCTTTTCTGTGACCTGCTGTACTGTACGTAGCAGGTGTGACAAAGTCTGTGCTGCATTGTTTTGGTTTAGGTTTCAGTATTAGATGTAAAATGGACGACAAAGCAAAACTAGCAAAGTATATTTCGGCTGTGGATTGTGTTAAGTCATTTCCCAAAGAAACTGTTCATGCAGACGAGGTAATTGTTTTGCATATCTTAATGTGACTTAAAGAAAATATGATCGATCGCTATAATTTTAGAATTACACATTAAACAAAAGGTTCCTACAGAGGCTGCTGAACACAACGTAAAACAAACAATAGTTTTCAGAAAACAAACTGGAAAGTCAGTGCAGACAAAAAAAGTATTCCTGTGTTGGTTGTACCCAAGTTAAATCAACACTACAGGTGCAATCAAGCACAGCTACCTCGGTTTAAACAATCTGCAGTTAGAATTTTGACCCGAATAGGCATGTTTTCTTTGTTTTGACTCATTACTGGTAAAATAAATTCCTGGATGGGACAAATAACATGACAACGAACGTGCTACATATATGGACTTTATTAAAGAATGCCAGATACCGTTGGGTAACTGAGTTTTGGGATTGTTTCTAATTGATGTCCACATCTGTATAACTTGGCAAAGCTTGCCTTACACTTCAAACCAATTCAGTGGATGCACATGTGCTGTCTCAATGCATGGGCAAATCCACACCAGACAGAGAATATCAGCAGCAATTGTTGGGAGATGTTATTTGCTTGCCTTTTAACAAATGACAGCACTCTGTTTTAGTAAGGAAGCAAGTACCACTATTTTAAGGTTTTTATTGTGCTCTGAAATATTAGGTGCATTTAATGTTTAAATAGGTCTGCGAAATGTTAGTGAAATCCTAATTATAATCCTAATCCTAATTGGATGACTTGACCATGGGCATATGATTGAATCCATTTTTTTCCCACTGCGTTCGGTACTTGCATTGTCTTTTTTGCTTTTTAGTGACAGGCTCTTCAACAACACCAGTCATCATGACACTTCGCCAGTAAAACTGAAAAAACGCATGACGCATACCGCATCATATGACTGAAGGTTAATGTGATTGGATAGCTGCACAGATGCAATGCAAACAACTCACTCAAACAACACACCCTAAACCAGTAGAGTATGCTGCTGCACCGTGAGACACTTCAGCAGCCACATATACAAAATTTCCTAACGAGAAAATAAAAAATTGACATATTAAGCCTGGGTTTTCAACGTTTACTAAAAAATCAGGACAAATGGCCTCAATCAGGATGCAGGACAAAGTCCCTAATATTGGGATGATCACGATTTTATTGGGATGACTGGTCACCCTAGATCCTGGAAGCCATTTCTGCAGTCAAGGCTAGAGTTAATCTCCATCAGCAATTTAGTCATATGTCTGCTCATCCTCTCAAATACACGATGATAGACGTGGTACGAGACGGGAAATCTGTCTTGATTATGAGTCAAGGAATTCCCCTATTAGGAGAATGACTGGAGTTGTGAAACCCAAATCTCTGAAGGTGAGTTCAACTTTTTCAATCCAAGTGGACATGATGGTAGCAAACCGCTGATCGATCCTGTATTAACAAACACATAGGATGGTCAGCATCTCAACCCTCTGCCCTTGTTTCCAGAATTGGGCACAAAGGACGCCTCAGCAGTCAATTCTTATATTTGTTCAGCTCAGGCTGCCACAACAGCTCTCAGTTCCAGCACTCCCCCTGCCTCTACTTTCAGTATCTATGTTACATCAGCCGGCCCCACCTACTTCCGCCCTGTGAACTGTCATTGACATGATGTGTTCTGCAATACATAAAGTCTGCATCTCCCTATTTTTCAGCAGTTTCAGTCACAATCGGAAAGATAGCAGGTCTGACAAACTTTGATAGGAGCTCCTGTATACTGCAGAGAAACAGATCTTAATGGAATTAGAACCAACAGTTAATCAGAACAATCTAAGCATCTTCCCATGTTGAGTGGTTGCCTTCTTGGATGCCCTTGTTGGTCTTGTAACAGACTATGAACAGTGCTGTGGTGCCTTTTGGAAGGAATTCCACATTCTAAATCTGTCAAGTTGCAACTGTTAGCTAAGAACCAAATTAAATTAAACAAGAAAAAGCAGCATATGTGTATAAAGTACAACATCAAATGGCAACATGAAAACTGGAGCAATGTCATTGCAGATCTCCTTACCCCCCCCCGAACCCCCCCCCCCCCCCCCCCCCCCCCCCCCCCCCCCCCCACCCCCACCCCCCCCCCCCCCCCCACCCCCTCTGAGTCTTCAAGTGGATCGACAATAGGACTGAATCTACTCTCAGTAACCTCCTTCAATCTACTCAGCATTACATGTCTGCAGCCCTTGCCCTTCTTCAAGAACTTCCTATTCTACAGCCTGGCCAGCATCTTAAACTTTCTGTGCCCAGAACCGGTTTCATCCTATTCCTTCAATCAAAATCGGATCCTGGCTTTCATCATCCACGCTAGGGATTCTCTCCATCTCGCCTCAGTATCTATTAAATCTTACATTTATGGGATCCAATATCAATACCGTATCATGTCTATGCCTTCTCCCTGCAGTCTCTCCATACCATCAGTTTGTTATCTCCCTTTCTTTTCAGCGGTAAAGTATCTCCCCAACAGGAAACCCTGCCCCCCACCAGACCCTCTGTTCAGTGATTCCCCTCACTCTATAATCATGCGTCATTGGTTCTCAACCTTCCTCTTCACCCTCATATCCAGAGCAGGCCTCCCTCCTTGGCTCTACACCCCCATTCATTCTATATAGGCACATCCACCTCCACCGCAAGTGCCAGAATCAATCACAAACTGATCAAGAATGTATGAAGCTGGTCCTCTTCTGCGGTCAGTTCGTACATTCATCCATCCTCCGCTGATATAGTTGCTGCTTATTTTATAATTGCTAGTATGCCAGGAGTGGGGGCTTCCTGTCTGCCGGGGCCACCAGAGGTTTTCCCCTAATCAGCCTCATGAGTTTTTTTCCTCTCCGCTGAACGGCAGGTATTCACATAGTCACACCTATTAATAATTCCTAACCACCGCCGTTCGTCCTGTTTGTCCTTCTAGTCTTTTGTATATGTTATGCGTCGGCATGCGTTCTTTGTTATTGTCTCACAGTGTAGGTGTTTCGTGGAGAGCCGGGGGGCAAGTGATCTCACTTCCCCGACCTCAGGTGCAGGCACCCGCCTACCTTCCTTCTAATAGGGGGGGCTCTCACTGCCGTGAGTGAGAGCAGACCCCCAGCCACACTCTATCCTATTGGACCTCATGCACTTATCTTACTTCACCTAGTGAGGCTCTGTTCTATCCATTCCTCTTTTTGGGAAGCGGCCGCTTTATGCTTCCAGTGCTCGAGTCCCATACTAACCTGCAAGACAATGGAGAAGCCTACTAGTAGTACAAACACCATTGTAGTATATTTTAGTACTTGAAAATTCAGGCGATTGTTTAATAGTTAATTAAAACAATTAAACATTTGTGAATAAGTCTTTAATAATCCTGGTGTTATAGGGACAAAGAACGACCTTTCTTACTGGAAAAAATTAATTAAAAAAAGTCTTGATGACTCTTCTAGCACCCCCATCTGAACACACCCAAATAACGATCACATACAAATACATAGAAAACAGTGTATAGTGCAGTGTGTGATATGTAAGCAATAAAATCTGACAGGGTGGGTGGTAATGGACAATACTGCCCACCTTGGGGGACTTATTGCCCTTAGAAAATGGGCAACTGTTGTGATAAAAGACAGAAACAGGTTTTGTAGTTTCAAACTTGAATAATAGGTGGCTCAGGGATATCTGTCCAAGTGAAAAGGCACTTATGCCAGTACTTTATATTTCCTGGTCATCTACTGCAGTGGTTTTCAACCCTTTCATCTCAAGTACCAGTGTTTCCAGCAGGGACCACCAGGTGTACCAGTAACTATGTGCAATCTTAAACTGCTGTTGTAAAACCGAGACCTACCCACTACAACTAGGTTTGTGTCTGTACTCATTTGTTTGTTGCCTCATTCTGCTGAATGGTTAATCTATTTTGCAAGTGTTGTGTATGGAATTGGTCCCCGCATCTTTGTGTGCAGTAATATGGAGACAGCATGTTGCAGCTGCCATGGTCAGTGTTCGTGACATTCTGATATGACAGCATGTAACACAGTCAGCTCTTATGATTTACATACTGTTTATTCTTTTTTTTACTGCAATCAAGAAAGCTGCAGTACACAGTACACTTCCTAATTACAGAGCCAAGTATTTCTGTGTGTTCAGCTGTCACATTTTGTAAATGGTCACTTTGAGAAATAAACTTTGTTTTCCCTGCAACAGCTGACCCTGCTTTAGTACAAAACTCATGCTACATACTGATTTACATAATGGTAACAGTGCTCATAAATTACTGTCCCTGCTTCTTTGGCTGAAGAGATATTATCAGCTCATCTGGAATCTTGTGCAGTTAAATCATACTTAAACTGCTGACTATAAACAATGTAACTAAGCTTTATTATCTGGGATGCAAGACGCAACAGACGTGTTGACTTATTTAGGCACTCTACGATTTGACTGGCGAAAGATAACATTGCTTTATTGAAGTTCTAAAAAACTTTTTTTTCAGCTTGGTACTGTAACCTTTTCACTTCCTTGTTTGTTTAATTATTGTGCTTTTTGCTGTTTTACAGCCCTTCATTAATTATTTTCTTTATTTTAAGTTTCCAGGGCATTTTGCCACATAACCCCCAAATATTGAATTTAATGAAAATCAGCAGCTGAGACACGACCCGTCCCCCAGAGCATGACTGCACCGAGGGAGAGAGCCTAGCCTCTCAAACCTGACCAATCACCCCGCAGAACTACTAAATATGAACTGCTCAGCACTCAGGTAAGGAAATCCCCTACTCACATATTTTTTATTTTTTATAGGGGAAACCTCAGGAAATCCGTGTCTGAGGGCAGCCCCTCCTCCAGGCTCTAAGCGGTCAACTCCCGTGCTTGACTGAGCAGCCGAAACAACAAGACTTGACAAGAAAGAATAACACAGAGTTTTTATGTGCTTGCTGATGATGTTTTGGTTAGGGGCAGATTCTCCTTCCAGAAAAGCAACCAAGTTTACAATTCTGCATCAACAGAAATATCAACTGGATCAGGAGCCCATTGAAAAACCTGCTCATCAGTTATTGTATGTATTTATTTAACAGGATGCCAACCACACCGGAATCCTAGAACCCTGGAAGGTTCAAATACCTTGTTGAGAAAATGATGAGCTGACAAATTAAACGTTTTGTCACTTAAATAAATACAGTGTGTCTCTAGATCTCAGTAACATTCCTCACTGTGCTGCAGTGGACATTAGTTAAGAACCCAATGCAAGAAAGACATTTTACTTTAATATGAACTAATTTGACCAGTCATAGAGAAGAACAAAGTGTACATAAATTGAATCTGAATAAGAGTGAATACATTACACTATAAATACCTGGTTGTGGAAATGAAATGTACTGCATATACTTGTTTGTTTTATTTTAATAAAAATACATACAGAAATAATAATAATTATAATTAATAAAATATTTGACTGTACCGCTATTCCTTAATGCATGCATTTTTTTTTTTTGACAAAGTAGATTTGACTACGTGACTTAGTTTGCATAATTTACATAATGCACTGTCAGTCTCGGTTTAGCAACATGTCCTTGGATACTTGTAGCCTGGCAACTGAACACAACAACATATGTCATAATCCCAGCTGATGCTTCTAGTAATATAACCTGGATGTTGGTGGCAGAAAGAACTGTTTCATTTATTTTTTACTTTAATTTAATTTACAGATTTAAAATGTCAGCTCATGTTTTAGTTTCTAGACCGAAGTTTCTAGACCAATCTTCCTGTGAAAAAAACAAATCAGCCAGTGTTGCCAGATCAGAGGTTTTCCCTCCAGATCTAGAGGTTTCACGTTTCTGCTCAGGGCCATCTGGAGGTAAAGTTTTTTTTTTCTGTCTGAAAACATTTTGTTCCCTAAGATTTATTCATAATATTCGATCCTTCCTTTACTAAGGTGGCGGATGTGCTGTGACCAGTGGTGTAGTGGTGTACGCAGGTAAACAGCATTTAACCACTTTTAATTTGGCAATATAGCCTTTACCCACTTCTCATATAAGGGATACATAATTTACTCACTTCTACTCTCCTGTGATATGAAAATTCTAGGTTAAAGAAAAGATATTTTAATGGTGAGCATCTGTGTTGTATTGCTGGGCGCCAGACTGACAGCTGAGAGCTCTCAATTAGAATTGTGGCATGGCCACTGGACTGCCTGTTCTGTATCTGTGTGAGTGAGTATGATTGGTTGTTTATGTTCTGTTAATGTTATGTTGTTAGGCGCACTGGACCTGCAGGGCAGTGCTAATTGTCTTCATCCTAGCCCGCAAAAGGACGCTGACAGAACTATTCAGTAAGGCACATCATTAGGTCTATGACTGTCACGTGAACAGCATCTGAAAGGGTAAAAGACAGTAGGGGTGGCTCTGGTTGGCTGAGGGCCAATAACAATGCATCTGTTCATGTTTATCTGTTCAATCTATCTGTTCAACTCTACTAAACAGGGCAGGTTACGCACTTTTTTATTTATCACTACACCACTGTTTTGACTGTTTGAACAAATGTCACCTTTCAGAACATTGTGGTGCCAGATTATGAATGTTTCTGAAGTTATATTTTTCTTTTGATTTTTCCAGTCCTTCACTCCATTTTCAGTGAAAGCTATGACGGTCCTTTTACAATACTACCAAGGTCCAAAATACAGGATTTAGTTGCATTTCAGTGTCATTCGAGGAGACAGTGCTTGGCTGGTTTAACGCCCATTCTTCCCGCCAATCTGAGCCCCATATAGATATTCGAAAGTTTATGGTAAAACTGCAGATATTTTTTTTTATATGTTGGATGCCCCTTGATTATAAGTATGATAGAAAGTGCGTGTTTAGAAGCTTATTGGTCAGTATTAATGATTGGTTTAAATGGGTGTGAAGTGATGGAAATGGTGTTTGAAATTGTTGTAGGTACTGTAGGACTGCAGAACAAGTTAACAGATTTAAAGGTTTTTAAAAACAGTGCATCTTGTTATCCTTACTGTTTTTCTAATTTGCTTAAATGGGCATAACATGTTTTAAAGTACAAGCTAGTGCTATGTTAAACTTCATTTATTTGCCCGGCCTTATACTGGAAAAAACAAACTATGTAAAATATGTAAGTAGCATCCCTGAGTGGTTTCAAGGTCTGTTTTGTGCTATAAATCATATCAAGTTCTCAAAAAGATGCAGGAGAAAGAATCCAGTTTACAGCTTTTATTTGTGTCTGTCAGTCTGGCTATTTTTCAAATTCAACACAATGAATGAAACTTAGTATTCAGACTCACTAGTAAGAGAGTAATAATAATAAAAAAATGCAAGTCTTAATTATATATGCATCTCACTGTACATAGTTGGGTTCAATAAATACAGGGAGAAAGTGTGGAATAGCCTCCCCAAACGAAAGACTCAGAGAGTGATTAAGTCACCTACCAGACCTGCTGCTGCCTTCCCCCATGCACGCTACATTATATTATATGGATTAATAGGATACCATGCGACCTAATTACAGCTTTGAAAAAACAAATCCTAATACAAAATGGACATAACATGGCACTCTCAGAATGTACAATGTTACATTGTATTTTACTCATAACATTAAACATTCATCAACTTACTGTAGATCATGAACAGATTTTTTAAGAAGACTCAGATTATACAATTCAATAGACATTCCTTAAAGCTTATGAAGACAATTAATAGATAACCCCACTCCCACGTTACTTAAATTACATTGCATATACTGGGTACTCTAATGAACTTTATCAATGAGGATCAGTTATGTATTTAATTTTTAAAACAGCATTTCATTTTTTTTCCATAATTGGTTAAAAAAAAAAAGAATTGTTTTTTGTTTTTCTTTAAAAACTAGGAATTAGATCTTATTTGAATCATTCAAGAACTTCTGAAAAGGACTTTAGATCAATCCATCAACCAAATAAGGTGAGAAACTGTCACCTTGACTCTCAGACTCTCTGTTACAAAAAGTCAATTTGGAATATCCCAAAAATTAATCTAACCTAACATACATTGTTTTATGTGCTATCATTCTTCCATGTATGGGGAAATGTTAATGTTGAAGATGAGCAATGACAGTATGTATGCAAGTTGCACAAAGTATCCAAACTCTTATGACAATACAAAGTCAAGTCAAGTTGTTGTTGATGCCTCAGTTCTCTCAGCTGCAAATGATTTTTTAAACAGAAAGGTTTTATGTTATAGACTACAAAGCAAAGCAGCCTGTAAATCAGTTTCATTTTTTAAAACACATATAGCGGTGCAAGGAGCTTACAGAAGAATCACAGCTCAAGTAATACAGTGTCACACTTGTGATCTTTTACAAGAAGCGAAGAGAAGTCAAACAGACACTAGTGGTGGACTGGTTTGTTAAATATGAAGCTCACAACACCGGTGACAAATGTGGCCATTACCACAACCAAAGCACTAATATCCAGTACCACAGGAACTCTGCCAAGTTCCAAGACCAGTAAGTCAACATTATGCACATCTTGTCCTTTACAATTATTAACCCCCTTTTTTATTATTATGCTGCTGCCGAATGATCATGATTTGTATGTTTTTTGTGTGTCCAGCAGGTGGCAGGATTACACCGTCTCACTCTTTAAATAAATAAATAAATAAATAAATGTGTTTTTGTTTATTGTTCCTCCTACTATCTCCCACCCTGAAACTTGGACTGACTTTACCCACAAAAATATTAGCAATGCTTCGCAAGAGTGGCTCACATCCATCAACCTCCGTGGTCTTATTGACTTATAAAGTGATTCCTGACACTGCAGACGACCTGCGGGTTAAGTGTGCTGCTGTGGACAGGGCTCTGGCCAAACGCTGTGAGGAGATGAATGCAGCAAAAGTTAAACACCTGGATTCAGTAGGTGCTCTGCCACACTTAACTACAACTTCTCCTTGTGAAGAAGGGTTTGTGCATTTTGACAGTGGGTGCGTTAAGTAATTTTTGCACTCGCTCGGATCACTGATTAAATCTGTTTTGTAGCTCTGAGCTGCTCAGGAGTAGCGATGCTAAGCATGCCGTTAAGTGGCTTTCTTACTTAACGTTATATCCTCTATATCAACCTTTGGGACCTTTGTTTTTTGGTAGGTTCTGGAGCAGATAGGAGCTCAGGAGAAGAAAATAGCTGCTCTCTACCAGGCTATAAGGGATAAAGACGCCCCATGAAGGTTGGTAAGACTAGGCTGTACGAGAGGTCATCCCGGCCTAACATGGAGCTCTGCAGGGATACTGTACGTCTGAGGTCACAGTCCCATGTAACCACATACCTGAGTCGGAGTCCCAGTGACTCAACTCTGGATGGGGGTGACACGCTTTGATCCGGTTGAACGAGACAAAACGCATTCCGGCAGATCATGAGCCAGCGTAAATACACACAGCCACGCCTGGAACATTTCTGTTTATTCTGTTTAGCCATATTTTTGTTAATTGAGACACACCATGAGCCAGATTGCAAAACATTTGCTCTAATTAATATTTGGCCAACAGTTCACTCCAGAGAATCTTGGATGCAAGCGTCAGTAGCAAGCTGCTTCCAGGGCATTGATGCTCGTATTGTTTACTTGCGTCTGTCAACCAGGTTAACCGTACTTTATCAAAAGCAGTGCAGCCACCCTGCATGACACCAGGTCCTGACTTATTATTAGTTAAAGTAAGAAGATTAGTGCTAAAACCAGCCGCAAAACACACAGACTTAAAATTGAGTTTGTTGAACTCCAGCCTCTTTTGATCTGTCCATTTTGATTAACATGAAGTTAGATTTGTCTTTTTAAATATGATATATATATATATATATATATATATATATATATATATATATATATATATATATATATATATATTATATTAATAGATGTCATGAATGATAAACTTTATTTAATCAATCATTCAATTACCTGTGATTCTAATAGAATGTTTGCCATTGGCATGGCAACAGTAGGATAGACGGATTGTTAAAGTTGTAATATGGAACCCGGACTGTTTCTTAAGTAATGCCTTCAATTCGTAATCCCTACCACAGTGCCTTTCTTTCCAACACATCTTTTATCTGATCTTCAAAGCCCAAAAGAATGCTTGATTTAGATGCTCTTCTGTCCCCTCCAGGCTGGTGGGTGAAGTTTGTGAGATCACAGAGACCATTGAATCTCTCTAGCAAGCATGAGGAAGCCAAGCAGTCTCTTGAGAAAGATGGGGGACACCCGCATGATGCTGGAGAAGGAAATCGCCAAAAAAGCACACACCAATCCTGACTGTGAGAAATGCAGGAGCCATCGTACATGCTACCCAACCCTCATCTGACTGGCTGGATATTACTACTGAAATAAACAGTGTGAATGACAGAACAAAACAAAAAGTTTTTTTCATTTCACACCAGTAATTGCTGATGAAGGATGTTTGAATATACTTGGTAGCATTCTAGAAGCTTATAACTACAAGCCCTCTATTACCTTCTTTAAAGAAAATGTAGTGGAATTAATAAGGGGAGGTGGTAGTACACATTTATGAGCCTTTGGTGCAATGGTAGCACAGTAACAGTCATATTTTGTAGAAATACTGTAGAGATAAATAATCATTGTTTCTCTTCATCATTTGTCTGTCAGCTATTCTAAGCATGTCTGCAGTACTATTCAGCCCTGTAGAAACCTTAACAGCTTCAACTGAATACAAAATTTAACTGGCTGCAACATATGATATTGTGCGAGGTCTGCAAAACCACAGCTCTCCCACGAGGATCTCGAAGGGAAAACTGATCAAGGAAATTAACAAAGACACTTTAAATCTCAATCTTTTTTTTTTTAATAGCAGAATAAGAAAAGTTACATTTGAGCTAAGGCATCTTTATTAGATACTCCACATTTACCTCTGCAGTGTTGGTTTCGAAAGCTTACACAACGCAATTTCAGCACTGTCCACTTGATGACAGCAAAGTATTTCAATGTATTTTTAATGTGATATGCAGGTTTGACAGGCAGCAGCAAACTGGTTATAGCTAACAACATAACTCCATCTTACATGTCCTGCTCTTCTGTTCGCTATATTCAGTAGGTCTCAAATGTGTAGTTTTGAAAGAAACACGTAACAAATATGTATACCCATTTGAAAAAGATCTTTAGTGCTATAGCTGGGTAAATAAAGCTCTGCTTGCAAGACCTGCTTGGTCCCCTACACCTTATTTTCTAGAATCAACCAGCTGCTTTCATTAATGCTTTGAGTCAATTAAACAACAGTAACACTTGTTTTAGTGAATAAAAACCATGCCTCTTTCCCTGAAGGAAAGTTATATATGTTTGAGAACTGGTTGCAGATCTCTCCAGAACAATAGGGACACCTTAAGACTTGTTGCCACATCAAATCAGCACCTTACTGACTAGCTAGTGTATGGTGTCTCGATACCCTACTGACTCTGGTTAGCAAACACTGGTGATCACAGGAGCAGACACACCAGTTTGTTCCTGCTAGTGTTGACTAAGCATGTCTTGTGATGCATGATGACCCCTGGGGCATAATCTATGCCTCCTGCCAGACGCATGCCATTGTGTGAGGAGGTTTTTCCAGATTTGCACATTTTATGGAGATGTCAGTCTAGTTTTCTTCAACCATTTCAAAACAGGCAGATGTTTCCCTAGTTGGTGCCAAAAAACAAGAACAACATATCATAAAACAAAGAGAAATGACGCAAGTTTGTCATCTCACCCTAACTGATTGAAACCTTGTCTATCAGTGTATTATCAGAACGTTTAAATCTGTTTACATTACCTTTGATATTTAGGATATTCATGATTTTTTTTTTTGTTTAACAGCCTAGAAAAGTATCAAGGTTAGTAAAATGTATTTAATTCATCAAGACAAATAAACAAAACAAAAGAAAACAAATCAAACAACTTGAACAGTGACTGTCCTAAAATGATAAAAGAAACGTCTCAGTCTCGAAAAATAAGATCTCAGTTGAAAAGGGTTCAATTAACTTCAAATCTAATTTCATTATTAAAAGCTTTTAAAAAATAACACACACACACACACACACACACACACACACACACACACACACACACTACATCTAAACATTCCTTACAAAGCACAGGGTTCTCTCATTAGAGTTGGTGCCCAGATTCTTCTATCTTCATCTGCCAACTCATAACAGAATGAGTCAATCTGACCTTTACACACAGCTGAGCTTGGAAGCTATGATACAGGAGCCAGTGCCCTTTATTAAAACATGATTAGGAGGAAGCATTAGAAAGATATCTATTCACATTAAATATATAGGTAGCACATTAGTTAAAGTAACCATTTACCAGCTATGCAGTTGTACACAACAGGCATCTACAGGGCGTTATATTAGTGTTTATAAGGTGTTTTTCAAACAAAAAAATACCAGTTCTAATCTTTTTATGTGATAAACTAGGGTGTGTAAAAAAAAGCGTTAATATTTTAATTTTTTTTCCCAGATTTGACTTAAATCTTGTATTTATTCTCAGATTTAACTTAAATCTTGTATTTTTCCCCAAATTTATAAATGTTGTGAAAATATATATATATATATATATATATATATATATATATATATATATATATATATATATATATATATATTTTTTTTTTTTTAAATGTGTACGTTCAGATATAATTTATAAATCCTAAAACATTTAGCTAAATATTTAACTGGCCAGCTAAGTCTGGTGTTTGTATGCAAATGAGCTTCGCCTGCTATGTGCTTTACGTCAGCATTTGTCCGTTTCTGCTATCCTCACTCGCACGTACTCAGGGATATCAACAGAATGTAAAAGGCTGCTGCATGCCTTAGATTGAACAGCTTTTACCTTACTTGTTTGCCCATGTGATTTATTATTGCACAGAGCCTTTATCTTTCGAAGCTAACTGGAAACGAAAACAAAAGCTAGACAAGACACCGGGCAGGATTTTCAAAAGGTTGTCAATGAGAATTCCAGTGTTAATCAACAAATCGATATCTAGCATTGATTGTGGCATTTTCAAGCAGTCGTTATTAAATAATTAAAGTTAAATAAACAATTTATTTTGGGAATTTAAAAGCAAATCTGTGTTAATTGTTATAATTTATCAGGTGTTAATTTGCACTTGGAAAAGGAGGGTTTTAATTAACGAAACAGTGTATACTGCTAACTCACCTTGAAACAGCAATTTAACAGACTGTGATATAGAGAGAGAGAGACAGAGAGAGCATGTACAGGACCAGAGTTTATTTCTTACAGACAATCTACATAATTAAATATTTTTAGTTATGAAAATATTTTAGCCTTTTCAATACTTGTGATTATGAAGGAGATTTATTCACTTGTTTTACCATTTGTAACATTACGGAATGTTTGTTGTTTTTACTAAAATAAGATATACCATTATTTGCACAACGTGTAATGTTACTACCAAGAAAGTATCAATGCAACTGTAGCCTATTTGAATTCTGCAATTGTACATTATATGACAGCTGATCTCTACTGTAGACTTTATTTGAATTATACAACTGAAATCTTGGTATGCATCCTTGGCATTTAACACCTGTGTCTAATCCACACAAGAACCAAGAACAGACGTACAAGGACACACAGATCCACTAGATTTCCATTACATGAGAGTAGATGTTGAACTTCATGCTGATTTGAACTCGACTCTCGTCAGGATAAGCACCAAACAAAGACATAGCTTTGCAGTAAACTAATGTGATCCATCTGCATCTCCAACCATTTGTGTTGTTTTCCATCTGATGATGTAGCTATCCATCTATCTGGTGTTGATGGCTGAAGTGTAATGCTGGCTCCAGGGATCAGCTCATTTTGCCTCCCCAGCGCATCAGCACACACAACGGCTGCGATTCTTGGTCTAGGGATCAACCCAGTATGGTCTCCCAAGCGCATCAGCATGATAACCGTCTGGATTGAGCTAAGTAGGATTATGACAAAGAGCGAATTAATCTGGATTATCAATCTCCCTCTCGACCTGTGAGAGCACTGCACAGCAGGAATTACGTGCCCCGTACTGAATGGTTTGGCAGTTCATTCCGGCGGCAGTCGGAAGCCGGCTATTCAGGAAAGGGATGACGTCACGGTACCAGGAGTCAACCCCCTAGTACGGTGAGTGAAGTTTCATTCATGAATTGGAGGAGATGTGATTGAACTAGCTATCGGAGGGGGCAGGGCTCTGGGTACTTTAGGGGGACGTGAAGTCGTGATTGGTTCCTTTTGTTGCGGTTAATGGGAGGAAATGTGACCCGTGAAATCGTGAGTGTGTTGTTGGGTCAAATAACTCTGTACATTTGTCTTTGCCAGTCGGCTAATACTACTCTGGGAGCTATCGCTTCAAAACAGCAATAAACCCGGACGTCACTGCACCTGAACACAAACAAGCACCCCTGGATCAAGTACCGCACCTGCACCTAGAGCACGTACTGTCCGGAGACGTGTCTGTTTTGTGTCTGTGTTGTGTTATTATTATTTCAGGACTGTAACCCCTCGTTTTGGAGCTGGCGATACCCATTATTGGGTAGAGCCAGCTTTATTATTTTTGTACAGTGAAAGTGGTTGGAGGAGGATTAAAAACTTGAACCGTGAGTTTTGTGTCTGTTCATGTTTGGAACACCTGCATCACCCTCTCACTACGCACAACAACCAACACGTTCACAAGGGTACATCTCTGGGGTCTTCAAGTGGGCACCTTCCATCCTCTGTGTTTCGTTGACTAGCCCACGACACCTCAAGAGGGCTCAACAGTGATTCTGGTGTCCCAGCATCACCCCCCTCCATCCACCATTCAGCTCAGCCCAGCTTACTTACCTGTACATCAGCATTGCTTTCTTTCTATTGTGCTTGAGATCCCCATCCAGAATCTTGAGCATACCTAACCCTCTCATACGCCTCATCCACAGCATCTTCCCATGGCACTGTTAACTCTACCAGATGAACAAGCCGTGCTGATCCAGACCACAAGACAATGTCTGGTCGAAGGTTAGTGATGGCAATCTCAGGTGGAAAAATAAGCCATTGACCAACATCTGCCAGCACCTTCCAGTCTCTAGCAGCTTCCAGTTATCCTGAGTGAGGCTTGGTTTTAATACCTTTTCTTGATGGTTACTCTACTGGACAGAGGAATATTGTCTTTTGTGTGTAATGCTTTGATGGAACTGGTGTTAACTTATTGGTCAGGTTACGCTTGTCTTCCAATGCTAAGGCCAAACATCGCAGCACCTGGTCATGGCGCCAAGTAAACCGTCCTTGGCTAAGACCCACCTTACATCCTGTCAAAATGTGCCTTAATGTTGCAGGTGATGAACACAAAGGACATGAGGGATCCTCACCCACCCAGAGGTTCAGTGGTGATGGGAGAACATCATATGAGGATCTGATGAGGAAACTGATCCTGCTCTGTTCCATTGTCCATAGGTCTTGCCGGCCGATCTTGCTTTGTTCCACACTTTCCCATCTCATCCATTCTCCCTGCTACTACTTTACCTTTAATTATAGAGATGCTCCTTGATTTAGTGGGCTTGAATTGCATTCATGCCCATTCAATGTTATTGGTTAATTTGCCCAATAACCGATTAGTGCAGGCTACTGCTGTAGTCACTGTTGTCATGTCATCAATGTATGCTTTAATTAGTGTTAGTCGTTAGCGCTCTACTCCCACTACCCATTTTGATGCCCTTATAATTACTTCCATTGCCATGGTAAAAGCCTGTGGAGAAATGGTACAACCTGCCATTATTCCAACTTCTAGGCATTGCCATGTGGTGCTGAATTCTGAAGTTGAAAAACTAAATTGCAAATCTCCAAAGTAGGCTTTCACTAAATTTGTTATTGTTATCGGTACACCGAAAAAATCAAATGCTACCCAAAGAAGTTCATGTGGCACTGAACCATATACATTAGCCAAATCCAGGAATGTCACTTGAAGCTCCTTTCTCTCCTTTTTTGCTGATTGAATTTGTTGCCAGATTACACTGATGTGTTCTAATCATCCTGGAAAACCTGTAATGCCTGCTTTTTGTATTGAAGTGCCAATGAAGTAGTTCTTTAATAGGTAGGTTGCCAATCTCTGAGCAATAATGCTGAAGAAAATCTTGCATTCTACGTTTAATAGGGAAATAGGACGAAACTGACTGACGCTTGTAGAATCCTTTCCACAGGATTCATAGAACTCCAGAAGCACTCTTGTACACTCTGTTTGGAACTCCATTAGGCCCTGGAGATGATGATGCCCTTGTTTTTTTTTTTTTCACAGCTTGCTCTACTTCTTTCCACTTAGGTTCACATTCCTCCATTTGGTATTTGGGTGGATTGATAGGTGGGATATCTCAAGGAATTGACATAGGCGCCTGCCTTTTTGAATCTCTATGTGTTTCCTCCAAATATCTCTCCAGCTCAAACTTAGATGATTTTAGTGTGCCATTTTTCTCACTGGTGAATATCTTCTTTACAAATTTGAATGGATCTTTATAAAAGTTAGTTCTTGCATGCTCTTTCTTTTTGTATTGTTTCCGTAGGCGCTCAGCTCTGCGCAGTGTTGCAAGGTTATCTTTTATGACCCTTTGTAACAGATGGAGTCCCTCCTTCTGACTTTGTTCTGCTTTTCTCCATTGCTTCCTCAACTGCCTCCTTTCTCTAACTAAGCGTTCAATCTCCTACTGCCGTCTAGACTTTCCAGGAATAGTTTGTACTTTTTCCTTCCTTTTTTCAATTCCAAACCTCTTGCATCCAAATGCATAGATGATGTTCCCAAATTTATCCAGCTTCTTTTCAACTGTTCAATTTAACTTTTCCAAAGTAAAACAGAGATCCGTGTTTACTTTGTCCTACAATGTTTTCTCACAAGCTCTTTGCCATTTAACTCCAGGCTTGTGCCCATTGAGGTTCTTTTCTCTCTTACGCTGGTTTGTCTGACTGGGTTCACAAGGATCATTAGGTTCATCACTAGTTGTATCCACGCAAGTCCTCCTCACATCTATGTCAGGGGTGCTGATATCCTGTGAACTATGGTTTGCTTCCTGTCGCTGGATTTCATTTGACTGACTTGACTGACTTCGTAAGAAGTACAGATCAATGTGAGGCCCTTGCCCCTTCTCCCTCAAGCATTTCATTCTTCCATTGATGAATCTTCAAACCCCTGACCATTGTCACCTTGCTCCAGCCGCAGACAAAAACCTGGAATTCCATGCCTTTGCTAACTGCAGATCTTGAACTAGTCTTTTGCGAAGTACTCTCCATTCTCATATCCGTTTCCATTCTTAAGTCGTTACCCGTGTTATCCAAGATTGAGTCATCTTCTGCCCCAGTTTGAGGAATTCACTGAACAATTCATTTGAAACACATTGTGTATTGGGTTGGGAGTTCTATCGTAATTTGAAAAGCTTAATAAATGTTACTGTAGCAGGGTGGTAGGAAAGCCCTTCTTAAATATATTTTGTTTATTTATTTTTAGAACGGGGTCTCCCCCTCCACCCCTGTGTTATTTATTTATTATTATTTATTTATTGTGTTTGTAAATATGACGGCGCAGCTGTGAGGTTTTGTTTTGTATTGTTTTCCACGTTGATTTAAAACCTTGTGCAGAAGGTGGCCATCTCCCGAAATAATTAAGTGATTAATTTGTTGATAATCGGGAGATGGTCACCTGTATAAAAAGACTGCAACTCTCTATGTTAAGTGTGTGGCTGTATGGAGGAGAGCGAGAGAGCGAGAGAGCGAGAAAGAGCGTGAGATGAGAGATTCATTTAAAATTAAAGTGAAACTTAAAGGAACCGTGAAGGCTACTGCCTAGCCGGACCTTTAGTGTTTTGTGTTTGTGAGTTGTTTTTGTTTATCTGTTTCATTTGTGCTCTGTGAGCAAGTTTATTTTTGTTTAAATAGTTCATTTATTTTTGTTATTTAATTTCCTGCCACATGTGGTGCCAGAAGCGGGATCATCAACACCTCCTGGACTCAGGCCAGAAGAGGTTCTGAAGAGGAGGTACGTCACAAGGGTACTGCAGTTAGATTTTTTTTTTTTTTTTTTTGTTATTCTAAATTTTTTTTTTGGAGAAAAGATGGGAGGAAGAAGAGGAAAGAGCTGGAGGAAGCAGCAAGAGCAGCTGCAGAGGGACGTCAGTGGGGTCTATGTCGTAGATGAGTGGTGCACTGGTTGTGGGGAGTTTGGACACACAGTGGCCATCTTCCCCTCCCAATATCTGGGAGAGGTGTTGGCTGCCTAGTGAGCCTGGACCAGGCACCCTGGAGAACCCAGAAGAGCCGCTGCCCTCAAACTAAAACAGAGGTGAGGAGGAGGCAGAGAGGAAGAAAGGAGCGGGAGAGAGGGGACATGGACCTGGAATGGGAAGAGCCCGAAAGTCCTGCGCCTGAGTGGGAGGAGCTCGAACATCCAGCGCCTGAGTGGGAGGAGCCCGAACGTCCACAACCCAAGAGGGGGGAGTCGGTGCGTTTACAGCCCAGGTACCCACCAGCATAGGGAGAATACCTGTTAGTTCCACCTCCACCGCCATGGGAAGACTGCTTGTCACTCCCACCTCCACCAGCAGAGGGAGAATACCTGTTTGTTCCACCTCCACCTCTGCGGGAGGACTGCTTGTCACTCCCACCTCCACCAGCAGAGGGAGAATACCTGCTGTTTCCACCTTCATCACCATGGGAAGTGCTTGTCACTCCCACCTCCACCAGAAGAGGGAGAATACCTGCTGGTTCCACCTCCACCTCTGTTTGAGCCCCTGCCGCCTTCGTCACCAGAAGGGGAAGAGTCCCTGCCCCTTTCGGCAGGAGTAGAGCAGAGCAGCAGGAGCCTCTGTCTCCACCACCACCAGGAGCAGAGCAGCAGGACCTGCCTCTGTCTCCAACCCCGCTAGAGGGAGAGAAGCAGGAGCTGCATCTCCCTTCAGCATTGGAGGGACCAGGGCAGGATGCTGCTGGACCTCAGCAGCCCCTGCATAGGTTACTGAGGGGAGCAAGGGAGAAAAACGCCCGGCCGCAGTGGCTGCGAAGAGGGCCAACCCCCACACCACAGCTAAGCCTCGCTCTCCTCCCGTCATCGCCTCCCGAGGGTCCGCTGCTGCCCTGCCTTGCACCACCCAAGGATGCCTGCCTCGCACCACCCAAGGATGCCACATCTGCATCACCTGGGGCTGTCTGGTGCTGCTTGTGTCTCTCTTTTATCATCTAAGGTTGCCGAGGGTCCCGCTTCGCCTGGGGTTGCCGAGGGTCCCGCTTTGCCTAGGGTTGCCAAGGGTCCTGCTTTGCCTGGGGTTGCCAAGGGTCCCACTTTGCCTGGGGTTGCCAAGGTCCAGCATCGCCTGGGGTTGCCTGTCTCTGCTCTGCTTCTCCTAGGGTTGCTGCCGGCTCTGCCTCACCCGGGGTTGCTGAGGGCTCTGCTTCGCCTGGGGTTGCTGCCGGCTCTGCGCCGCCTGGGGCCGCTACTTGTCCTGCATGACCGCAAGAAGCACCGGGGCCACCGTCTCAGAAAAGGGGTCTGCCGGCTACAAAGGGGGGGGGGGGGGCAGGAGACTAGCTCCCCCAGCCACACTTTCATGGCAGGAGGAACAGTGGCTAAAGCCCTGGAAGAGGGAGCTGTCAGCCACAAAGGAGTGGGGGGAGAAGAACCTCCCACCATGGTCGCCTCCATCAACACCTTGCTCCCCCTTTTCTGGGGGGAGGTAGCCGTTGGGGCCATGTGTGCTTTGCACAAGGAGGGGAATATGTAGCAGGGCGGTAGGAAAGCCCTGCTTAAATGTATTTTGTTTATTTATTTTTAGAATGGGGTCTCCCCCTCCACCCCTGTGTTATTTATGTATTATGATTTATTTATGTGTTTGTAAATATGACGATGTAGCCCTGCGGTTTTGTTTTGTATTGTTTTGCAGTGTGGTTGGGAAGCCCATCCACATTGATTTAAAACCTTGTGCAGAAGGTGGCCATCTCCCGAATTAAGTGATTAATTTGTTGCTAATCGTGAGATGGTCACCTCTATAAAAAGTCTGCAGCTCTCCATGTTCGGTGTATGGCTGTACGGAGGAGAGCGAGAGAGAGCGTGAGAGGAGAGATTCATTTAAAACAAAAGTGAAACTTAAAGGAAACGTGAAGGCTACTGCCCAACCGGACCTTGCGTGTTTTGTGTTCGTGATTTGTTTTTGTTTATCTGTTTCATTTGTGCTCTGTGAGCAAGTTTATTTTTGTTTAAATATTTCATTTATTTTTGTTATTTAATAAACGGCACACATCACACCTTTTTTGAAACTGCAGTTACCTTGCCTGTGTGTTCAGTTCCTTCTTCTGGTCTGACGTCACCGCTCAGCCATTTCCTGTCACAGTTACATACATGGTGTACATGTATAATATAGCTAACATCTACAAACTTATTTATTTATAGCCTATAATTATACATAATAATATACAAGCAAAAGTAGATGACATAAGAAAATAAATTCCAACCAATATACATAGATGGCTTACAGTATTTTTTTCTTTTTAACCAAAAAACGATTGCAAAAAGCACATTAAAAGAGCTGTATATACTAAGCTGTGGGAAAATAGCCTGGCTATCCTGGCTATTCTAACCAAATAACATGGCTAGAATGTTCTCTTGAACACAGTGAAAAATTGTATGTAGTTTATCTCAGAATGTACAATTGAGTTTTGAAAGTTTTGTGGATACCAGACTGAGTTCCATCCTGAAGAATTGCATGGTTTTCAGTTAAACAATTACAGTATTAAACTTGTGATCTTTTAGCTCGAACAGGGAAGTCAAACAGATGGGCTGGCCTGCTACTACAAAAGTCAGCTAAAAATCAAATTCAGTTTAAAAGCAATTGAAGCACAAGGTTTGTCTTTCTTGCTGTTTACATAGCAGCGAATCCAGGTTTAAAAATTGCACCCAATGCTTTTAATATAATGGCAAGATTTGCTTCCTTTTCAAATGAGACGTGAGGGAAGCTGGTTCTGACTGTCCGTGGGCAGTGAATGTTCCTCAGCCAGGCTTCCACAGAGAGCTGGAAACATTGGCTTTCATTCCTTAAGGGGGTTGTGACAGGAGATGGGCCCCTGCTGAAACAGTAACAGTGTTTCTGTAGTTTTGATTTGTTGTGCATATGAATTCACTGCAACTGAAACATCTTGGAAAATTGTCAAAGTAAGCAAGTTAGTGATTGTTTAATTTAACACAGTTGTTTAAGATGCCTAATTAAAGCACAAAGTAGTCTAAAATGTTCACTCATGAGTGTCTACTACACTGAACAAAAATATAAACGCAACATGTAAAGTGTTGGTCCCATGTTTCATGAAATAAAAGATCCCAGAAATTTTCCATACACACAAAAAGCTTATTTCTCTCAAATTTTGTGCACAAATTTGTTTACATCGCTGTTAGTGAGCATTTCTCCTTTGCCAAGATAATCCAGGGGCGAAGATTTTTATCCAGGATTTCTTTGTATTGTGTGCCATTCATCCTCCCATCAATCCTAACAATACTGCCAGTCCCTGCTGCATCCCCATAACATGATGGTGGGGATGGTGTTACCTGGCTGGTGTGCAGTGTTTGATTTGCGCCACACATACCGCTTAGTGTTCAGGCCAAAAAGTTCCACTTTAGTCTCATCAGACCACAAGACGTTCTGCCACATAACTGCAGTATCTTCTAGGTGGCGTTTTGCAAACTCTTTGCTGGCACGGATGTGGGGTTTTTTCAGCCAGGGCTTCTTCCTTGCCACTCACCCATAAAGGCTCTTTTTGTGGAATGCCTTGGAGATTGTTGATACATGAACATCATTGTCCATCGCAGCCACTGACTTCTGTAACTCATTCAGAGTCACAGTTGGCCTCACAGTAGCTTCCCTAAGAAGTGCCCTTCTTGTCCGGCAACTAAGTTTAGAGGGGCGGCCTGATCTAGGCAGAGTGGTGGTAGTTTTGTATTTTTCCCACTTCTTTACGATGGACTGCACTGAGCTCTGAGGGATGTTCAGTGCCTTTGAAATTGTTTTTTACCCTTCCCCAGATTTGTGCTTCTCTATAATCACATCCCTGACTTGCTTAGAATGCTCTTCCGTCTTCATTTTGATTCTTTCTTTTGAAAGTCTCTACCATACTGTGGGACCATGCAGACAGGGAGGTATTTATCCTTACAGATTAAATTAAAGCAGGTGATCCACTAATTTCTTACACAGAGTCCATCAACAGATTGTGTGACTTGTTGAGGTAATATACTGCACCTGAGCAAATTTACGCTTGCAATTACAAAGGGTATGAATACTTTTTTAATCTGATAATTTCCATTTTAAATTTTTAGTGAATTGTTGAAAGCTTTTGGAATTTTTCTTTTGATTTGACATGGTGCTCAAGACTTTGTAGATCAGTGGGGAAAAAATCCTAATTTAATCTATTTCAAATTCTGAATCTGAGACTCTTAAATGTGAAAAAAGGGATGGGAGCTGAATACTTTTTCAAGGCACTGTATATATATATCAAATTAAAATTCAAAAATTCTTTATTGGCATGACAAGAGCGCTCAGGTATTGCCAAAGCTTTTTTAATACAAAACAGAAATAAAATTAGAGAACATAAAAACACAAAAACCATTCTCTCTCCTTCATCATCAACAGTAACCCACAGTCATGCATGCAGGGTTTCTACAGACTGTCTCTCAGGTTGTGGCAGGCACACGTATTGTGCTGCTAGATTTGCAGATTGCTCCTCCTCTCTCAGAAGGATGGAGATTTTACTCGAATTGGAGAGGTTAAAATCTGCCATTTGGTTTTTAAATTGGGGGATATATCTCTCCAGTATCTCTGTGTATTTTGGGCAGGACAACAGGAAGTGCAGCTCTGTTTCGACCTCTCCCAGATCACAGTGACAGCGCTGTCTTTTTTCTTTGGCAATCCAGGTTTTTTTGTGCCAGCCAGTTTCGATGGCCAGGCTGTGGCCACTGAGTCTGTACTTGTTCAGGATCTGTCATTGTTTTGTGTTTGTGACCCTGATCAGATATTCTGCCAGAGTAAATTATTTTTTTAGTGCCAGATAACATTGTAATTTATTGTTTGATTCAATTTTCGTTATTCCAATGTACTTTATAATTATTTTCCAGATTTAGGTTATTTTTCCTCATTTTTTGTGCTGGGAGTTTTTTGTTGGTGGTGTTCTGAAGCTCGCTGGTGTTTATTTGGCTCAGTTGGCTGAGCTTCAGTACCACTCTACTGAGGGGATTCTCTTGTGGGGGCTGCGTGCAGCTCTGCAGTGCTGTGTGGTGGTAGAACTGCGGATCAGCCTGCTGTAGATGGACCCAGCAATTGAGCACTCATTTCTGTATGGAGTAAGAGGAACTGCCCAATTCAGTCCTGCAGACACTACTGGCTGCACTCCTGTGAACCTGCAGTAGGTGTTTGCAGAATTCCCGATGGAAATTCTCTATGGGGCTTTGATCTCATTTTTTATAAGGGTACCCTAGACTGCACTACCATACAGAATGATTGGCTTTATTATGCTGTTGAAAATTTTTAGCCAATTTTTTTTGGTGGCTTTATTTTGTATAGCCAATTCTTTATTGCATAAAAACCCCTGCACGCTTTATCTCTTAATGCATTTATAGCCAGGTTGAGGTTCCCAGACACACTGATTTTTAGACCCAGGTAAGTGTAGCTGATGCTGTGCTCCAGGGTGTTGTTGCCCAGAGTGAAGAGGTACCTGCTTTCCTGATATATGGCTTTCTTCTGGAATACCATAACTCTGGTCTTGTCCAGGTTTACTGTCAGTGCCCATTTCTGAAGGTACTGCTCTAGCAGTGCCATGCTTTGCTGCAGTCCATGCTTTGTGGGTGACAGCAGAACGAGGTCATCTGCATAGAGTAGGAATTTAATATCTTTATCATGTAAAGTGAGGCCAGGGACTGCAGACTGCTCCAACACTGTAGCCAACTCATTGATGTAGATGTTGAACATATACATATATATACACACACACTACTGTACAAAAGTTTTATGCAGGTGTGAAAAATGCTGTAACGTAAGACTGCTTTCAAAAATAAACATGTTAATAGTTTAGATTTATCAATTAACAAAATGCAAAGTGAGTGATCAGAAGAAAAATCTACATCAAATCAATATTTGGTGTGACCACCCTTTGCCTTCTAAACAGCATCAGTTCTTCTAGGTACACTTGCACACCGTTTTTGTAGGAACTAGGCAGGTAAGTTGGCCCAAACATCTTGGAGAACTAACCACAGTTCTTCTGTGGATTTAGGAAGCCTCAGTTGCTTCTCTCTCTTCATGTAATCCCAGACAGACTTGATGATGTTGAGATCAGGGCTCTGTGGGGGCCATACCACTACTTTCAGGACTCCTTGTTCTTCTTTATGCTAAAGATAGTTCTTAATGAGTTTCACTGTATGTTTGGGGTTGTTGTCATGCTGCAGAAGAAATTTGGGGCCAATCAGATGCCTCCCTGATGATATTGCATAATGGATAAGTATCTGTCTGTACTTCTCAGCATTGAGGAGACCATTAATTCTGACCAAATCCCCAACTCCATTTGCAGAAATGAAAAGAAAAGAAACTTGCAAGGATGCTCCACCATGCTTCACTGTTGCCTGTAGACACTCGTTTGTGTACCGCTCTCCAGCCCTTCGGCAAACAAACTGCCTTCTGCTACAGCCAGATATTTCAAATTTTGACTCATCAGTCCAGAGCACCTGCTGCCATTTTTCTGCACCCCAGTTCCTGTGTTTCCGTGCATAGTTGGGTCGCTTGGCCTTGTTTCCACATCGGAGGTATGGCTTTTTGGCCGCAAGTCTTCCATGAAGGCCACCTCTGACCAGACTTCTCCGGATGGTAGATGGGTGTACCAGGGTTCCAATGTTTTCTGCCAATTCTGAGCTGATGCCATTGCTGGATATCTTCCGATTGCGAAGGGAAGTAAGCATGATGTGTCTTTCATCTGCTGCAGTAAGTTTCCTTGGCTGACCACTGCGTCTACGGTCCTCAACGTTGCCCGTTTCTTTGTGCTTCTTCAAAAGAGCATGGACAGCACATCTGGAAACTCCTGTCTGCCTTGAAATTTCTGCCTGGGAGAGACCTTGCTGATGCAGTATAACTAGGGTCTTGCTGCTGTGCTCAGTCTTGCCATTTGTAAAGAAATGAAAGAAGTAATTTACAAACCGCTAACCAAGATCATGCAGCAGTCTCTTGACACAGGGGGGGTACCGACAGACTGGAAAATTGCAAACGTAATACCGATCCACAAAAAGGGAAACAAAACTGAACCAGGTAACTACAGACCAATAAGCCTGACTTCTATTATATGCAAACTTATGGAAACTATAATAAGATCCAAAATGGAAAATTACCTATATGGTAACAGGGTCCTGGGAGACAGTCAACATGGTTTTAGGAAAGGGAGATCGTGTCTAACTAACTTGCTTGATTTTTTTGAGGATGCAACATCGATAATGGATAATTGCAAAGCATGGTTTATTTAGATTTCCAGAAAGCTTTTGACAAAGTCCCGCACAAAAGATTAATTCTCAAACTGAACGCAGTTGGGATTCAAGGAAACACATGTACATGGATTAGGGAGTGGTTAACATGTAGAAAACAGAAAGTACTGATTAGAGGAAAAACCTCAGAATGGAGTGTGGTAACCAGCGGTGTACCACAGGGATCAGCATTAGGTCCTCTGCTATTCCTAATCTACATTAATGATTTAGATTCTGGTATAGTAAGCAAACTTGTTAAATTTGCAGACGACACAAAAGTAGGAGGAGTGGCAAACATTGTTGCAGCAGCAAAGGTCATTCAAAATGATCTAGACAAGATTCAGAACTGGGCAGACACATGGCAAATGACATTTAATAGAGAAAAGTGTAAGGTACTGCATGTAGGAAATAAAAATGTACATTATAAATATCAAATGGGAGATACTGAAATTGGAGAAGGAATCTATGAAAAAGACCTAGGAGTTTTTGTTGACTCAGAAATGTCTTCATCTAGACAATGTGGGGAAGCTATAAAAAAGGCTAACAAGATGCTCAGATACATTGTGAAAAGTGTTGAATTTAAATCAAGGGAAGTAATGTTAAAACTGTACAATGCACTAGTAAGACCTCATCTTGAATATTGTGCGCAGTTCTGGTCACCTCTCTATAAAAAAGATATTGCTGCTCTAGAAAGAGTGCAAAGAAGAGCAACCAGAATTATTCCGGGCTTAAAAGGCATGTCATAGGTAGACAGGCTAAAATAATTGAATCTGTTCAGTCTTGAGCAAAGAAGACTACGTGGCGACCTAATTCAAGCATTCAAAATTCTAAAAGGTATTGACAGTGTCGACCCAAGGGACTTTTTCAGCCTGAAAAAAGAAACAAGGACCAGGGGTCACAAATGGAGATTAGACAAAGGGGCATTCAGAACAGAAAAAAGGAGGCACTTTTTTACACAGAGAATTGTGAGGGTCTGGAATCAACTCCCCAGTAATGCTGTTGAAGCTGACACCCTGGGATCCTTCAAGAAGCTGCTTGATGAGATTCTGGGATCAATAAGCTACTAACAACCAAACGAGCAAGATGGGCCAAATGGCCTCCTCTCGTTTGTAAACTTTATGTTCTTATGTATGACTTTTGACAGTAAATTGGTTTCAGCAACCTCACCTTGTTAGCTAAGTTTGGCTGTTCCTCACCCAGTTTTATTCCTCCTACACAGCTGTTTCTGTTTTAGTTAATGATTGTGTTTCAACCTACATATTGAATTGATGATCATTAGCACCTGTTTGGTATAATTAAATCATACACCTGACTATATGCCTACAAAATCCCCGACTTTGTGCAAGTGTACCTAAAAGAATTGATGTTGTTTTGAAGGCAGACACCAAATCTGGATTTTATTTTGATTTTTGTTCTGTTCACTCACTTTGCATTTAGTTAATTGATAAATATAAACTAGTAACATGTCTATTTTTGAAAGCATTCTTACTTTACAGCATTTTTTCACACCTGCCTAAAAGTTTTGCACAGTACTGTATATATATATATATATATATATTATATATATATATATATATATATATATATATATACACACACACACACACACACACAGTGCCTTGCAAAAGTATTCAGACCCCTGACCAATTCTCTCATATTACTGAATTACAAATGGTACATTGAAATTTCGTTGTGTTTGATATTTTATTTTAAAACACTTAAACTCAAAATCAATTATTGTAAGATGACATTGGTTTTATGTTGGGAAATATTTTTAAGAAAAATAAAAAACTGAAATATCTTGCTTGCATAAGTATTCAAGAGCCACACATTAATATTTGGTAGAGCCACCTTTCGCTGCAATAACAGCTTTAAGTATTTTGGGGTAAGTATGTACCAGCTTTGCACACAGTGTCAGAGTGATTTTGGCCCATTCTTCTTGGCAGATTTGCTCCAGGTTGTTCAGATTGGTTGGACGACGCTTGTGGACTACAATTTTCAAATAGTGCCACAGATTCTCAATGGGATTGAGATCAGGACCTTGACTGGGCCACTCTAGGACATTCATCTTTTTGTTCTTGAGCCACTCCAATGTTGCTTTGGCCTTGTTCTTGGGATCATTGTCCTGCTGAAAGGTGAATTTCCTCCCAAGCTTCAGTTTTTTAGCGGACTGAAGCAGATTCTCTTGCAGTATTTTTCTGTATTTTGCTCCATCCATTCTTCTTTAATTGTAACAAGATGCCCAGTCCCTGCTGATCAGAAGCATCCCCACAGCATAATGCTGCCACCACCATACTTCATTGTAGGGATGGTGTGTCTTGAGGCATGGGCAGTGTTAGGTTTACACCACACATAGCGTTTTGAGTTTAGGCCAAAAATCTCTATCTTGGTCTCATCTGACCACAAAACCTTTTCTCACATCGCAGCTGGGTCACTCTCATGCTTTCTGGCAAACTCCAGACATGCTTTCAGATGCTACTTTTTGAGTAACAGCTTCTTTCTTGCCACCCGCCCATACAGGCCAGTGTTATGCAGAGCTCTTGATATGGTTGACTGGTGCACCATTACTCCAATCCCAGCCACTGAACTCTGAGGCTCCTTCAAGGTGATTGTTGGCGCCTCTGTGGCTTCTCTCACAAGTCTCCTTCTTGTTTGAGCGTTGAGTTTTGAGGGATGGCCTTTTCTTGGCAGTGCCTGGGTGGTGTGATGCAGCTTCAACTTCCTGATTATTGATCCAAAGGTGCTCACTGGAATATCCAAACACTTGGATATTATTTTATACCCTTTCCCTAATCTATGCATTTGTATTACTTTATCTCTAACTTCTGTAGAATGCTCTTTGGTCTTCATTTTCCTTCAGATTCACAGCCTTACCAATGATCCTTCAACAGTGGGGTTTTTATCCAGAAAATGTGACACAACTTTAATGGTTCCCAGGTGGAGGCCAATGGTAAGGTCATTTCGTCCTCGTTAGAGCAATTTCTTTCATCGGTGCAAACTGGGAGCTTCCACAGCACAGGGGTTGAATACTTATGCAAGCAAGATTTCAGTTTTTTATTTCTTTTTTTTTTTTTTTTATAATTCAGGAATGGTGAATTAAACTGGGTATATAATGAACTGCAAAAAATAATGTATTCTTAAAGAAAAAGATGCCTTTTTTTTTTAGTCTCTGTCAGAGTTTAAGATGATTAGTCTTGTTCACTTGTTTGGTGCTCCTGGTGGTGGAGGACAATAATAAATCTTCTGAGAAACAGATTTGTTAAAAGTGCCTAAAAACCATGAATTGTCGTTGTGTTTTACAATAACATGACTTACATCCATTATTTATTTTCAAAAGTATTGCCTGAGGTCACTCTATTGCCAGCCTCTTGGAAAAGCACTGTTGAGTTCCCAGATAAATGCCCACATATAGATTCATATGCATTACAGTAACCTTTCCTGAACAGAGTTAGCAAGCAGCTTTTAAGTTGTCATAGAAACAAGCTCTCCTCCATTATGCATTTTGTTATTTGTATTTTCACTTCAACCCACCTAATGTTTTTTTTAATTTTCAAGGACAGATTTTATTGCCAAGATAACAGATGCAACATTGATAACAATGCTTGAAGATGTCATTTAAAAAACCCATGCTTGTTGTAAGCGTTGCGGTGGCAGGCAGGGTGTTGGCTAACACAAAGTTTCAATTGGTAGAAAGCTGGCCTCCATGCAGCGACTGGGGCAGTGTTTGCTTTCTTATAAAGTACAGGGCACAGATAGGATAGCGTAATGGAAATGTATCAATGACCAGGACTGGTGTAAGCAGGTCAGAGCTGGCGCTTTGCTAGTTTTCCTCTGGCCGACCCGATTCAGAGGAGCAAAAGAAATAGGTCAATTACAATGTCTTTATAGTTCAGAAGTCAACTGACTGTTGTCTACAGTCGTCAATGACTCAATCAGCTGTAACGTTGCCTGGGATTGTATATACATGCTGGGTTCCCAGTAAGAGGACCTTTCCCAACACTAAGCTCACAGATCAACAGCAATTGCTACAGAATTAATTAGGTGAGCAGTAAAATTACATTTGATTATTCATACAAGAGCTCTATTTCAATTTCAGCACTTGTATATTAATAATATATCCGGTATGGGCATCTAAAGGGTTACATTAGGCAAAAAATAAAAATATATATATATATATATATATATATATATATATATATATACACACACACACTGCAGTATAAATGTCTTATTTTCAAAAGGATAGTTGAAGTACCAGAATATACATTTTCTATCAATTATTGAAGTATAATTTGGTACTATCAGCATATATTCAATATTTTAGTTTGTAATAATTTTTTGTTAGATTCAGCTGGTCCAGGCTGGCATACAATTGCCACTACCCAGATACAGTTCAGTTAACATGAGCGATATTTGTAGACTGCCCTGGGGTATTTGCCTTAACTGAGCACATAGTGCTGCCCTGAAATAATTAATAATTAATAGTTTTTTTCACTTGTTCTCTACAAATTGAAATTTCAGTTTAAATATTTTTTATAGTTATAGTTTTCTGTTTGAGGGAGTTTCATGCTTGAGTGTATTGTGTATTGCACAATGGTCGTGGACGTCACTCAGTGTAGCAACATATACTATGAACGAAAAAAGCTATCTAATTGCAAAACAGCTCTGTAATGTATATGTTATGGTAACAGTCAGACTACTGGTGAATATCAAGATTTACTGGTAAATGCCAACATTTACCAAGTAAAGCGGTAAATGTCCAAAATAAACATGAACACTTTACTTGGGACACTTACCGGTAAATCACACGAATAACCAAATATCTTTACCAATAAGCTTTTGGTAAATGTCTGAAAAAAGACATATTTTTCTTCACAATTTTGGACTTTTACCACCTTACTTGGTAAATGTTGACAGTTAGCAGTAAAATGTAATATTCAGTCTTTTACCGTAACATATTGTAACAACCTTGGGTCTGCGGTAACTGCGTTCCGGAATGTTCTGGCCCAGGGTCAACAGTTCAGTGCAGCAGGTGTTCAGGGATGTCAGAGATGGGAGAATCGACACCAATTTTTTATTTTAATTATTTTGTCACAGCTGTACCACTGGCTGGTAAAGCAGCTTACTGTTACCTGTCCAGTGTAGAGTCTCGGCTTAATAAACTGCAACTTCTGTGTTGTTCTTTCTTTTCCCCACAAATGCTACAATATATACATAATAAACAACAATGAGACAATCAGTTAGCCTATATACACAGACACATTTATATGTCTTGGCGTTACAGACCGCAATATTTACCTTCATAGTATTTTGGAAGAATCAGGTGTGACTGTGCAATTGCTATGTAATTAAAACACGATTTTAGAATTAAATAAATTGTTAATTCTACATAACTAATTATATATTATATATATATATATATATATATTTTGACTTCCAATTGGATGCCTTCCAATTCCATAGTTATTTGCTGTATAACTACACCTAATGAAGACATGCCATGTGTCAAAACGTGTTCTGTTTTTCTTTTGTTTTGTTCTAATCAAAATGTTTTTAAGCAAATAAAATTAAAGAAAATTTTACTGCACAACATTAGTGGTCATGTCTCAAAGAATACAATGCAACCAGTCCCACCTCCACAAATACCAACCATTAAGAGAGGTATGTATGGCTGATTTACTATTACTATGAACTATTTAATGAGACTGTAGCATATACGAGTCCGTAATATTGTATTGTATATATATATTATATATATATATATATATATATATATATATATATATATATATATATACACACTATATATATGTTTATACACCACACACACGAGGTCATAGGTGTCTACACCACTCACAAACCGCAGTTGGGAGCGAGGCTCTCATGTCACTTTTTAAAAACATTTACTTTCAGATTATTCTGTTAATAATACAAAATATTATTAACTCCCTTGGAAATGCCCCGAGTCAGGATTGTTATTGTTATCACAAGCCATAAAAAAACAAAAAAACAACAATAAAAAACTGTTTTTAACTTGTTTGTTAGAAACCTTTTAATGGGTAGAGAATTAACAGCCTGTGAAGTAACCCAAATAAAATATATTTGCATTCTTTTAAATTACAAATAAACAGTGAGAGCTACATTTCCCAGCTGTGTCAACTGACAGCCTATTCCAATGATTGAATCTTTTTTTTTTTTTTTTTTTTTTTTTTTTTTTTAAACTTAAGCCTGCATTTTTAAATGATTAGTCATTTCTCAAAGGCTGGCAATTCATACTTAGAAATAACAACCACATGTATTCCACCACTATACTCACTGGTTCCCTTATCAGTAGGGTAGTGATCAGTAGTGATTTTCGTGTTTTACACCAATTTATCTCCCCTCATTTTCTGGATTCGGGTTAAACCTCCCCGAACAGACACATACTGTATATGAATAAACGAATGTGCAGTTGTCTCCGATTCAAATGCAACAGAGCAGAACTGACATAGACGACGGTAAACTGATTTACAAAAAATCAGATGCAGTATTTATGTTAAAAACATGTGTGTGCATCTTTACTGGTGTCTACAGCACTCATGCATCAACTATATAATCCCAAACACAGCATCGCTGAGATCAATTAAAAAAAAAATAAGGTTTGGTACATATACAAAAAGTATTGTACAGTGCCGTGAAAAAGTATTTGCCCCCTGTTTGATTTTCTGCATTTTTGCATATGACACTGAATGTTATCAGATCTTCAACCAATATCTAATATTAGATAAAAGGGACTGTGAGTGAACAAATAACACGAAATGTTGATACTTTTTTCATTTATTAAAGAAAGTTATGCAACACCCACTCGTGTAAAAAAGTAATCACCCCCTTAGACTCAATAACCAGTTACGCCACCTTTAGCAGCAATAACTGCAAACCAAACACTTCCTGTCGTTATTGATCAGTCTCTCACAGCGCCATGGAGGAATTTTGGCCCACTCCTTTATGCAGAACTGCTTCAACTCAATGACATTTGTGGGTTTTTGAGCATAAACTGCTCATTTCAGGTCCTGCCACAACATCTCAATGGAGTTTAGGTGTAGACTTTTACTAGGCCAAAACTTTAAATTTCTTGTTTTTCAACCATTCTGATGTAGACTTCCTTGTGTTTTTGGATCGTTGTCTTGCTGCATGACCCAGCTGCACTTCAGCTTCAGCTCATGGACGGATGGCCTGACACAGAGCAGAATTCATGGTTCCTTCGAGTCGTCCAGGTCCTGATGCAGCAAAGCATCCTCAAATCATGACACTACCACCACCATGCTTGACCGTTGGTAAGAGGTTCTCACTGTGGAATGCAGTGTCTGGTTTTCGCCAGACATAACGGGACCCATGTTGGCCAAAAAGTTCCACTTTTGACTCATCTGTCCATAGAACATTGCTCCGGAACTCTTAAGGATCATCCAGGTGCTTTTTGGCAAACTTGAGACGAGCATTCATGTTCTTCTTAGTGAGCAATGGTTTCTGCTACTCTGCCACAAATCCCATTTTTGCCCATTGTCTTTCTGATGGTGGAGTCATGAACACTGACCTTAGCCAAGGCGAGAGAGGCCTGCAGATCCCTGGATGATGTTCTAGGGTTCTTTGTGACTTCTTGGATGATTTTACCTCTTGCTTTTGGAGAGATTATGGCAGTATGGCCACTCCTGGAAAGATTCACTACAATCCCAAACTTTCTCCATTTGGACAATATGGCTCTGACTGTGGTTTGATGGAGCCCCAGATCTTTAGAAATGGCTTTGTAACCCTTTCCAGACTGGTAGGCATCAATAACTTTTTTTCCCCAGAGGCCTTCAGGAATTTCTTTTGATCGTGGCATGATGTGCCTCTAGAAACTGTGTGCTGACAACTTCACTCTGATGGTAAGGGCCAAAGTTAATCAGATTTATATTGGACAGGGCTGGCCCAAATCAGGTCTGTTGTTAACCAAAGTATTCAAACAGCTGACCCTAATTATCCCTTTAATTGGGTTGAGTTAACTAGGGGGCAATAACTTTTTCACACCTGAAGAATGCATGTTTGATTACCTTACACACCAAACAAATGAAATAAGCACCAGCCTTTGGTATCATTTTTAATCCAAGACTATTATAACCCACAAAAAGATCTGACCAAATTCAATGTGAAAAATATGCAAAAATGCAGAAAATCAAACAGGAGGCAAATACTTCAGTATATACAGTGCCGTGAAAAAGTATTTCTGAAACCAGCTAAGACAATTTAGCATATTGGCAGCCAATCTAAAGCATGTGGGGTAGGTATCAGTTTCAAGAATTACATAAATATTATGCTGCTTTAAAAGAGATCTGGGGAATGTACAAATAACTGTCAGCTCCACAATTCTTAAGTAGCTAATGCAGTAGGTTCCTGATTCTCCAGTTTTGCTGTAGCTTAAAATCAAAACACAGTTTAGAAGCCCTTAATGTAAAATAGTTAAATGTATAAGAGTGGGTTGGATGACTGCTGACTGAAGGCCAGTTCTCATACCTGGCTTTCATTTAAAACCTCATCACATCTATTGTGTCACAGCTGCAATTGGTCGGGGTATTTTCAAATCAAGTTTTAATTAATTATCTACTTAATTGCCTAAATATAACCAGAGAACAAAACTGCTATAAATAGGAGACCTCAATGAGACAGGACAAATGCATTAAAATGCTTTTAAGAATCTTAAAGAGTGACATGTCATTACAGAATGGTCTTATGCTACTTGAAATGAACTGAACTGAAATCACTTTACTATCATATTTTTTATATATATATATAGATATATATATATTATATATATATAAACATATATATATATATATATATATATATATATATATATATATATATATATATATGTATATATATATAGATATATTATATATAAACCCACATGGCTTCTCAGAGAATAGCCCTTCAGTACAAATGCATTTGTTACAACTCGTGAGCGAAAACATAATGCTATAAACACACTAATATGCCAATTTAAGAATATCGCAATTTAAGAAAGCTTTTGTTTGAGCCTATGTATATTTTAGTTGTTGTAGGAGATGACATTCTGCATAAAGTATTAATTATGTATTTGATTATAAGTTTCATTACATATGTTATTTTCTTGTTTTAATATAGCCTAAAGCATGTGTAACTAGCTAAGTAAGACATTTGCAGTCTCTCATATCTTGGCGCCTGGGCAGATAGCCAAAGTTAGCAGGTATCTAATCAAGATGTGTGGACACTGTGAAAACAGAACACCACAAACAAAGAACAGATTAGGTCAAAACAATCTGTAAAATGCTTAAATGTGACACAATATAAAATGTTACAGATTTGGACGCGCTCCACCCCTTACCAGATGTGTTGAAGCTGTGCGATAGTAGGGTGGAAGAAATGGGGGTGGAAATGCTAATTATTCATAATATTTAATGCATTTGTTTGAATCTTCAGTCACTTCCTTGAATTGACTCCACGTGATGCAAGCGTGTACATTGGTTCACCACATCAGTAAGGGAGAGCGACTATGAATAATGGGGCAGTTCTGTAAAAAAATAAAAATAAAGGATAAAATATTTTAAATAAATACATAAATGACAGCTAATTAGTCCAAGTTCTTACCTTTCAAATGAGCCATGACGACCACTCTAGAACTTGTAGAACCGGAGAAATTATGTTTGAAGTAGTTAGTGTCAATGAAACTGCAGTGAACAGAGCCGAAATGTCGGTTTCTGTGGATGTAGCAACAAGCGTTAAAAAAAAAAAAAAAAAAAGGGGCTAATGTTTAACGTGTTTTTTTCCCGGATTGTAAATTGCATATTTTTTCCTCTACTTAACCAAAAAAAAAAAACAGAAATGTTAACAAATATATTCCTACAGGTCTGAGTGTAAGTGCAGCTCTGCAGCATACAATGGCAAATCAAATGCGTCAAAGGGCGTGGCCTTGCATGTTAAATGACTATGCACACCGGACACGAACAAGCAAGCAAATAAAAAATAATTTAAACTATTTAAATAGAGTAATGCACACTGCAAGTGAAGCAAGCGGTGTGAATGAAGCAAGCAAATATAGAAATACATGTGTTTTATTTGTATTAGCACTACACATTGGTCTATTGCAACGCGAACAATCAGAAATAGGTCAAAGGTAGTGGCTGTCACACTGTCACACAGAGATTACTACAGAAAAAATATAATGTTCTTTATGATGCCAGTGAAACTTCGATATTATGAGATTCGTACATTTGCATATGAAAGTAGTTTGAAACGAACAATCGATGAAACGAAAGGGATGAAACTGAGTTACGGGAGTGAAAATCACTTTAATACATCGCGGGTAGGTCTACAAAGTCCCAAAAAGCTATGAAAAGTCAAGAAAAATTTATGATACATGGAGTCCATGGTCCATTGAAACCACATGGATTTCATCCAATGGTCTCACTGGAAAAAAACCAACCGCAATAACATTGTCCTGTATAATCTCAAAGAAGCTTGATATTTATTGCTTTGTAAGTTATTTATTTTGCAAACACATTGTGCTTGACTACTTTCCCTCCCCTATGTCTCATTACTACATACTGTAAGGACCCAATGTTCCTGAGTTGCCTGGTTAAGTATTTTCACATGCTTTGCATAGCGAAACAATGGGAGTGTAGATGTTTATTTGCGTAAACGTAACCCTTTAGCCTGTTTGAAATCAGGAAACAAGACATGTTAGCAAAGACAGGCTGCAGTACAGAGAGTGGGAGTTCTGCTGCGTGGTTTGTCATTTAATTACTCTATGATCCCGTTTAACACCTAGGTTGTGAGTGTGTGCTCCTAAGCTCTTAAGCTCATATAAAATAAATAAGTGCTAGCAGAAAGTGTAGAAATTCAATGTAATGATACAGCTGGTATCTGAAACCCAGTACAGGTAAACGGGAGAAAGAAAAACAAAGCTGTCAAATCTGTGTTACAGTAAGCTATGAATCGCTGAAGGGATCAGACATTACCAAAGCTGCAGCAGCTACTGCCACCACTGCAATATACCAAATAGAGTTACTCAGATAATGAACTTGCCACTGGATGGAAAGCAGAGGTACTTCAATGTCGATGTCCATTTAACATTTCATTTAAATGCTAATCATACAACATGATACAACAGTCTAAAATGTATGGCATCCAATTTTGAGATTCTTGAAAAGGTGTGCGTTGAAAGGAGGTTTACAGTAATTGAAAGGATTTCATCATAATATCATTCTGATGTTAAATGTTAATCATTTGATGACAGTGACACACTTTTTGTCTGAAAGCCATTCAGATGAGGAGGGATTTGTAGTGTGGTCTTCATACAATTAGTAATGTTCAACTTTAAAGGTTTCCTTCCAGTAATAATCAAACAGCAACATAAATGACTTGAATGTACCTCTGCTATGGTCTTGTAACTAATCACAAACAGAATTGAAGAGTTACTCAGTCCAATTTGCTTTTAATGTAGCATGGTCAAAGGGCTCAATGAACATCATTAAAACAAAACAAAAACATTTAAATGCAAATTGGTGTTGAAATTACCAAAGCATACCGATTGGAATAAACATGGTAATGTGGTCTAACCTAGTGACTTTACTTTAACTCAATAGAAAACATCACATTGCTGTAAATGAGAAGCAGAATTCATGTAGATGGCAATAAACGTGCCTCTTCATCCTTGAAGAAAGAAAAACATAACTGTCCTCTCCCTTTCTTTTCAGAGTTTACCCAATTCACCCCTTCTAAATGCAGAAGCATAGCAAAGTGAAAAACATGGTTAGCCATGTCACACACACAGCAAGATCACATTACACGCAGAATAGCAACCTTTCCATGCATATTTACTACAGTAAACTTTGAAATGGAACATGCAAAGCAGCACCAGGTGTTGCTTGTCAAATAAGAGAAACAGGGTCACCAGAAGGTGTTTAACTTACTTTGGGAATTGGGAATGTCATATTGAAGTGGGCCTGTGATGAGTCAAAGGGGTTTCGGTCTGTGATTCAGCCTCCCGACAGTAGATGGCATCAAACCAACTCGGGACTTCCCTTACCAAGATCTCGTGACCATGGCGAAAGTCATCTTTATGAGGGGCGGCACCTTGGTGAGGGGAGGAAGTAAGAGTATGTAAATTCCAGCCATTGGAGTCAAATGAATGATAAGGACACTTGTCAGTTGGGGATTGGTGTTCCACTGACTACAGAGGTGGGACGTTGCATACTAAAGGGAACGTACTACTGTGTTCGGGGTTGGTTCGAAGGAAAGTAGCCGGAGTATCAAGCGGAGGGAGAGACGAAAGTTGAGCAGCGGGGTTTTTAAAACTTTTACTAATATTTCTTTTGTCTATGTCCGGGGACGCCGGGAAGACAAATAAGGATGGTTTTCATTACCTGTTTTGGGATTATTACTCCAGCACGCCCTCCCTCACGCCGTTTTTTTTTTTTTTTTTTTTTTTTTTGTTGTGTATAGAAAATAATAAATCAATTTATTTTTGTACACACAAATTACTGTCTGGACATTCCATGAATACACTTGTGCCTCACAGGGCCCTTAGATGATTATCTTTAAAAGAAACACACATCAATCTATGTTTATGTATCGTGTCAATGAAATAAAACCCTTTTGGAGCGCCAGCGTACAGTATGTTTCTTCCTGTCTAACAGAACTTAAATTGAGTTTGAATTATCTTTGGATCACTATGAAATGACCAGTAGTGAAAGGAAAGCATTGTGGGATTGTGCCTTCGTACACTAACTGATTTCTATATAACCTGTTGTCTGCAACATAAGAGGACTAGCCATTACACAAAAGGCATGGCATTGGTCAATTTTGACAAAGTGGTCTGCTGTTGCTAAGGCAATGGTTCAAGGGAAAGTGTACATCCCAAATATTAAATGTTACATTAATTTAATCTACAGCAACACATTCCTCTTTCTACCTGTCCACCTTCACAACACACACGGGTACAGATACTCAAAAATGCATTGAGCACAACAGTTAACACGCGAGAAAAAGCAGACGGGGAAATGCCAGCAACAATTGTGACTGTTTAAAACATGCTTTCAAACGTTCTGAACAAATTGATACAATTGTAAGTGTTGCAAATGCCTCCAGCTTCAGTACATCTCATTACAATATTTTGACGCAACACATCTACCCCTTAATCATAACTGTCCCCTGAAATTAATTTTACAAACATTTCTCCGGCACACCATCCTATTGTTTAAACCATACTGTGAATGCATTATAATTTATTATAAGAACCAATATGACTGGTGCTAGTAACCTGCAGTGTATTTCCTTTAAGCTGTATAAAGAAGCACACAAAGGCAGGTAAGTGGGTTTTCTTCTCTGCAGTATGCCATCAATAAATAATGATTGAAGAGCGAAGATAAGTGTTGCCAAGGTTACCAAGTTTGCTGTTTTTTAGACTGCTTTCAAGTTATGGAACATGGGTCTAAAGATGGCAATTTTGCCTACAAGGGACAACATGAAATTACATGTTTACTATGACAGTTTCCCATAGGATATCTTTGCATAAATTAACTTTATTGCCACATTTGGTGTTGTATTGAATACTAGGTAAGCCCACTTGTGCCATTTCTCTAATTTTAGATTGGGCTTGATGGTTTAATGCTTAAATAAAAGGGTTTGATATGAGGAGGTTCCTGGTTCAAATCCCAGCTCAGCTGCTGACTCGCTGTGTGTGACCCTGAGCAAGTCACCTTGTGCACCATCCTTCAGATGAAATGTAAAACTGAGGTCCTATTGCAAGTGACTCTGCAGCAGTTGTTGATGCATAAGTGTCTGCTAAATGATTAATCAATAATAATGTGAGCACCATATTTTAATGGTATCAGATTTTAATATTTATCTGATGTAAATATATTTAATATTTAGATTCTGATGTAAATGCCTGCTTGGAGCTGATGAGCTATGGTTTCACTTTATTCATTTCCAAAGGGAAAGCACCACCATATACTGTAGGAATACAAATTGTGCAAGATTGTAATAGAGATTATAGTCAGCTTGAGTCGATTGTTGATTTAACTCAGTTTGTAGCATCTTTGAAACCTTGAAATAATTGTGAAATAACTATGGTGTATGTACACATTTCAGAAATCTGAATATGTATAATCTACAATCCCTGTCTCTTTTGTTAGGTATATCCTCCAATCCCTACAGTCCAGTTTTATTTTTTCATGTCAAAACTAATTCTAATTTCTGCACTATTTACACCCCTCCTCATCTGCCCTGGTTCACAATTACACTGTCAACAGACTCATGAGAATGATAGGTGAGGTTCAGCAGCTCTCAGGCCACCCCTTCCAAACTCATATTAAAAGACAACCATATTCTGTTATTTTATTAGGATACTGAAAAAGCCCTTAGCTGAAACTTTCATCTACTTTGAATAATAGTTTTACCATACGCAGGGAAACTCATCAGTCACACGCGACCAAACGTGTGACCCAAGGATGTGAAGGAGATACATAATGTATCATATGCATCAAATACATGAAAAAATCTGTCTAGACTTACACTCAACTGGGTTGTATTTAGAGTGGGTTGCATCTGAATTTGTTGAACAGATAACACTTAAAGTATTTCTGTATATATTAAATATTTTATGGACACAGATATATGGTTTACGAGCAGATGTTTGTGTGTTCATAAGAAGATTAAAAGACCATTGATCTTTCTTTCCTCCTCTCCAGTGCTGATCCTGTATCATTTCAGAGAATGTTTGTAAGCAGCTCACATTTGACATACTATGATGGGAAAATGAACATCTTAATGTTTTTCTAGGGTCTTTTTTTTTTTTTTCTAAAGATGGTTAGCGGTTGGCCTCAAGACATTCTAACACAACTCCAGGAAAGATAAGAATGCTCTTTACCAAATCACTTGAATTCCATTTGGATAAAATAAATTGGAGGATATTATGTCTGCACACAGTTCAGAGTAGATAAAGTGAACAGAAACTACTTCAAAAAACTGTTTCATATTCACTACGTTGGCTATATAAAACCTCATCTCACCATCTCATGCCAGTTCATCTGCATTCCATTTCTTGATCCCTTTTCTAGGTTTTCAAGACAAAACAAGGTGATAAAAAAAAATGTTGTGCAATGTAAGCACACCTATTAAAAAACTAGAAATGTGAAAATATGGCACCCAGGAACAGAGGGCTGTGTGGATAAAGAATTCGAAAACTAGGCTCCTGTTGGCTCACACTTTCCATGTGTATTGGTCTGGGTATCTCAAAAACATCTCCTGTTTATAGTGTGTTAGAAGTTCATTATCTGGGTTACTGGGCTACAATGGTCCAGTAGCCAGCTGTATTGTCCCATTGGAGTTCTCCACCTCCATGCCTTTAACTAACCACATCAAACTGAAACAGAGGTGAAACCATCCTATGGGATATCAATGGATGCACTGTGGTCTTCATTCCTAGTATGAGAAAATATTCAAATGTCATGCATCAAATTAAATGCATCAAGCCAGACAACCTGGTTAAAACATATACTATATTGCAAGGTTTTAGTCTAGAGTTTTAGAGCATTACATGTCTTTTACATACGATTCTCACCTTTGTAGTTTACTGTACTTATATTAATAAGGAGATTGCTGTGATTTCACACCATGAAATGTCATGCCACTTAACTGTATCCAGTAACTAAAGACCAAGAGCTAAGAATCATATACTATGGGGTTCGTCACACTCCCAAACCCCTCATTCTATCCAAGATTTGCAGAAGGCAATTCTATATTCTTAAATGAATGATTAAGAATCACATACGCTGGCTTTTTATGTTTTACACATAGGCATATTTGTTAATTACATACCAATAAAACTATTGTAATAAATACTAAATTATTCAGCTGCACCATGCTGACTGCCATAAATGTTAGCTTGAGTAGTTCAGGAGAAGTGCAGCAAGGGGGTTTCCAATTTCCTGTCAAGTAGTATCTATTTACTATTTAAGCCCTGATCACTTGCACCTTTGCTGTCTAGTGTTTCGTTTTTGTTCGCTCAGACTCTGTCTTTTCGTGTTTCTCCGCTAATCTACACTTTGTTGCCTTTCACTGGAGGTCAATTCTCTGTGCAGTGCTCCCAAGATATTATCAAATATTTTCCTACCTGCTCCGGTGCTGCTTCTCGTCATTCAGCTTCTCCATTCGGCTGCAGGAGCTCCAGAGTTAGTCTTCCTGCTCTTTCCAGCCTCCAGCCCAGCAACAGCACCGTTCAAACCGAAGCTTCATTTCTCATCTCGTCCGCATCTTTATTAGACAAACTGGCCCTCCACAAAAATCTCTAAAGTGTTTGCTTTGCCATTGCTCCTCTATTTAATCCACCATAAAGATCTGCCAGCTGAACATTCCTTTACTCTTCGCCTGCATTGCATGACTGCGGGAAATGGTAAGTAACCATGGTGACCAGGCAGCTTAATCTGCACTGCGAGCTCCGTACCTCAGTACTGCAATTTTCTGGCTTGCTTGCTGCTGGGCTTTTACAACCTGCGAGGACTCGTTCAACTTGTCGAATTGTGACATCTAAATACTGAGTTAACGTATTCATATACATGACTGACTGTCCTAAAACATGTAACGAAGATATTAAAATCTAAAAGAGTATGCAATTATTGTTCTACACCGACAAGGATTTTAATCACAATAACCAAATATTCTACCCGGCTTCACTCAAGCCAATGGTTAATTCTAATCATAACTGCTAGATGGCAGTGTAACACCTCAAATTTTATTCAGTCTCTAAGCTGGTTTGCTATCACTGTGAAGCTCACACGCTCCAGCTTTTCTACACATCCCGCAGTTTGTTGTCATTCTGAGGGATTTACAGGAGACCCACTCCTCCTCAACCTTTTGTAGCAACTGACATTCTCCAATTTCAACAGTTCCCCTCTTCAAGGACCTGGTCATGAAGCAACCTTACTCAGCTGTTTGAGATGCTCAGTATCTACCATCATAGTAACGTCCTGCTTTCCTGCATCACGCATCCATTCCTGTGACTTATTCCTGTTCCCAGATTCGTGTTTTCTCATCTGGCGCTGCTCCTCCAGTCCGACCAGCTTCATCAAAAGTCAGCATTTCATCAACGCGAGCCGCTAGTCAGTCATGAAACCATGTCCTAAGATTTATCAATGTCCAGTCAATGTCCTCCTACCCCCAATAGACAATGAACTGCTCCCAACCAATCAATAGGTTTTGCAGACGCCTCGGAGCAACATATTCTTCATCCTCTCTGGTTCTGCAGCTGTCTCAGATCTCTGTGTTCTTCATCTCTGCCCAAAAGCAGCCCCATCTCTGGCTCCATCTAAATCAGCCCCAACACCAAAAGACCAATATCTACTGCATTCAGCAGATCCCTACTCTCTGCAGCAGACCACCGCACTCTACTGACGGTAGTCCTCCGTCTCTATTAGAGGGCGGGCAGATCCCGCCCTCTAATGTTAATTGCTCCTCACTACAGCAGATCTCCACTCCCTCTTCAGATATGTTCACTACCACAGCTGCAAAGTCGCTCTAGTTTACTGTTGAAGTCTGCAGCTGCACTTCTCCAGAGCCAATAATGCTCCAGCCTTCCTCCAATACGTAGATCGTGGCAGTATTCCCACAATCAAGGCTAACGCTAATCTCCATCTAATCAAAATACGGGGCACTTCTTCAGAAATCCTATTCCTCCCAAATGTTACAGCATTAATACTTGGTTTGAGATGTGGTACGAGACTGGAAATCTGTCTTGATTATGAGTTAAGGATTTTCACTATTAAGAGAATAACTGGTGTTGCGAAACCCAAATCTCTGAATGTGAGTTTACCTTTTCCATTTCAAGCAGACATGATAGTAGCAAACCGCTGATCAATCCTGTATTAACTAACACATAGAAAGGCGGCATCTCATCTTTGCCCTCATTTCTAGAACATGGGGCGCAAAGGAGCTGTGCTTCCCCAGTAGCCGATTCATGTTCGTTCAGTCCAGCTGCCACCTCAGCCCTCCGTTCCAGCTCTTCTTCTGCTTCTACTTTCGGTATCCAAGTTCAGTCAGTTGGTCCCATTTGATTCCACAACCCCCATCCAGAATCCTCAGCTTCTCCAGATGCTATTTAACTGAAACCTACTTTCAGTAACCCCCTTCAATCTGCTCAGCATTACATGTCTGCAGCCCTCCACCTTGTTCAAGCTCCTATTCTACAGCCTGCTCAGCATCTTCAATCCTCTGTGATTCGAATAATCATAGCCCTTCTATCAAAACCTGGCTCTCATGGTCTGTGCTAAGGATTCTCTCCAACTCCCTCCAGTCTCTCCATATTCAGCATTCCGTCTGACCCTCTGTGGGATTCTTAAGAGCTTTCCCCCTGCCTCACCTTCCCGTCTGTCTATATCAAAATATATTCTCCATTTGCTAATTTCCACTCTTCTGAAAAGCCACTTCTCCCCCTACAATGATTTACCCATGGAGATCAACTGCCTCTCTGCCACCTTCCATGCTTACTCCATCACTTGGCTGCGTACCTCAGGACAGATCAATTCAGCGTGGTCGGTCCACTCACACGTCAAGTATCAAATTCTACATCTCCCTTTTCAAGGTATCTCCACAGCAAGAAACCCCCCCCCCCCCACTCCCCTCCTCAGACCATCTGTTCATTGATTCCTCTCACTCCTATCATCACTCGCCTTGTCTCGAGCCAACCTCCCTCCATTCCTCCGCCCTTGCCCCCAAGCAGGCCTCCTTCCTGTCCACCCTCGCCTCATGAGTAGGCCTCCCTCCTCGCCTCCTTGCATGGCTGCTTCTCTCCACCCTCTCCTCCAGAGCAGGCCTCCCCCCCTCGACTCTCCCCTTTTCCCCCCCAGCCTGATCACGAATGTGGGGGAACTGGTCCTCCTCTGCAGTGGATTCCTACATTCATTCATCCTTCCCTGATATAGTTCCTGCTCCTTCTAAAAATGCTAGAATCATCTCTACTCTTCGGAAAGGCTGCTTCTCACCCTACGAGGATCTACTCATGGAGACCATCTGCCTCACAGCCTTCTTTGGCTTTCTCAGAAGCTCAGAATTCACAGTTCCCTCAGCTTCTTGCTTCCCCTCGGTGGGTATTCGTTTATGTGACCTCTCCTATTTCCACCTCCTATTTTCTTATTCGGCTGTGCACTTCAAAGACAGACCAACTCCGGCACGATCAATTCATTCAGCTTTCAAAGACCGAGTCTGGTCTTTGCCCTTTTCAGCAATGTCAAGGTATCTCTTACGCAGGAAACCCTGCCCCCCTCTCCGCCGGACCCTCTATTCATCAATTCTTCCAGATTCATCGTCACTTGTCTCTGGTTCTCAACCCACATCTCCACCCTCCTCTCCAGGACAGGCCTCCCTCCTCAGCTATTCACCCCATTCCTTCCATATCGGTGCAGCCACCTCCGCTGCAAGGGCCAGCATCAATCAGATCCTGATCAAGACCATGGGGTACGGTCCTGTCTGCAGTGGATTCTTATGTTCATTCATCTCCCTCCGACATAGTTGCAGCCCATTCCAAAATTGCTAGTATGCCTGAAGTGGGGTCTACCTGTCTGCCAGAGCCACTAGAGGTTTTCCCCTAATTAGCTTCAAGGGTTTTTTTCCTCTCCACTGAGTAGCAGGTATACATAGTCATATCCTACTAAATTTACTAACCATTCTCCTATTTGTCCCGTTTGTCCTTCTAGTCTTTTGTTTATGTTATGCACTGGCATGTGCTCTTTTGTTTGTCTCACGGTGTGGGTGATTTGGTGAAGTGCCGAGGGTCCATTCTTTTGGGGCAAGTGATCATCACTTCCCCGACCTCAGGGCAGGCTTCAGCCTCCCTTGGCCTTCAGGGGGGTTCTCACCGTGTGAGTCAGAGCGGACGCCCAGCCACACTGTGTTCTTTCGCAGCTCCTGTGCTTATCTTGCCTCACTCAAGGCTGTTCTATACTCTTTTGTCTCAGTTCGAGACGTGGCTACTCATGCTCGAGTCCCATACTAACCTTTATGCCTTGTTCTTATCTCAGGTCCCAGGCAGCATGAAGTCTCAGCCAATTAGGGGTCTAACGAGCGCCCCTTTACAGAAGTCTCAGATGCTGGGTACCTCTCCCTCTCTGCCTCCTTTCGTGTTCCAGTCTTCTGGGACCATCTTCCTCTGAGGGGCATCTCCACGAGTCATAACCCTTGTATATGTTTTCGGTTGCTAGATTCGTCAGCCCTGAGCTCGTGTTGGCATCGCCCCCCCTCAGTCAGTGATCACTTTCTGTATTCTGTCTCTGATTGCTAGGCCTTTGGCCTTGAGCTCGTGTCGGCATCGCCGCCCTCAGTCAGTGACCACTTTCTGTATCCTATCTTCGGTTGCTGGGTCCTTCGCCCCTGGGCTCGTGTCTGCATCGCCGCCCTCAGTCAGTGACCACCTTCTATCCTAGCTTCCATGTCCAGCTTCGCTGGTCTGCTGAGTGGGCCTTGCCTGCTCTTCTATCCTAGGTCCGGTCCTTTCTAGCCGGCACTCTGTCCTACTAACCGCTCCCTTCTGCTTCTTCTACCCTATCTCTACCCCCAGCTCACGCCTCGTGAATTATATTGTGTTTGCATTTCAGATTGTGCTGCTTCATGCAGTTCAATTAAGGGTCTAGTTAAGCAATTAAGAGCTCAGTTGGAATGAAAACTAACAGCAACAGGGAGTCCCCAGGACCTAGTTTGAGAAGCCTTGGTCTAAAGCATGTACCAAATCTTCAAAAATGTTCAACTAATAAGTCTCACAGTTCCACCTTCAGTGCATAGAGATTAGCAACTCCAAATCAACCATATAATGGATATATGATTCATTATTGCAGGAGTTACTGTCACAGGTGACAAACCTTGTTTATTTTGTTTCACAGTGTGTTTTTTCTAGTTTTGCTGCAGTGTTTTTTTCTTTCACTTTGCACTTGAGTCAGGCAGGTCGGCCTGAGGGGGATGCTACCTGGAAGGAGAGGAAGAGAGGCAGTGATACAGCTATTGTTGGAAGACTGAACGTTTCTGAGTTACTTGCCTGGGCGCACAGTAAATCCATTCCTTAAGTAGAGGCTGCTTGGGCACTGGAGGAGGCCAGTTTGGGAGTGCTGGCCAAAACCTGGGAAGACCACGAAGGGGAGTAGAGTCTTTTCATTCTTGAAAGTCTGTTTCTGGTTAGTTAGCTACAGAAGAGAAATTTACAAACACTTACCCTCCATTGAGTTGTTCCGTGTGCATTGTTTTAAGGCACTTCTGGGGCAGCCGACGTCGGAAATACTTATCGGTTATCATATACAAAGGGGTAGCTGTGATGCGGACTCATCTAGGCTACGAGAGAGAGGTGGAGAGACACTGGAGTCAAAGGCAGGCCAAAGGGAAGTAAAACAGCTGGGCCATATTAGAACAATTGTGATTTACTTACCTGTACTCCTTGTCCCTGAAAGCCGGTCTGTGTCCTTTCCCAGGTTTCCTGGGATCTCCCCTCCAGGTTTGATGGTGGAGTAGGAGACATCGCCTGATGCCTCCAGTGCCTCCTGGAGGACTTCTGTTCCGTGTGGTGGCAAATGTAGAGCTTGATGCTCCATCTTTTTCTTTTGCAGCCTTTTTGGTAGCTAAATCTGGACTGCATTTTTCTTATTGGACTTTTTTTTTTCTTTTCTGGTTATTGTTGTGGAATACTTTGTGTGTGCTTTTTACCCATGCGGGGGGACGACGACGACTCCTTTGTTCAGTTTTAGTGTTTTTATTGTGTGGGAGTATTCCTGCTTAAGAAAAAACAAAAAACAATAATTTTTACCCTGTGGAGTATTAATAGTTTGTTTTATTAAAATTTAAACCATCCATTGTGTATGTTTACGGGCCCCTGGGGATCAAGGATTAACTGTGCAGGACTATTAATAGTTATATTTAGCCACAAAGGTCCTTGCTCTTTTAAAATACAATGTGGCGTAGCCAGCACTATAATTGTAAGTATGTTATTATAATCAACTGTTTGGTTAACGCTGTCATCTTACCCGTGACATAAGTAGATTTTTTGTGACTGTTGGTAAAATTAATTTTACTAACATACTGAATGGGAATGCAGTAGCAAAGTGATGGCTCTGTCCTACAATGGTTGTACAAGACCAGCAACAATGAGCATAAGATCTTCTTTACTGGTATTACACTGTTATATAAAACTTAAAAAACTTTTCTTTAGGGCTAAACCAAGAAAAGTGATCAGTATAAAAGTTAGCATACAGAAGGAATTATATCTGTATTTTTGTCTCAACATGATCTCTTGGAGTCTAGGAAGTTTATAACAGCTGGAAATCTAAATCAATTCTTCCCTGGACAGCACAGAAAGCCATAAATATGGACATCGTTATTTATAATAAAACCACTGATCTGTGAGTAGTCAAAAAGAAACCCCAAAACACATATTTGGAATACCCTTGCTGAAGTGAAATTTATTTTGGAGGGATATGTTCCACATTAACACATTAATGACTAAAACATTGTATTTGTACATATTTTGCACACTTGAAATAATGAAACTCACAGTGCGCTGATTGTTTGTTGTTTTATTTCTAAAACAGTAAGGAGAAACACATGTAAATACAACGCTCTTGTTTCTGCATCTTCCACCAGTGAATGCTATTAAAATGTGGATACTTACAATGGTCACACCTATTTTGTTACTTCACAGCAACCCCTACTGACAGATGCCACCTGTGCCAGACTGGATAATAGTTCAGAAAAATATATAATGCTTAATTTATGGCTTTCTATTCATCATTATAATTCAATAAACAATACAGCACAACCATGTATAGTTTACATGTTATGGGGGTAGCACGTTTCAACCCATGGGCACTTTCTACATATCCCACATATAACCTCATTTTGTCATTAACAACATAATGTAAATATCTCTCCCTCCCACATTATCTGGGCGCAAAGTTGACTTTTCACAACTTTTTCTATGTCTACCCTGTTGGAGACACTGCGGTATATGAATTAATCTGAACAGCAGCAAATCCAAATACTGCTTCTGTTTAGATAAGTTTTTTTTTTTTGTTAGAGGTGTGCAAAAACTCAGAATTGTCTTCAATAAATCTATTCATTAAACTGTTGATTTCAAAACAAGAAAAGTTGTCCTCCCTCACCTTTGTTGTAAAAAGTCAAGCACTCACCAGGTATCTGCTGTTAATTAATTAATTTTATAACACCATCATTATGAAAAAACAATGAAGCTCACCTTTACAAATGAGTACCAATCAATCACAAATAACTTCTGCCCTGAGTGTTTCAAAAGTCCCTTGGAAGAATATTTTCCTCTCATCCGGGGCGTTGATATTTGTACTGCCCTACTGTCAGACCAAGGCTGTTAACTAATGTTGCATTGTCAGTGTACAGCCTGGGTATGTCAGTGTGGTTGTAAAAATGAGTGCCCCGGATGCAAGGAAAATATTCGGCTTTTAAAACACTCAAGGCAGAAGTTATTTGCTTATGATTCTCTTTTGTTATTTCTGTCTGTAAAAATATATAAAAACACTAGGGCCCTTGTGACAGAAATATAATGAATCTTGGTTGTAAATCTCAGACTGTAGAGACAGCTACACTTGTTTACCAAGGGGTCATGTGTGACAGCATAAAAGGGGCCGGAGAATTGCAATCTATTCCTTCGCTTGATTTTTGTGTTAGAGACTGGAAGTTACCGGGAAAGACCCAGAGAAAGCTGTGTTTAATAAAAATATATTCGTGAGTGTTTTGTTTGCTCGTGTCTGTTAGTAACTGTCTGTGTTTGTGTACCACCAGGCGGCTAAGATGCATCTGGAGTTGTCGCCTTGGGCCAGCATGAAGCCGGATCAACACTGCACCAGTCACTACAAATAAAATTGTTATCACCCACCACGAGCACTGCTGCACGCACCTGGACTGGTGACCGTGGCTAGTATTATTGTGGGGTGGACAATGTGTGTTTATTGTTTAGGGCTTCAATCCCTGTTACTGTACTCTGTATTTTGCACATCACTGTGTATATCCAGAGCTGCTTATTTGGTCGCTAGACCAGGATTACAAAAATTGTCTCTCTGTGATTATTCCTTGCACTGCATCACCCCTGCACCTATTCACAATCAGCAGCCACTTTGCCACAGCCCTATTTCAATGGCTTAAACTGTCTTAAAGTTTTTGCTGTTTTATCCTCCTTTCTTGTCCATTGAACACCTTGTGAATCAATTGGTGGCTAGAGGGATAGATTTGAGGGCCGATAGCCCGATGTACACTTAGACTATTAATTCCACATTACTCTATAGAATTACATTTCAATTTCAAAATTGAGTTTTGTTATTGCTTTGACTATGGGGATGTCACAGACATGAAAAGGACAGTTACATTTTTCTAGTTTAAGTTAATTTAAACATGGGAATCCAGATTGTAATACAAATGTCACAGGTAGCTCAGGTAAATGTATAGCACTGTTAGCCCCAAAGACTAACCCCTTGCTTTTCTTTCCTGTGTAGGTTAATTTTGACTTCCAGTGGGCTGGACTCTCTGTAATCTCCTTACTTAGACCAGACCCAGCAACACTGTCCTTAACTGTGGGGGAGTGGGGTTAGCCTTGTGGGGCTCAGCCTGAGTGACACCTGTCTCCTCCGTTTGTGTTCCCTCTCGCTCTCTCCCACCAGTTGTACACACGTTATCCAGGCACTGTGTTGTCAACCGAAGGGGGAGGAGAAGAGGGCTCCTGCTTCCTCTCACCAACCAAAACAAAGTCAGTGGTGTAATTAATATAAAATCCTTAATTATTTTCGAAATCATTTTATAACAAATATATGGATGAACACTACATTTTATTTATTTTTTTTAGCTACTTTGTCCAAGTAGCTACCGGTAGTTTGTCTTCTGTACTATATTGCTGTGTTGATAATATTTTATGCTGTAATGTTATGTATTTCTAAAGTAACCGGTGTTACCAGACTGTTAAATGATTTAATGAATACTCTTCTTTAGAGCGATGTTTCTGCGCATGTGCCAACGAACAGTTAATGTCATAATTTGCTAATGTTGCCATTTCCTTCAAAAGGCCTTGGGAAAATGCGAAATCTACTTCAAAAGTTTGATGCATTTTAACATGGTGAAAACCAGCAACATTTCTTATGCCTCCATTGACTCTCCATAGAATTTTTTTCCCCGAACTCTTTGTATATACAACAATACTTTGCACACAGTGAGACGGAAGTATCCATTGAAAGTCAACGGAATCGAATATCTTGTTAAATAGAATCTTTTGAAACTCCCTTCTAATAAACTGCAATATTATTGGCTGAAGCAATTTTCAGTGAGGCTGGATTTTCATTGGTTAAAATATTAATGTGTGCTCCCATTGGCTAGAGAGGTTGCAGTGCTTTCAGCACAGTATGAGATTGACAGTTGGAAGTTTGCCGGGAAGTTCGTCTGGTTGATTGGAAATTTGCAGGTCCGTAGAGCCTCATATTAATGAATTGGCAAAATGACCAATGAATTATTAATTAACAAATATTTATGAATTATGAATTGACTAATTTTTGGACGAATTTCTGGACAAATTGACCAATTCATGAATTGACAAACAAATTGACAAATTAATGGCTGGATAGTTTTGGCACAAATGGCGCTCCATAACTGCAGGCCTAATTCTGATTTGGCTTGTCCAGCGCTAATGTAGACATCTACAGTGTGTATAATAGAAATGCGCTAATCTACAGTACTAGCACCGAAAGAAGAGCACTCTCACAGACTAAAGGCTTTATTGCAAACCGGCAACAGGAGACTTCAAACTGGGTTCTAATTTGATGCGTCAATTCACCAATATGTAACTGAAGCCTTGGAAATTTAAGGACAGATGATCAATAAAATCGATGCATCGATTAATTGTTGCACCCCTAATGAGTACACATAGTTAGCTGATCCTTTTGTGTGTAGTCTTTGTCATTTTGACATTTGACAATGTTAGTCTGAATTAGTTTTTTTTTTTCAATTTAAAGTCTTTATTTAGATAATCTTGCAACTATATCACCCAGATGTTTTTTTTCCCCCCACTATCTTTCATGTTCTACTAACACACTTTTTTTCAGAGATCACTTGTAGATGTGTTTAAAACTGACTGACAGCTGGACTGCTATAGCGTTACCCTTAAAACGGGTTCTTTTCTCCTTCATTCAAGCTAGCCAGATAGGGCTTTGTTTCCAATTCAAAAGGTGCATATGAAACAAGATGCATTTCATTTGAAATGTTACAGCCCAAACATGAAATTGGACATGCTTACTTTGGAGAGCATTGCTATTCCTTTGATACAGAAGCAATTGTAGGACCCAGTTATTGATGCAGTGTCCAATACAATTTATAAAAACATTGGGCCAGATATTTAAAGATTTAGCAAATGTATGCAACAATTTTGCAAATCTACTTGCAATGTGAATCTTATTCAAAAGAGTTGCAGGGAAATTGATAATATTACAAGGCTGCAGAAATCAATAATTTGAAATAAATCTAAACAGGCAACTCAAACTACACCGAGCAGATGCAATGTGATTGTGTACAGGGTGAGACAATGGCTCCAAGTGTTCAAAAGCACAGGGCAAAAAAGGGCAACTTTACTGAATAGGAAATTATAATAATAGCTGACAAAAAGGCAAAAATACAAAAAAATATGATGTGCTGACAAACAACCTGAAGCAAATTAAAAACTATACAATGCTGATACTCCATCACTATAGTCAACACATTTAAAATAATTATCATTATATGAGTTTTCATACAACGGTCCCTCGCTATCGGTTATAACACACCTTGGATATAACACTCCTACAGCATGTCCACCAATTCCCTATACTAGTGATTCATGCAATATTTCTACAGTAAATACAGTATCAGTGCTGATCAAACTGTAAACAAGTTCTCAGTCTAACTTCCATTTCTGTCTCTCCCTTTTGATACAGTATCTGAACTGAAGAAAAGCTGCGCTGGCACTTTATAACACAGACATCTTACTTTACTTTTTTGTTATGAGAGGATCTGCAGCTTTCTCTGGGAGATGAGACGCTTCAGCTTTGCTTCAGCCCCACTCCGGCAGCCGAACCTGGGGTGAGCCCATTCCCTCTTCCCCTCTCCTGACCTGCTGTCCTTCTTGCACTTGGTTTGCTTGTCTGTTGCTTCAAACTGAACTCCCAACCACCATTTAGCCAGCCATAGTTTAAAAACTGCTAATTAAAACAATTCACGTGTGAGAATGTTACCTTTTTTTTGTAAAAAAATAGTGTTGATTACATGGTGCTTTGTGCTTGGTTAATTCACAGAAAGTTAATTTTTTGCTTCATTATATGTGCATTGTAGAGAGGGAGTTATTTGTATTTCAGTCAGATGTGTGTTGTGTCCCACGGTGCCCCCCACCCCCTCCCCCATTTAGAACGTTCTTCGGTTACATTAATTATACTACTCGAATTGAAGCATGAACTCGTAATAATAACATTATATATTTTAATATATATAGGGGCTCATTAAATTGTGTGATATAGCTTAAGATGTTTCACATATCTGTCCAGGCAGTTTTGTCTTTGCATGGCTTTCACCCACTCCCCAGATAACGTGAATGCTATTTCAGCTGTTCCTCTGAATATAGATGATATGAAAAAATATATTATAATTATATCTACCAAAATATACTCTTGTTTTCATAGATGTACATTTGCAACTGAAAGAATACAATGTTTACATTTTCAATACTGTCCAAAAGTCCCTTCTACCATTTTTACTTTCAAATCTTCTCATTTCTCTTATTCCTCTACTTATTACTCTGGTCTGTCTGTCTATTTACCATACACATTCTCTAATATCTTTCCCTTGCTTTATTCATTATTTGATTAAGTAAAAAAAAAGTTGTATCAATGTAAAAAAACAAGTTAGAAAAACAACAGCTGTTTAAAGTGATATGAAACACAAAAGCTCAAGTTAGGAGAAGCAATTGGAGCAAACTTGTCAAGCATCATGCCAATAGGGACAATTGAAAAGGTGCTGGGGCCCAACATTCACACAATTGTTGCTTCTAACTTCTTTTTTGATCGCTCCACTTTACATTGCAATGCTCATTCCCTTATCAGCTAGGTTGTAACCATAATAAAGATGCTGAGACACATGTGCCAAGCAAAGTGCTCAACACAGACCGAAGTGTTCTTGGTTATCCTTACAAGCACTACTACAGAGAGAAAGACAGACAGGGAATGGGAGAGGTGTCATCACAAGCTTAGACAAGTATGCTTTGGGAAGACACCTGTATGTTGTCCATGTAAGGCACAGGTAGAGTAGGGCACACATGGATAGACATTTAGCCCATACATACAAGAATACGTGAAAGAGCATGAAGCAATATATATCCAGCAATGACGATGATGAACAAGACCAATACTGGCAACGACTGCATGGGATAATGAGAATGCAAGGTAAGTGTATGAGAAGTGACAGTTGATTGGACAGGCATTGTAAATCCAGGACTGGGGTGTTGGAGCCTTTTTTTTGGTCGTGCATTGTCAATGTTTTTTGTTGCAGATGTGATTTTTTAGCCGATAAGGGAATTGTCACAATGCTCTTGAAGTTGTATAAAGTGCATTTCAATGTAAAGTGGAGCGATCAAAAAAAGAAGCCAAGTTAGATGCAACAATTGTGTGAATGTTGGGCCCCAGCACCTTTCCAATTGTGCCTATTGGCATGATGCTTGACAAGTTTGCTCCAATTGCTTCTCCTAACTTGGGCTTTTGTGTTTCATATCACAACTTTAAACAGCTATTGTGTTTTTCTAAACTTGTTTTTTTTTTTACATTGATATAACTTTTTTTTACTTAAATCAAATAATGAATAAAGCAAGGGAATATGAGAGAATATGTATGGTAAACAGACAGACGAGAGTAATAAATAGAGGAATAAGAGAAATGAGAAAAGATTTGAAAGTAAAATAATGGTTGAAGAGACTTTTGGACAGTATTGAAAATGTAAACATTGTATTCTTTCAGTTGCAAATGCACATCTATGAATGGTGAAAACAATGTGTCTATTTTGGTAGGTATTGATATATTGATCTTTACGTAGTGTGAACGTGTGACTCGCCACACAGGCTCGCTCGGGTTCTTTTCCCTTCTTTAAACATGAATCCACACACAGGATTCAAAAGAAACCACGCCGACGCACACTTTATTACAAAAATAAATAAAAACAAACACCTAGCTCTGTTTTGAGCACTAATTAACCACAACTGGAACCTAAACTATACAACTGGACAGCTAAGCTGCGTTTACCTGTGAACACACAAAAAGGCTTTTACACAGCACCTTTTTTTTTTCTTACAGTTGAATCAACCATCAACCAGGCCCTCCACACAGCAGCAGCCCTGAGCACACTGGCTGCTTTCTTTAAATACCCTGCACCTGGCTCTAATTTGCAATGATCACCAGGTGCAGAAAATACATAATAAACCAATTAACAAATCTAATTAATTTTAAACCAATGTGCATTTGCACGTGTTTTTAGGCAGGGAGGAATCTAACCCTCTCCCTGCTATCTTACAGTAGGCAAGAAACAATGTTATGAATGGTTAAAAAGGTAGATCTGCATGTCAGTGATAAAGGGTAGTATACTAACACATTAGCCATATCCATGTCCTTTGCATTTGTTGGCCATGGCTTAACTTCAATTAATGCATCATTTGCATGCACCCATTTTCCAGTAGCAACCACAGCAAGAAGAGACACAGTGTCCTGAAATAACACCCTGTCTTTGGTGTATAATAATGGAAGCTAATTGGTCATTCCTGTTATCCACAGTAAATTTTGCTCTTCTGCACAGCAGTAAACTTGGCATTGTGTCGCTTTGTAATGGTCTTTTCAGGTTTGGATTGCAATCATTCTTCCTGCTGAATGAATAAGTTCATGTTTCATGATTAGAGAAGTTTTGCCTTGCCTGCATTTGCTGCCAAGAATAGTTGCCCGTTTGTCATTTGTTATTTAGTTCTTCCAAACACATGGAATCTGTACCAGCAGGTACATGTAGAGCAGGGGTCTCAAACTCAATTAACCTGGGGGCCAATGTCAATCTTGAAATCCTCCTTGGGGGTCAGTAACATCATGGGGGATGGAATTTAGAAAAAAATCTTTCAAAAACAAAGTTCTGAATAAAATTAAATTCAACAGTCTTTACAATTTAGTAAATCGAACTTCTTACAATGGTGGTTTTCCCAAAGGTTTTTAGCATTTGCCAGACACTTGGCAACGCTTCAGCTCTGAAACTCTGTTGATGCTTGGCCTCAGTGATTCAGCAGTGGAGACCTTCAGGATGGCAGCAAGGTGTGCATTTGTTAGCCTTGAATGGAACTTAGACTTGTTTATATTCAAAGTGGAAAAAAGTTTCTTGCACATGCATGTGCTGCCAGACAGACAAATTATTTTCTTGAGCCTTTTGCAAAGCTCTGGGAAGGTAGGGTGTAGCTGCTTGGAGAACTGTGCAAGATCTCCCTGTGCTTCCTTGAATTTGTTCTTCAAAAGGAGTGTTGCACTGCAAATTAATTAGCTCCATCTGCAGATCATTTGGAGCCGTTTCCACATCAACAGAAAATGGGTCAGCACTCATTAAGAAGGTTTCTCTCTGCCTCCTGAAGTCCGTAAACCACTGATCAAATTCCTCCACGAGCAGGTCAAGGATAACCACATATTCAGGACCACTGAATCGTATCAGTGCTCTCCTCCTCCAAAAGAGACTTGGATGCTGGGAAATCAGTGAGGGTGTTTTGTGACATTTGACTTTTCTACAGCCTCAGCTTTGTTGTGAATGTCCTCACACTGTCAAACATTGCTGTTACAAGCTGGTCCAGACCTTGTAGCATCAGATTTAGGATATTCAACTCCAGTGTGATGTCAACAAGGAAAGCAAGATCCATCACCCATTGTGTCAAATTCCTCCATTAATCTTTTCACCTCCGTTTTAACTCAAAAAACCTATTTAAAACATTCCCTCTACTAAGCCAATGCACCTTGTGAAGTACAGCAGATCACCATATTTTGACTCTACTTCATCCAAAAATGCACGGAACTGCGGATGCTGCAAACCCCTGGAGTGAATGTATTTTTAAAACAACGGACATCACGCTTTTGAATTTTAAGCATTTGCTGCACAGTGCTTGCTGGTGAATAATGCAGTGCAATGCAACAGGTTGCTCTGTATTTTGCTCTTCCAACTTTCGTTGTACCAACGCCACCAACCCATTATTTTTTCCAATCACTGATGGTGCACAGTCTGTGGTATTGCCTGCTAATGCATGCCACAGCAGCCCAGCACGATCAATTGCATCTGACAGCTGACAAAAGATTATTTGCTGTTGCCCGACCACGCATTGTGTTCAAGCTGAGCAGCTCCTCTGCGACATCAAAAGTATCGTTGATGTAACAACATAGATATTACTACAGGTTACTTTTGATTGAGCCATAGTTGTGGGCGGGACAAATAAAACATAACACCGGACACATGGTTAGCTCTTTAGAGAAGAGTCCGAATTGCAAGCATGCAAGTGAGAGTAACTCAATCTGTAAGCGAGTTAGATGTTTAATAAAGGTAATTTATGCAGTTAAAATAAACTGAGTTGCCTACATTGTTATTAGAATGAAAAAACAATGAAACATGGTGGCAGTGGAGACTAATGAACTCTATTAAGAAGAGAGACTAACTACGCGAGAGGCTGTGAGTACACGTGCTATAATTGTTGAGAAAAAATAAAAATGGAAGGCAGACTGACTAAAACCCCCAGCAACACTGAACTTGCAAGCAATAAATGTATCTAAGGCTTGGAGAAGTTGGAAAGAAGAATTCAACTTATGTCGACATTGCAATGGAAGACGCGGACGAAAAGCTGAAAGTGAATCCGTTTTATTACCTGATAGGAGAAACCAGAAGGGCGGTGTGCAAGACTGTGTGCAACGGTGCCCCAAGACCAACGTACTGCGAGTACATTAATAAATGCTTTTGATGCACATTGCAATCTGAAACTCAACGGTAGAAAGATACTGGTTTTTCACAAGAAACCAGGAAATGGGGGAAAGCACAGATAAATACGTTACTGACCTCAGGGTGTTAGCAGCCACATGCAATTTCGGAGAAATTAAAAGACTCACTTATCAGAGATAGTACAGTGTGTGGAATTCACAACTCTCACCTCAGAGAATGTCTCCCAAGGGAAACAGACCTGAATTTAGAGAAAAGCTTAAAAGTTTGCAGAGCTGCTGAGCTGTCTAAAGAGAATATAAAAACAGAGGGTAATACAATTGAAGAAGTGCATGCACTGAAGCAAGAGAAACTTAAGAATGTGAGAGACATTCTTTCATGCAAGTACTGTGGGAGGAAACATGCAAGAAATAAGGAGAAGTGCCCTGCCTATGGGAAGCAGTGTAAAGACTGTGGGAAATACAACCATTTTGCAGCAAAGTGTATGACAAAAATGCAGAGAGGCAAAACAAGAGTGCACAATGTGCTAGCAACTGAGCAGGAGCTATATGAAGAGATTTTGATTATGAACACGCAGACAGAGAAACAAATGGTAAATACAGTGGAAAAAAAGTATGAGTAGCAGTCCAAAGCAACTTTTTATGGCAGTGCTCATAGGAGAAAGTCTAGTCAGATTCCAGCTGGACTGTGGGGCAAGTTGTAATATTATCCCAGTTAGTTTACTAAATCCGGAAATGCAGATTGAGAAAACACAGGAAGTACTGGCGATGTACAACAAAAGCACGTTACAGCCCCTAGGAAAATGCAGAATTAAAATCAGGAATCCTCGAAACGAAAAGCTGTACCGCTTAGAGTTCATGGTTGTTGATGAAGAGTCATCAGTGCCTCTTCTTGGCAGTAAGGCAGTGCAAGCCATGAATCTAGTTAAAGTGCAGTTTGAGAACATTTTAGCCATAGACATCATTGTAAAAGAGATGGCGGAGGAAGGGAGTCCTTGGACTCTGAAGCGAATCAAAAATGATTATGCAGACCTCTGAGGGGGAAGGCTGTTTAGAGGGCAGATATAGAATTGAAATAGACACCAGTGTGGAACCTGTAAAATTATCGAAATGAAGAGTGCCTGTTGCTTTGATGACACCACTGAAAGAAGAGCTTCAAAGTTTGCAGGACAGAGGAATTATAGCTCCGGTAGATAAGAGCACAGACTGGATCAGTAGCCTAATGATTGTCAAAAAGCCTTCAGGAAAACTGAGAATCTGTATTGATCCCAGACTTCTGAACAAAGCTTTAAAGAGAAGTCACTTCCCACTGCCTACTATAGAAGACATCTTACCCGATCTGTCTAAAGCAAGAGTCTTTACTGTTTGTGATGTAAAAAATGGGTTCTGGCATGTAAAGCTTGAAGAGGGGTCCAGTTACTTTACCACATTTGCTACACCTTGTGGCAGATACAGATGGCTAAGAATGCCCATGGGGATCAGCCCCACACCAGAAATATTCCAGAGAAAGCCGAGTCAAGCTCTTGAGGGTCTCCCAGGAATCCGAACAATCGCAGACAATGTACTAATAATTGGAGAAGGCGATAGCCCAGAGTTGGCAGAGAGGGATCACAACAAAAAACTGAAACTGTTCTTTGAAAGATGCAGAAAGAAGAACATAAAGCTCAACCCTGACAAACAAATTGAGAATGACAGAAGTTCCATACATAGGACAACTGCTCACATCAAAGGGCTTAAGAATAGACCCAGAAAAAGTCAGATCAATCAAGGAGATGCCAAGACCCACAGATGTGAAAGGAGTGCAAAGACTGCTGGGTATGGCAAATTATTTATCAAAGTTTTGTAATCATTTGTCGGACCACTGTGAACTGTTGAGACAGCTAACACACTGGGACAGGTATGGGAATGGACCCAATTGCAGGAGCAAGCATTCATCAAAATAAAAAACCTGATCGGAACTGCACCCATACTGAAGTACTATAATCCAGAAGAGAGTCTACTGTTGCAGTGCGAGTCTGCTGTTGAATCAGAGACAGGACTGGGAGCAGCTCTGATGCAGGGAGGGCAACCAATAGCTTTTGGAAGCAGAGCATTAACACCAATAGAACGGGGATATGCCCAAATAGAAAAGGAATGCTACCATTCTGTTTGGAATGGAAAAATCTCATCAATACACCAAAGAGACTGCAGAAAATGCTGCTCAGACTACAGAAATGACATAAAATGTCGCATATGTTCCTGGAAGAAACATGTTCTTAGTTGACACTTTAAGCAGAGCATACCTACCAGAATGCAGCAAAGGTGGTTCAGTTGAAGCTGAAATAGAAACCATAAATATGATACAGTACCTACCTATCTCAGAAGAGCAGTTGAGAGCTATACAGGATGGAACAGAAAGTGATAAAACCATGCAGATCCTAAAGAACACCATACTGCATGGGTGGCCAAAAGATAGAAACCAGGTGCCAGGAGAAGTAAAACCATTCTTTTCTGTCGTGGAACTTTTCAGGTCCGCAACTAAAAGAGCCAACTGCACCAGGTGTTCAGAGATATAAAGCTTTATTAGTTTGCGCAAACGAGAACAGCTCAGCACATCAGTGCTAGGAAACCCGAGCAGTGTTCTGCCATACAGAGTTAGCATACAGTTATTATACCTTTACAGAGAGACTGTGCTTTCCCTTTCAACCAATAAGCTGGAGCCAGCTCAGTTGGGGTAATTAACAACAGGGGGGGACAGGTATTTACGAGGTAGTGAGACGTCAACTCAGTAGGTGGTAATGTAATAAAAGTTTAGGTGAAATGTCATGTTCCTTTTGTCCCACCACCCACAGTTTGGTTCCCAGCTCCACATCTGCAGTTTAATACATTTACTTTGTTTCTATAAACTTAATAGATCACAAACTCAAAAGATTTTAAAACATAACTCAGTGAATAAATGTAGTACAGGGTAGCAACAAACAGGTACAGGAATGGTTCTATGCAATTAATCCCCTACAAGACATTCATGGAAAAGTGTGAGATTTGCAGATCTGGAGATGCACGACAGCAGAAGGAGACATTATGCTCACTTGATATACCAGAGAGACCCTGAGCAAAAGTAGGGACAGATTTGTTTACTTTTGCAGAAAAAGAATACCTGATCACTGTAGATTATTACTCTAATTTCCGGGAGATTGACTACCTACAGGACACAAAGTCTAGAACTGTAATATGCAAAATAAAAGCTCACTTTGCTTGACATGGGATATCAGATACAGTATACTCAGATAACAGTCCACAGTTTTCATCTAAAGAATTTAAATTCCCAGTCTCTGCTAAATTGTTTAAACACAAGACTTCCTCGCCAGGTTATCCACAGAGCAACGGAAAGGAGGAGTCAGCTGTGAAAACAGCTAAAAGAATGATGGAAAAAGCAAAGAATACAGGGACAGACCCCTACTTAGCAATACTAGACCACCGCAACATCCCACTCCAGCCAGTGGTAAGAGGGATACATCTAGACTTGCAGAGAAACCAGATCAGACAAGCTCATTATTTCAACAAATCTGCAAGAGACCTGGAAAAGTTACAGCAAGGGGACATTGTGAGAGTACAACCTTTGGAACCACAAAACTAGTTGTAGCAGAGCGGAGCTCTGCCCTTTAGAAATTGGCAGGGATGGGGTTAAATTCCCCTACCTGCCTGGGTTCATTGTGTTCAGGTGGCTGGGGTTGATTAGATGATTAGTTTAATTAACGGTCAATCAGCACCCAGCCACCTGACATAAAAGGAGGCCTCTGCTTCTCATTAGGGAGTAGGGAGCTGAGGAAGCAGGTTGGTGTTTGTGTGTGATTTTTTTTTTTTTGAATTTTGCTAAAACCAGTGAAGGCATTGCCCAGCCATAAACCTTTATTTGTGAGCTTTGTTTTTGCTTTATTTGTGTTTGAGTATCTTATTTTGCCCTTGTGCAAACTTTATTTTTGTTTATTTATAATAAAATTAGTATTTTTTTGAAACTGCAGACTGTCTCTGGGCCTTTATTCACTTGCCAGCCTACCACACTAGAGCTGGAAAAAAGCTACAGTGCTAAAACCTGCAGATAATAGATTGTACGACGTACAACTGGAAAGTGGGTGGATTGTAAGAAGGAACCGTCACCATCTCAGAAGAACCAAAGAAACAAATGCAATGGAAAGAAAGATCAGCCCAGGATAAGAACTGGAGAACACAGCAGAATCACCAAGGGTGGATCAGCAAGTAACACACAAGCCTGCTGGAGTGTTGGAGACAAGCAATACAACACCACAAAGACAGGAAGATCACACAGATGCTCTGAAAACTAATGTTTCAGAAGTTGAACAAGAAAACAACAGGAAGATACAACAGCCTCTAAGACATCACTCTGTAAAGAATCCGGAAACAGAGGCCCAGGCAACTGTCCAATCCAGAGCAGGACGAAGTATCAAGTTACCAATACACCTAACGTTAATTCCTTGAAACGTTAACATTTTTTTCTTTTTACATGAATTTTTTTTTTTTTTTTTTTTTTTTCACAGGTACCCAAATGTCAATTGCTCTGGATGAAAGCACCAGCCAAATAAATTAACGACAGATTTTTTTCTGGCTTGCTGTCTATTCATTTATTTATACATTTATAATATAAACATTAACCTAATAAATTATTCCTTTATTTTTAATTAAACAAGGAACTACAATTTATCAGATGTCAGAAATTTTTACAAGGAATCTACATATTTTCAAACAGGAAATAGAACATTTCTAGAACACATCGCAGAACCTTCAGGTTTTCAGCAAAAGCTGGTCAGGCATTGATGCAAGCTTAAATTAACGCAGTGGTGCAGCGGGCTTAGGCTGTGTGCTCTTCAAGGATGTCATGTTGCCAGTTCAAACAACAGTAATTTATTATTATTATTTTTGTGCCATTTTAAAACAAATACATTGTTTAATATAAATGGTGTGGAAATCAAAGTGCTTGCGATCCTTGGTTTATTTTGATGTTAACCAACATGTGGAATCACATGATTGGTAGATGTCTAGTTATTTAGCTTTTCTATTTGAAAAGTCGCTACACACTCTTAAACTAAAAAGTAAGAAATGGAAGATGAACAATAATTTTACCTTAATTTGATGACTTCTCATTGTGTATAAGAGGTACTTATGTTTTTTTTTCCCCACATTTGATGTAAGAAAGTTTCAGACTTTTGGTACTGGTACAGATGGTTTAGTTTTGCTGCTGCAACATGGTGAACATAGCAAAACTCTTAGAGCTGTATAGAGACTCACAGTAGTTTCCAACAAATTTTTCTAATTTATATGAGGAACTACCGTTTCTCTCAATCTGGTAGCTTGGACTGAAAAAGTTGGTTTATGCTGAGATTGTCCATGGGCTTGAGTGTGGTACTGAATAAATATTTCACTGCATATTTGCTAGACAAGCCATGAAACTCAATTATGATGCACTGTTTTAAGCGGGTGTCAAGTGTATTGCGATTAGCACACAGAAAGGTAACCTTTAAATCCCACTATTATAAAGTGTATGCAAAGAAACTTTTGCAGATCCTTTTAAAAATAACATTATCGGCAATAGTAACACAATGGATTATACTGCACAGTGACACTGATATGGTGCCATGTTATTGATTACCAATGTGTATTGGTTCAAACCAAAGACTGATACCAAAATACAAGCATTTTTACATCTGTGGTGCCTCCATTAAATATATCATGCCATTGTAGCTGCTCTTGTGCAATCATTGCCCTCACTGAACAATTGCATCACTGTTACAGCATCATTGCATTAACATCTTACAGCTATGGATGCCTTAAACAAATCCTGGAGCTTTAACATTTTGCTAATCAACCATCTAACGGGCCCTAAAATATCTGAATATTTTATCAAAACACAAAGATGTGAGCCAATTTAGCATTTATGGTCACTATTTTATGACTGTTATAAGCATATGAAACGCATTATAAAGCATAAATACCCTGGTGTCGTGGGCTTGTGTTCGTTTTATAACACATAATTTACTACATATACAAGTGTAAATCAAATCATTCTGCTTGATGCTTGTCACAGAGATGGCGGAAGTAGGCGGTGTCAGAACCAGGAAAAGGACAAAGAGGTGTAGTTTTGTGGAGCTGAGCGAATGTTTCGCTCAGCATTTAATAAACAGAACAGAAAATAAAAAAAGGTTGTACAAACAAACACAGGACACGGCACACGTTGCCAAAACAAAAAGACAAACACGCTGAGCAGATACTTTAACTACTATTAATATTCCTATGATTACTTTTACCTCCGTCTCCGATCCCGTTCTCCACTCACCGAACACCCAGCCCCGAGAATGTGACAGCGTGCATCTATATATACTGTTGTGCTGGGATTCAATTACTAATTAATTATTCACTTGAATCCCAGCACGTGAATTAATAAAGTGCAATTCCCCGTGCTCAGATATTACTACATTTTACTTGCACGTGAAGTGCTGTGCAATCCTCGTGCCTAAATACACATACATTTTAAACACTCGTGTTACACAGACCCGTTGATATCCCGTGTACCAATGTCTATACACCAACATTTAAACACACCACACGCAACACATAACAGATAATATACACAGGGGAGGGCATTTTGCCACAATACTATAAAGAATTGACAGGCGGTAACCTTGCTAGTTTCTAAGACGAAAGGGAGAGGAAGTTTTTAAATACCAAATAGCCACCTAGCTATTTCTGATAATTGCTTTCCAATGTTGTATCTAGATATTTGAAGAAGATTTAAGACATGGTAGAAATATTCAATTTTTTGGGTAAGAATAAACTTTTAAAGTGGTGGGTGTTAGGCAACAATGGATTAGTTCATCTTTATTCAGTAGAGGATCATTTTTTCTTAAAAGGAAACTGCTGAATGACAAGACAACTTGCAATACAAGTAAATAATGAGTTGTATTAATACAAATGAGCCACATTCTCTACAGAGACCATTTAAATATGTTGGGTTTCACACAATGCCTGGTTTAATACTGGACAACCAGCAGGTATTATATAACTTCCTATTACAGGCTTTCAACATTTAGAGTGTAGACCACAATCACCAGTACCAGTGCTGAATTAAATGAATATTATTATGATTTATTTATTGTATTTATATGACAGGACAGCCGCGTTGTTTTGTTATTGTTTTATTAAATGTAATGCCTCCCATGGGTCTGCTGCTGTCGTCGCCTTCTGAGGGTCCGCTGCTGCTGTCTCCTCCCGAGGGTCCAGGGCCGCCAGCTCTGCTTCACCTGGGGACCCCGGCACGTCACCTCCCAAGGATGCCTGCCGTGCACTGCCCAAGGATGCCACGCCTGTTCCGCTCAGGGATGCCACACCCGCATCGCCTGGGGTTGCCTGCTGCTACTTCTGGGGTCGCTGCCGTCTCTGCTTCTCCTGGGGTCGATACCAGAGCGAGAGAAAGAGAGAAGAAAGAAACAGAACAAAACAGAAAGTAAATCAAATCTAGGAAGAGTGAAGGCGATTTGCCCAGCCTGACCTGGATCATATTTATAGTGTTGTGTTTGTGACTTTTGTTTTTGTTTGACTCTTTTATTTTGCTCGGTGAGCAAGTGTGTTGTTTTTGTTAAACCTTTTATTTTATTATGGTTGTTTAAATAAACAGCGCCACAGCGCCTTTTGCAACGCAGTACTTTCTTTGTTTTTGGTTCCTGCATTCTGGTCTTACGTCACCACATGGTTACCCTGTCACACCTATAAATAAATAACTAAATACAAAAGTTCCAAATACCAAGTACAGAAACAGAATTAGCATTCCTAATAACAGGAAAAAATCTCAGTTGATCTTGTTGAGTTCCACTTCTAACTGGAACCTGCCTGGTTAACAATTACCATTAATCGCACAAACAGAAGCAAATGCCAGTCATCGACAAGTCATGCAGCAATGTTACTTTGTTCCAAACTCTCTCTTGATCTCTAATCTTTCCACTTACAGTTATGTGTATAAGTCAGCTGGTTTTACAGTCCTTTTAAGAGGTGAATGAATTGCACACTAGTGCGACTTATTTACTGCACAAATGTGGCATAAAAGCAGTCGCAGTGTCAATATTGATTGCTGACTGCAAATCACTTTGCCTGTATCTGTCTCAGCATGCCAAGAGAGACAGCATTTGCATGTTTGATATTATAATGGTAAACCACTCCAGTTTGACAGAAGGCAAACATTAGTGACAGTAAGTGTCACAAAGTGACTAACACAAGTATGTCAAGTAAATGGCATTTGGGTTTAAATTGCATGTATAGTAATAATAATAATAAAAAAAAAAATATGTACATAATGTAGATCTTTTATTTAATATCATGTAATCATAGAAACTGTAACATGATATCGCAAAAGTCTCCCGGAAGCCATAATAGCAGTACAGTTGCCTTAATGGGTGAAGAAGCAGTTCAGTTGCCATCCTAGCCAGGCAAGTAAGCAGGGCCTGTTTGTTTGGCTGTTTTGTGCAATGAGAACCACTGCCCGCTCACTGAAAGCACTGTATGGATTGTAGTTGAAACACAGCACAGGCACACAGGCTTTTTTTGCAAATGTTTACAATCAAAACAGGAAATGTAATGTCTAGTAACTTTAGCAGCTTTTCTTTTTTTTTTTGTTTGCTTTTCTTTATCCCAAAATTGGTTTCCAAGCAATGATAAAAACATGTGTAAAATGAATACACTAACACCAAGACAAAAGCACAGCTGGAAAACAAAGCTTAACCAAAAATGGCTGAGCACTGCTCCCACTATCAGGAAAATCCCTCTTCAGGCATCTTCCACACTGACACACCCCATACTGGTGTGGGATAGCACCCCCCCCCCCCCCCCCCCCCCCCCCAAACTAAATTTATAATAAAAGATTTTAACTATCCTGGTCTACACACGATGGGACTTATAACAGTATGTTTTGTCACACAGTTGTGAAGATTCACAGCCGATCCATTTCACACAGACATTTACCTCCAGCTTTGTAGAACCAAGGAACTAGCTTTCCAGCTTCTCTTTTGTACCATGTGACTGGACCTAACTGATAATCAGTAAATTTATTATCAGCTGGCCACATTCCACATGTTTTTGCATGGATGGGATTTTAACCCTATTTTAAAACTAAAAGAAAATAATAAACCAAATACAAAGCACACTATTTACGTGAGTTACTGTGTTACTGTAATCATACCCATAGAGCAGAGGTGACCAAATTGCTGCTCTGCGGCTCTTTTGCAGTTCAAGAGCAGATCTCGCTGAAATGCTGGGTGATGCAGACTTTGTGGCTTGAATGAACTGAAGTAAGAATAATAAACAAAAACGAAAAGAGAAAGAAAACATAAACACAACGATTATTATTTGTGTTATTTGTATTTGTTCGTGTTAATTATTATTTTTTCTCTCTTGTTCTCTCTCTCCTGTTTCTTTCAACCTGCATGCTCACTGCATGGATGTTTTGTCGCTTGTGCAGTTGAAAGTAAATGTAAATAAAACCAGCGGTAAACCTGTGTCTTATCTGCTGCAAATAGCTTACACACTGTAGTCTGTACAAAACAAGCAATAAATGTCATTATGAAACACAAATCACAATACATTTTCATCTGAATATCAGAGCAGACTTGAGGCAGATGCTGCTTTCGGAGTTCTGTAAAGAAGCTGATTTAATAAACTCTAGTGAGCATGGAATATCACTCGTGAAAACGGTGAATGAATCTTTTTATAAAATGGGAGTGTTGGCACTAAACTAGAATGCATGTTTACATGTTATATTGCAGATCTAAAATTAATATTACATTTACATATCTTATGTCTCGTCATGAGCAGATGCTGTAATCTCTCAAAATAAATGTGTATTTGTCATTCACAAAGCTCAACAGTATTTAATACATGCAGCAGTCATACAAAAAGAAAAGTCTTTTTTTTTTAACCCCACCATTCAGATCTTCAAGGGAACAGCTTGTCAAAAATAATCCTTACAAAAATGTGTGTTTTTGGTGAAATCAGGTTAGTTATTATATTTTGCTTCATAATAAATGAATAGATTTTATTTAAAGTGCGCAATACATGCGGTATAACACCAGTATGTTACATTTAAAGTTTTACTACACTGTAGATCTACAGTAAAATACAAATTACTGTACACCTGCTTACTGTATATGTAAAATGTTAACCTATCAGTGTGGTTCGGGGGGCAAAAGATAGGCTCCTTCCTGTCCTTTGATCTCCTATCAATCAAAATCTACTTCCTATATAAACTATAAGTCACATGTACACTTCCGTCTTGTGTTTTTTATTTTGGTGAACCTAAGTGGATTTCAAGACCCCCAGCAATTTTTCTTCAGTGGAAGAAATAAAACAACAACAACAACAACAACATCAACAATAATAATTTAAGTATGGAGTACTTACAATAGATCTCCTCAGATTCTGAGGATTTCGAAGATCAATTTTTTGTCTGCATCGGAACATTCTCCTACAGCTTCAACCCAGGATGTTGTCAGCCCAACTCTCTTTCCTCTATCAGACGTCTTTGTAACATCTGAACAGGTGTCTCCCGAACAGGACAATATACCACTACTCACCGTCAAAGGAGTCAAACCCTGTCGATCTAAGTGGCTCCAGGGCCAGGATATACCTCCAGAGCGACTGTACTTTAAGGACTGGACTCTCAATAAACTCATAAAGACCCTCCTCAAAAACAGAAGCAAGATCCCAGCAGGGAGCAATTGGGAATCTCTTTTCATTTTCTATTGTAATTCTTGGCAGAACCAATTTTTCCACCTAAGAAACCTCTCCAACTGCGCTCGTCTGTCCAGAGGCCCAGGTCAGACAGCAGGCAGACTGTCCCAGAGCAAGCTACTGCAGCTGCCAGCACATCACCAAACCAGCAGGCAGCCGCTCCAGCAAGCGAAGCTCAACAGGAACATTCTTGCATTCTCAATGAAATAAAAGCGTTCATGCAGCCATTCGCAGATACCTTATCATCAGTCAACAACAAAGTCAGCAACTTAGATAAACGATTGTCCAACATAGAGCAAGGAAAGCAAAGTTCAGCAGTTTCAATGATTGCCTCCATTCCTGCAATAAACCCAGTCACTTCTGCTCTAGCTGCAATCACTTCCTGCGTGATACCAACTCTGGTCCATACATTAGAGTCTCTGATCTACAACCTTGCAACTGCCACAGCATATGGTTCCGACCCCTCAAGCACTGTGGGAGGAACAGCAGAACAATTCGACCAATACTGTCCAGTATGTGTTGCACCTGCACAAACATCTTGAGTCTGTGGGAAAGTGGGTGCATGACAATTTGTAGCAGGCTCAATGCAGACAGGAGACCCAATTTTACAGGGGTCCCAGTTACGCATGTTTCAGCTGGGGGATAAAGTGCTTCTTTTGTTACCCAGCTCCGAGTCCAAACTTCTGGTGAAGTGGCAAGGACCTTATGAGGTTACACGCCGGATTGGGATGGTGGACTTTGAGATCTGCCAGCCGGAGCGACGGAGAGTAAAGCACATTTATCATGTAAAACTCTTGGAGCCCTGGTTGCAACAGGAGGATTTGTTAGTGGCGCAAGCAGATGACATCACAGACCTGGGATCTGAACTTTCTGTGTCGCCAGAAAAGGGGTCGGTACAGATTGCAGGTAATCTGACACTAACACAGAAATGTCAGGCTCGGGTGCTGGTGGCAGAGTTTCCTGATGTGTTTTCTTCCGTACTGGGGCAGACTCAAGTAGCCCACCATCACATTGAAATTGTGCCGGGGGCACTGGTTCGCTAGAGACTGTACAGCACACCTGAGCACATAAGGCAGGTGATAAAATCTGAGATTGATGAGATGCTCAGACTGGGTGTATTACAGGAGTCCCGAAGTGACTGGAACAGTCCCATTGTTTTGGTGGATAAGCCAGATGGATCAACTAGATTTTGCATTGATTTCATGCGAGTTAATGAAAAATCGAAGTTTGATGCTTATCCTATGCCTCGGGTAGAAGAGTTGTTGGAGCATCTAGGCACAGCTCATTTTATGACGACACTGGATTGCATTTTCCGGCCCCATCAGCAGTATGCCTCTGCTTACATAGATAACGTGGTGATCCACAGTCAGGATTGACTGAGTCATCTGTGTAAGGTAGTGGCGGTGCTGCAATCCTTGCGGAAGGCTGGGCTCACTGCTAAGTCAAAGAAATGTGCCATTGGGAAAAGTGAGTGGGAGTATTTGGGGAATCGAGTAGGGAGCAGCCAGATCAGACCGCTGATTGCTAAGGTGAAAGCCTTGGCTGACTGACTGGTCTCTACGACCAAAACCCAGGTGCGCTCTTTCTTGGGACTTGAGGGCTATTATAGGAAGTTCATCCCGAGCTTCACCACGCTTGCTACTCCCTTGACAGACTTCACCCGAAAGGCTGCCCCAAATACGGTTCAGTGGATGGAGCCGTGCCAGAGGGCCTTTCTCGCTCTGAAGCGAATGCTGTGTAGCAAGCCAGTGCTGTGAAGTCCTGATTTCAGTAGGCAGTTCACTCTGCAGACGGATGTATCTGAGACAGTGTTGTCTCTGGAGGTACGGGGAAATGAGCACCCGGTCCTGTACATCAGCAGGAAACTCAATCCCCGCGAGAAAAACTATAGTACCATCGAGAAGGAGTGTCTCGTGATAAAATGGGTGGTCGAGTCACTCTGGTACTACTTCCTGGGGCTACACTTCACCCTGGTTACCGATCATGCCCCCTTATAGCATGGCGGAAGCACGATGGGTGGACCAAGCACGGCTGGAGAAAACCCAAATATAACGAGAAAAAGAAAGAAAAGATTATTTTTGCAGCAGAAAAATACTTGGGCAGACCCCGATTATTGTATAGGGTAGTGAGGGAACGCATAAGTGTAGGACGGAGACCCAGACCGTGCGAGTAGCGACGTTCGGGGTACACGCTGCGGAGTGCAGCACCTTTGTTTTGTAGTTTTATTACTGTGTTTTATTTCCCCTTTTTCTTTCGCCTTTTGTCCTTTGTGATTATTATTGTCAAGGAAGTTCATGGTTAAATTTATTTTTATATAAGCATTTCCCTAATATTTAATTCAGACTGTTGTCTGTGTGACATGCTGTGGTGATTGGGTTGTTAACACTGATTCCAGAACATCCTTAACCAGATCTACTTCAAAGCTTTTTGATTAGACCAAAGCACAGGCCAAAAACTGTGTTAACTCTTTGAAGCTCACCATCCAAAATGCTATCTGATTGTCTAGTCTCCTAAGGTGTCATAAAACTTACCAAGCCAAGCTACAGTCAGTATGCAGTTATACCATTATTGTGTTAAATGTTAGTTAAAATGCTTTAAGAATCATTTTTAATTACATAACTTGTAGAAACAAGTTTAATAATTATTTTAAGTAAATTTCCCAATAAACCTCAAGGGTTTATTGTGCTTTAAATGAATATTATAAACTAATAACTATTTTTGAATATTATCCTTTTGTTGTATTATGATGTGTTTTATATGCTTGTAATCATAATTTTATATAGAGAATGAAACTGAAATGTGTTGCTTCTCTAATGAATGCAACAAACGTTATAATAGGAGGTTTAAATGATGAATGTAAAATCCTTTGATAGCGAAATAGGTGGATGCATTCCATTTCTAACACACCCTTTTTGTGTTACACACAACTGTCTATCAAATACTGTGACTCAATGGAAGAACCAACTAGGACTTGTTTACGGTACAGGAGAACACCTATACATTGTGTTATTTAAACTCAAAATAAGGATTTCCGTGGCTCTGGATTTGCTCTTTCTTCAAAACATCTCATCGCTCTCAACTCATGAAACTCAGAAGTTCTTCAACGAAGATGCGATGATGTAATCTTCAAAGTTATCATGATGAAAGAATGAATAAGAATGATGAAAGCTTTTGCCTACAGACTTCACGGAGATACTGCACTGCGCTGCACAACAAACTTCTACAGAGAGGACGACCGTGTTAAGAAGACTTTTTGTTTTAAACATCACACTAACAGAATAAGTATCAAACTTATATTGTGTGTTTACAAATAACTGAACTGAAGCCATGACATTGATATCGACACAATACGTAATGTGCGTCTATTCAACTAGAACATTGTACATTTGTATTTAGCCACTTGGAAGCAGGCGAATTTATATGTAATACGTGACTGAACCAAACAATGCGTGATGAACTATTAAGACTGCTTCACTAATGCAGAACTCTATGACAGAAGAGCACATCAAGTATTCATTATAAACATTTAACAATGCATTACTTTTCCGTGAATGTTTTAATTTGTTTCTTCTTTATACATATGTTTTTAACTATGAATACTAACCTTTTTTCTTCTTCCTTTAAGAATATGAATAAATGTAATAATCATTTGGATTGTTAGGTTTCCTTTTGTCTTATAACAAATACACATTTATGATTGATTTTAATTACTTACATACATAATATTAATTGTTAATCTCTTTTCGTCAAGTTAGTTCTTATTGAGGTATTGTGTTTATTATGGTTAATAATAATGGTAATTAATGGCAATTGGCGAGGTGTCATAAAGACGGCTATAGTGGGTGACGTCAGACCAGAACCAGGAACCAACACAGAATAAATAGAGAGACGTGGAGTTTGGTGAAGCTGAGCACGTGGCTACGCTCAGCATTTAATGAATGAACAGACACAAAATAAATAGGTTGTAACAAAACACTGACACCAAAACAGGACACGGCACTTGCGGCCAAAATAAATAGATAAACAAAACAAGTAGACACTAACAAAACAGGGTGGACGAACACTACACAAAATAAATATGGTGCTGGTCCTTCCAGCACTCGTAGCAATTGATATTGTTGTTTACTTTACGTTTCTCATCTCTCTCTCGTTCTCCACTCCCAAACACACAACCCTGAGTGAGTGAAAACATGCTACTTTTATGCAGCTGTACCGAGACTTGATTGCTAATCAATCATTCAATTGGAGTCTTAGTACAACTGCACGTGAATTAATAAAGTGCAATTCCCCGTGCTCGCATATTACTACATTTTACCTTACACGTGAAGTGCTGTGCAATCCTCATGCCTAAATACAAATATACATTTTAAACACCAACATTAACACACCACATGCAACATACAACACAGAAATACACTGGGGCGGGACAACATTGCCACACAAGGACACGGTTGTGAAATAAATCCTAGATATACAACGTAAATATGCACAACATTATTTCCAGAGCACCTGCGATTGCACCTGTATTGGTATAACCATGGTCTTGTTTACTGTTGCCGGTACTCAACCCACGGACAATAGTGCCCTCTGCGGGGTAAAGTGAGAATTCAAAAAGGAACACAATAAAACTGAGCACCTGTGTAGTGTTTCCAATTACATCTTTTTGTCTTCCGTGTCAGTGAATACCCACACCCTTCCACATAGAGCTATCTGTCAGATATGGAGGGACCATGTTTTTTGATTACTATAAATAATTTTCAGCTAAAGCAGCAGCTATTTTGGCTTCAGATAATCATATTGTTGACTGGGCACAACCTGATCTAGACCTATTTAATAGGATTTTCAGAGGTCTCAGAGACAATGCGTGCAGAGTTTGTGGTTCTACTGGCCACTCAACCTGTCTCTGCCCGAAAGCTGCAATAGCACCAACCTCCTCATCAACAACCTCCACCACTCCTCCTCGTTTCTCTATCAGAATCTCGATCCCCAACTCCATCCATTCTTCTAACAGTCATTTTCCTCTGTCAAATGGGCTAAGTAAACTGTGCCAGGACTATGGTATATTACATAGGTGGAATTATGTACACAGGAGCTCTGGCCATGGAGATACTGTTAACTATTGCAATGATAACAACATATGCTCTACCTGGTCCCAAAAGCTACATTCTCCTGTTAGTTGCTCCAGTGTCGATCATGACAATCTACATAGTATTCCAAAAACAACTTGTGATTTTATACATAACCGGCCATTAAGTGTTAACAAGCCTGCCAAAGAAGCGTTATTTAATACTCATGCCATGGCAAATAAGGCCTTGCTATTGAGTGAACTTATCATAGATCAGATTCTTGTTTTTTTTTAAGCTGAATTGAAACTTGACGGGAGCAGAATGATTGGTTCTGGTTAAACAAGGTAATCCCTTCCGGCTACGGCTTTTTAGACAAGGCTCGTTTGTCAGGTCGTGGTGGTGGACTGGTCATTGTCCATCGATTGGATATTACTGTTAATTACATATCGTTCCCAGCTTTTAATTCATTTGAGTGCCTCGTGACAGCATGGAGAGACAGCTGACTGGAGGAAAGAGACCCCATTGGGGCTGGCAAGGATTAGCTACTCAGGTCGGCAGTATCCAGAGCTATGTTTTCAAAGGTAAACCAAATGCTGGAGACACCCTCCCAAGGCTTCTAAGAATTAAAGAGAAAAATACCCTTAGAGTCTGCGAGAGTGGGGGCGGAAGATGACTCAACGTTGGTTAACACGGTTAACGACTTAGGAACGGAAATGGATATGAGAATGGAGAGTACTTCACAAAAGACTAGTTCAAGATCTGCAGTTAGCAAAGACATGGAACTCCAGGTTTTTTGTCTGTGGCTGGAGAAAGGCGACAACGGTCAGGGGTTTGAAGATTCATCAATGGAAAATGAAATGTTTGAGGGAGAAGGGACAAGGGCCATGCATTGATCAGTACTTCTTACGAAGTCAGTCAGGTCAGTCAAATGAAATCCAGCAACAAGAAGCAAACCACAGTTTGCAGGATATCAGCACCCCTGACATAGATGTGAGGAGGATTTGCATGGATACAACTAGTGATGAACCTAATGATCCTTGTGAACCCGATCAGACAAACCAGCGTAAGAGAGAAAAGAACCTCAACAGACACAAGCCTGGAGTTAAATGGCAAAGAGCTTGTGAGAAAACTGCATGGGACACAGTAAATATGGATCTCGGTTTTACTTTGGAAAGGTTAAATGGAACAGTTGAAAAGATGCTAGATAAATTTGGGGACATCATCTATGCATATGGAAGCGAGAGGTTTGGAATTGAAAAAAGGATAGAAAAAGTACAAACTATTCCTGGAAAGTCTAGACGGCAGCAGGAGATTGAACACTTAGTTAGAGAAAGGAGGCAGTTGAGAAAGCAATAGTAAAAAGCAGAACAAAGTCAGAAGGAGGGACTCAATCTGTTACAAAGGGCCATAAGAGATAAGCTTGCAACACTGCACAGAGCTGAGCGCCTACAGAAATGCTACAAACAGAAAGAGCATGCGAGAACTAACTTTTATAAAGATCCATTCAAATTTGTAAAGAAGATATTCACTAGCGAGAGAAATGGTACACTAAAATCATCTAAGTTTGAGCTAGAGATATTTGGAGGAAACACATACAGATTCAAAACGGCAGGAGCCTATGTCAATTCCTTCAGATATTCCACCTATCAATCGACCTGAATACCAAATGGAGGACTGTGAACCTAAGTGGAAAGAAGTAGAGAAAACTGTAAGAAAAGCAAGGGCATCATCATCTCCAGGGCCTAATGGAGTTCCATACAGAGTATACAAGAGTGCTTCTGGAGTTCTACGAATCCTGTGGAAATTGATGAAAGCGGCATAAGAAAAACAGGTTGTGCCAAGAGCATGGCGCCGAGCAGGTGGAGTCTTTATACCAAAAGAAAAGGATTCTACATGCATCAATCAGTTTTGTCCTATTTTCCTATTAAACGTAGAAGGCAAGATTTTCTTCCACATTATTGCTCAAAGATTGGCAACCTACCTATTAAAGAACTACTTCATTGACACTTCAGTACAAAAAGCAGGCATTCCAGGTTTCCCAGGATGCTTAGAACACATCAGTGTACTCTGGCAACAAATTCAATCAGCAAAAAAGGAGAGGAAGGAGCTCCATGTGACATTCCTGGATTTGGCTAATGCACATGGTTCAGTGCCACATGAACTTCTTTGGGCAGCATTTGATTTTTTCAGCGTATAACAAATTTAGTGAAAGCCTACTTTGGAGATTTGCAATTTAGTTTTTCAACTTCAGAATTCAGCACCACATGGCTATGCCTAGAAGTTGGAATAATGGCAGGATGTACCATTTCTCCACAGGCTTTTACCATGGCAATGGAAGTAATTATAAGGGCATCAAAATGGGTAGTGGGAGGAGAGCACTTGGCTTCTGGAATGCGACTACCACCAATTCGAGCATACATGGATGACATGACAACAATGACTACAACAGTAGCCTGCACTAATCGGTTATTGGGCAAATTAACCAATAACATTGAATGGGCACGAATGCAATTCAAACCCACTAAATCAAGGAGCATCTCTATAATTAAAGGTAACATGGTAGATAAAAGGTTCTACATTACTGGTGAGGCAATACCAACAGTGTCCAAGAAGCCAGTGAAAAGTCTAGGGAGATATGACGGAGATCTAAAGGACACAGTTTGTGTGGGAGAAGTTAGACAACTAGCAATGGAAGGGTTGAAGAGCATAGACAGCAGTGCTTTACCAGGCAAACTGAAACTGGTGCTTTCAGTTTGGTCACCTGCCAAGACTGCTGTGGCCACTGACTGTGTACAAGGTTTCCTTGACAACAGTTGAGAAGCTGGAAGCTTTAATTAATTCATACGTCAGGAAATGGTTGGGAGTTCCGCGTTGCCTCAGCAGAGTTGGACTTTATGGTAAAGGAATACTGCAGCTACCAATCTCTGCTCTAACCGAGGAGTTTAAGCGCGCCAAAATCCGACTAGAAATGACATTAGTAGATTCATGCAACAAATGCATAAGGTAGGCAGCACCTGTGTTAAAAACTGGAAGAAAATGGACGGCAAAGAAAGCTGTGGAAGATGCTAAGGCTGCCCTTCGAATCAGAGATATTATAGGGCAAGTTCAGCATGGAAAAGAAGGTTTTGGTCTCAGTTCAGCTCCTCCTATGGCACAAGGCAACCCCGGCTCAACGGAGGAAGCTGGTAGTCAATGAGGTGTAAAAGCAGGAGGAGAGGATCAGGTGTGTAAAGGCCGTTTCCCAGGCCAAGCAGGGAGAATGGATGAGATGGGAGAGTGTGGAACAAGATCTATGGACAATGGAACAGAGCAGGATCAGTTTCCTCATCAGATCAGCATATGATGTTCTCACATCACCACAGAGCCTAAACCTCTGGGCAGTTGAGGATCCCTCATGTCCTTTGTGTTCATCACCTGCAACATTAAGGCACATTTTGACAGGATGTAAGGTGGGTCTTAGCCAAGGACGGTTTACTTGGCGCCATGACCAGGTGCTGCGATATTTGGCCTTATCATTGGAAGACAAGCGTAACCTGACCAATAAGTTGCCACCAGTTCCATCAAAGCATTATAAACAAAAGACAATATTCCTCTGTCCAGTAGAGCAACCACCAAGAAAATGTATTAAAACCAAGCCTCACTCAGGATAACTGGAAGCTGCTAGAGACTGGAAGGTGCTGGCAGATGTTGGTCAATGGCTTATTTTTCCACCTGAGATTGCCGTCACTAACCTTCGACCAGACATTGTCTTGTGGTCTGGATCAGCATTCCTTGTTCATCTGGTAGAGTTAACAGTGCCATGGGAAGATACTGTGGATGAGGCGTATGAGAGGGTTAGGTATGCTCAAGATTCTGGATGGGGATCTCAAGCACAATAGAAAGAAAGCAATGCTGATGTACAGGTAAGTAAGCTGGGCTCAGCTGAGTCGGGGATGGAGGGGGGTGATGCTGGGATGCCAGAATCATTGTTGAACCCTCTTGAGGTGTCGTGGGCTAGTCAATGAAACACCTAGGATGGAAGGTGCCCACTTGAAGACCCCAGAGATGTACCCTACTTAGCTCAATCCAGACGGTTGTCCTGCTGATGCACTGGGGAGGCAAAATGAGCTGATCCTTGGAGCCAGCATTACACTTCAGCAATCAACACCAGACAGAAGGATATCTACATCATCAGATGGAAAACAACACAAATGGATGGAGATGCAGATGGATCACATTAGTTTAGTGCAAAGCTACGTCTTAGTTGGTGCTTATCTTGGTGAGAGCCGAGTTCAAATCAGCATGAAGTTCAACATCTACTCTCATGTAATGGAAATCATAATCTTTTAGCATTTAAGTTAATTGCTACATTGCCCTCCAAAACACAATTCATTATTTATGAATGAGCTGATCTGATTTACTATCATTTCTGTGTTCAAAGTACAACCGGCTTTTTATATTAGATGATTTCAATGTCCATGTTGATTCCCAAAGCTTTTCTTTGTTCAGTGAGTTATTGTCTCTATTGTATTTTTTTGGGTTAACTCATAACTCCCAACCCATAATCGGGGTCATATCTTGAATCTGGTCATTACCTCTGGCCTGCTAGTTAATAATCTGCAGGCTGTTGATTAGGCTATTTCTGACCATATGGCTATACTATTTGAACTTGAGCTACCAATACCTTTGATTAAACTTAAGCGTGCAGTCAAGTATCGTAACATTAGGTCAATCACTCAAGCTGCCTTTAATGAGGCTGTTTTAACAACACCTCTACTTACTGAACAACCTGATGTATGGGAAGACATTGTATACTCTTACAATACTACTATGCATAACATTCTTGACAGATTGGCACCAGAGAAATCACGCATGGTCTCATATACTCGCTGCTCCCCCTGGTATAATGATCAGTTACGTTCCATGAAAACAGCAAACTTGAAAGCAGATGGAGGGATACTGGCTTAACTGTCCAGTTGCAGGCTTGGAGGCAGCATAAACACAGTTATAAGGCTACTTTAAATTCGGCACAATCATCCTTTTTTCCAGCCTTATCAAGGATGGCTCTGATAATCTTTTTTCAACTATAAATCGAATGCTGCAGCCAAACTGTCAGTCTACTCCCTCTGGCTCTACAGAGCAATGTAATAAGTTCCTGGAATTTTTCCAAACTAAAATAGATAACATTAGACAAGAGCTTGTATCTTCTTGGTGTGTTTTCACCTGTAACAACAGAATTTATGGGGCCTCTTTTCTCAGACTTCGCTGAGGCTATGCCATCATGCCTGATGAAAATCGTAACTAAAATGAATCCTACAACTAGCTCTCTGGATCCTATTACAAAATCTATTATTGTTGCTAATTTCCCAGCTGTTAGTTCGGTTGTGGCTAAAATCGTCAATGTGTCTCTAAGCACTGGCACACTTCTGTCTTCATTCAAATGTGCATCAGTCACACCATTGCTAAAAAAGCCTACCTTAGACCTAGAGATATTATGTAATTATAGGCCTATATCTAATCTGCCGTTTTTGGCAACAATTCTGGAACGTACAGTGGCTAACCAGTCATCAAATCACCTATTGCAACATAATCTGCATGACCCCTTCAATCTGGATTTAGATCACTGCACAGTACAGAAACAGCTCTTGTAAAGGTGGTAAATGATCTGTTCATTGTTGCAGATTCTGGAGCCTTATCTATCTTGGTACTCCTTGACCTTAGTGCCACATTTGACACAGTCAACCACCATAATCTTATTAAGTGCCTAGAGACCTCTATTGGTATCTCTGGTATTGCACTGTGCTGGTTTAAGTCTTATCTGTCAGACAGGAAGCAATCTGTCTCGATGGGGGTGTACTCATCCTATTCCAGTCTGGTTTCCACAGGTGTCCCACAGGGATCTATTCTAGGGCCTCTGTTATTTAATATCTATATGTTGCCACTTTTAATCTGGTGTCATGGAGTTAGTTTTCATTCTTATGCAGATGACACTTAGATTTCTCTTCAAACTAAACTTAATACCTCAATAGCTGTTTTTGTAGTCTCACACTGTTTGGTGGAAATCAAATTATGGATGCAAGAAAATTTTCTGCAGTTAAATTACAATTACAATTACAATTACAATTACAAGACAGAGGTTATGCTGCTGGGTTCTCTGCGTCAGTTGAGTAATGTGGGGAATTTCAGCTTGGCTATTGATAAGCTTGAAATTAGAGCGAGTTCTGAAATGAGAAATCTCAGTGTTATTTTTGATCCTCGCCTAACTTTCGAAGCTCATGCTCGAAATGTTACAAAGGTGTCTTTTTTCCATCTCCGTAGCATAGCCCACTTAAGACCTGTTCTCTCTTTACTTGATGCAGAGAGACTCGTGCATGCCTTCGTCTCCTCCCGACTCGACTGTTGTAATGCATTGTTTGCTGGAGCCTCTAATCATGTTATTAATAGGCTACAATATGTTCAGAACTCGGCTGCTCGAGTCCTAACAAGGTCTAAATCTTTTGTACATATTACACCTGTCCTGACATCTCTGTATTGGCTTCCTGTTAAGTTCAGGACTGAGTTTAAATTACTACTGTTAACATATAAGGCCTTAAATGGTCTGGCTCCTAGCTACATCTCTGATTTGTTAACTGAATATTCTCATGTGCGAAACCTGAGATCTGCAGATGCTGGGCTCTTAACAGTGCCAAAATCTAGGCTTCGGTCTATGGGAGATAGGGCCTTCAGTTCCTATGAACCCAAGCTCTGGAATGCTCTCCCACAGAAAGTAAGATTCAAATACTGTTGATATTTTTAAAAAGCAACTAAAAACACATTTTTTTAAAACGGCTGTAGGGCTGGCTGTTTTATGTATTGTACAGTACTGGTGCTGTGTGTCCTCTGTTTCTGGGCTAAACTTGTTGTGTGTCCTTGTTTTAATGTGTAACCTGCTTTCTGTCCATTTTTAATATCACCGTGTGTTGTTTTAAACTGTAAAGCGCTTTGAGATGTGCTGTATGAATTGCCCTATAAAAAAATTAAGATTATTATTATTGTGCCCCACCAGAGCAATATACAAGAGAAGACAGGTTGGGGCTAAGAATCAGTAAAGCTATCAGGAAATGTGCACTACACTCTTTGCTGGGTGATTTCAACTTTGCAATTCACACTATCCCCCAGGGATAGACATTTATATAAGGATTAACTCTCTCTTTCATCAACAGCAAAAAACTTGGACTTCGTCAATATTTCATCAGAAGATAAAAAAGACATTAAAATGTGGTCTGCTCTAATACAATATTGGAACAGCCTGTCAATGTTCTGTGATGATTTCATTTCAGCACAACACGACCTGGCCTTATTTATGGATGGTTCATTAAGGGATTCGGAGGTTTTTTAAATAATCAGTGGTTTTCTAGTGCATGGCCACTAGAAAGAAAAGACCTATCACTGCATTTAAAATCCACAGCTCTTCTCGAAATGTATCCAAAAGTAGCAGCAGCACACCTATGGGGTTATCTTTGGTCAAAGAAATCAATATTATTCTTTTGCGATTCCAAATCTACAGTTCATGTTATCAAAAAAAGGCCATTCCAGCTTCCCTCTTATTATGCAACTACTGCGGTGGCTAATATGGATTTCAGTATCAAGTAATTTTCTAAGTCAAGCTCGCCATCTACCGGGCATTGATGATAATGCAACTGATGCCCTTTTTCATTTACAGATTTACAGATTTCACAGTCTGGTTCCTGGTCATGTTGAAATAGCTTCAATTCAGACCCCTTTCATCAATTCAGCTGCAATGTTATATTTAGCATTCGTTCATATCTCATCCGTCCACATTGGTTTCTGGAGCAGGACTCTGAATGAATACTCCTCATGCATTCAGAATCGAGGCAGCCACATCACAAGCAAGAGCAAAGATTGACCAGCATCTAATTAAAAATACGAGATGCTGGACCTCATCAGTAGTTGAATCACACATACATTAGTCTATTGTCCCCTCTTATATGTTTTCAGGACCTCGATAATGGAGTGGCCCTCTCTTATATGTTTTCAGGACCCTGTTAGTGGAGTGGCCCTCTCTTATATGTTTTCAGGACTGCAATAATGGAGTGGCCCTCTCTTATATGTTTTCAGGACCCTGGTAATAGAGTAGCTCTCTCATATGTTTTCAGGACCGTGATAATGGAGTGGCCCTCTTTAATATGTCTTCAGGGCCCTGATAACTGAGGGCCCCGATACATGAGAAACTGTAATAAAATAAACTTTACACAATAAACTTTTGTGTAAACAGGTTTAGAAAGCTGCACATATACAATTATAAAACATAGTTTTAAAAATAGCATAGAACTAAAATATAACATACCTTATGCAAAGTGAAAGCACTTTGAGTCAAACAGAGTTCAAAGGCTGTCTGTTCAGAGTTCTATTACAGCTTTCAAAGTATAACCTAAGCAGAAAACACACTTTTCAACTGTACAAGTGCATTTGCCACAGTCTTTTCATCAAAAGTTCTGTTTTTATTGCATTTAGCAATCTGGCATTGCGTTTTAATCTGTGTGCCAGTAGGTGCAGCGCTGGTTGAAAGTTGAGGGGTATTTAACCAGCTGGCTTTCAATGTCTCTTATCAAAATATTTCTGCTGTAGCTCCAGGGCTAGCTGATATATGAAGTCCCTCTGAGTGATTTTGTAGCCTGTGCACTCTTGTACAAACCAAAGCGTTCATGGCTGCCAGGTCCAAAGTAGCCACAGGCCATCTGCGAGTACCAGAATACAGCCGTGTCATTTGATTCAGTATATCCACACCTTATTTCGTTGCGTTGTAAAATGCAACAGTCTCGGGCTTTCATTTAGCATCGGTCCCGGTGGTCACTGATTTGAGCAGAGAGCTTTGAAAAAGCACATTTTTAATTTTTTTTATTTTTTATTGGATGCAAGAAAATTGTCATTTTTGTGTGCATATTTCATTACTAAAAGTAAAAAAGACACATCTCTGAAGATACAACAGTATAAAGCAAACCTCTCATGGTGGTCTGTCCAGATCAGTTCTTTCTGTGCTGGTGAATGTATGTGCCATTCAGCTTTACTAAAACTGTAGGACAGTTTCCCTACCAGATGAAGCAGAGTGATTTACCTTTAAATACAAGTCCTCCATTGTAATTAAAACCATGGCAGCATGAGTCCTTTGGTTATAGAAGACTTGGAGCAGGGTTATTTTCAAGCCAGTGAGAAAAACAAAGCTTCCGACTTGTTTCAAGAGAAATCTTTGGGTATAAAGCTACAGACAGCGCTACACACTGATTCACATGTACACACATTATTAAGATATGATAGATCAAGTGTTTATAGTAATTGCAGAGCAACTGTTCACAGGTCTTTCATTAATAATCTGTTTAAATGTACTATTTGTTCTGAACACTACAAGTAAGAGTACAGCCTTTGAAAAGAGAAGATCTTTCTGTGTCATTCTTTTATCTCAAATCAAACTAGGCAAGGTCCCCTGAAGAATTCTAAACAAGCCCACGCACTTATGTGTACCGTAAGCCCATACAGCAATTTATTTGTCATATGATTACTGATGGAATAAAAGATCATTATTGAGCAAGATGTCCACTGTTAGGTCAGATTTTTTTTTTTATTATTATTCCCATGCAGGTATTATCTGGTGTAGCAAGTTACTAAGTGAAGCAGATAAATGTTTGCGCAAGTGCCTTAATCAGTGTATTCTATAAAACTAGACGGGAGGCCTCCAAGCCTGGTTGTCGTGGTGACTTCAAAGTGCATCAGATCAATGAAGTATCTACCCTGCTGTTTGAGCCAGGCTGTTCTCTTGAACCTGAAAGCTCTGGGCACTCACTGTAGCAAAAGGATCATTCTCTGTAAACAACACACAGAAGGGAGACCGCATGGGTAATGGAAAGAACCCTACAATAAACAATGTTTGGAGACATTTTTTATGGAGCAATTTACTGTACCACCTGGATTGCATCAACCTTTAGAAGTAATCAATGGGAGATAGATTGATGTAGTCTAGGATGATTTTCCAGTGCTGTAAAATGCTCTAAAACAAATCAATCTTAGGCTGTCCTCTGAAGGTATGGGTTGGTCAAATCTACCCCTAAATTGATTTTTGTACTACAGTGGAACGTCGCATAATCGATCATTACATAACTGCCCTGATCAATTAACTGCCTCGCTAAATAAATAAATACATAAATATTAAAATTAGGCTTTGAGAGTAATGGTATCGGCAGCAAGTGCACTCCGCGATGGAAACAGAAAGAAAGGCTTATAGCAATCAGCTTTTTGGTGCGTTCCCCTTTACGAGGGACGGGCTGTGTGCGTACGTCAGTCAGCTGCGTTTTGTAACAATGATGTTTCAATACACCAGTCGAGAAAGCTTTTTTTGTGCAATGTGTTTATATGATGGAGCGCACGCTTGCAGATATTGGCAGCATGTTGTTGTAGCTTTTAAATGCATTGGAATTAAATAAAGCAAGCTTCATCAAAGCAATGCTTACTGGACGTTTTGTAAAATAGCCGAGGCAATATTCCAACCAAGCTGCTTATCGGCTGGTGGCAATATCAAGAAAGATGGTAAAGTACTGTGACAGGTATATTAAGAAAGCAGAACCAGGGAGGAAGGGACTTTTAGACTTAAGAAAGAAGCCATCAGTTGCAGGTTACCGTACATTTACTGTTTGTTTTTATTTGTTTTTATTTTTCAATTTTTTAATTTTTTAAAAAAGCTTTGCTTTATCTCGTTTACGTTTGCTTATTTTTAAAACAAAAAAATGTCCCCATGTTTAAAGAAGTTTGCCTGTCGTTTTTGTTGACTAGTCTATTTATGGATGTGTAAATGCTTTTTCTATGGATGTTCGCAAATCCAGCTTTTTCACATATCAGTCTATACCCAGTCCACAGGGGGGTAGGATATGCAATACACTCCAGTCATACTGTTTGTCTTACCATAAACATCCACTGGCATAACATGCCAATTGCCTTAACTTATTTGCAATATTAGGTCATTTATAAGTAAATAATAACTGTGTATGCACATGTATCACATTTGAAGTAAACATGTACCTTTCAGTCACCCAGCGATTATGCACAAACAAACACATAAATTTAGTATTTTTATTCAATCTTCTATTCAGACATCTAACACATATCTGATTGCCAAAACCTGCCTAAGTAATGTATTGAGGTGCAGCCCTGGCATTTGTCAGTGCTCAACCAAGCCATTCTGGACCTGCAAATAAGTCTGCTCTTATTCCTGGTCTGTGGTGCCATAAACACAGAGTATGTTCTAACAGCTCTTGGTTTAAACAACACCTGGCACCTCACTGCTTGAAATACATGAAAATAGATCCTGAATAAACATAGCAAACCTGATTTATGTCAATAGGAGAGTAATTAAAAGGGGCAGGAAAGTAGCACCATATTTGGAAGGTAGTGTTTTTAGTGATAATAATATACAACACAAGTGCTGCAGAGCCGTTCCTGCAAAGCTACAATAAAATTACGTTGACTGCCTTTTCATTGCTTAGTCTTCATTAGGAATAATAGTGAGCAAAACAATGCTACAGAACGCATGGAATTCCACTAATGAGAGGGTTTTAATAGCAAATTTGTTTTCAGTAGTATGCAGAGAATACAGAAGTAGCAACAAAATAATATGCATTAGCAATTCCCTATATTCTATATTCAGTGCAGCAGGAGGAGCAGTCTTTCCTATCTCTCAGAATTCCTTTCTAATCTGGACCTCAAATGGAAGCTTGTTCGTCTTGCTTTATGAGAGTAGGGCTGTAGAGTGTCCACGGGAGCACTCACACTCCTCATTAGAGCTCTTTAGAACTGAAGAGCAGGGTTGTGCAATCTGGCATATCAAACATATATTACGTCACAGTTACTTTGCTCTTTCACCATGTAATTTCACAACAGCAATTCCCAAAACATATAGGCTAGGAATTGATTTTATAAGCTTAGGGACTATTACAAAAAAAAAAACTAAAAAAAACTGTATTTGAAATAAAAAGCTTTTTAGAGTGAGCAATTTTGCTAGAGATAAGCATGCCCAATTTACTTCTAGTCTATACTGGTTTGGCAGATGTTTCATTTGCTAATAGCTTCTTCAGTTTAAATATAAAAGAACTGTATTGTTAGTATTTTTATATTAGTCAGGGAAGGATAGCTTGGTTAACTGAACCTTTTAATATCACAAAGGAGGCACCTATGTTTGCATACCCGAAAGAACTTCTGGACACTTAGAAAAGGGCAAAGCAGAAAGCAGCCCCTCATGGCTCTGTCTATATTTAATGCCTCTTCTTTATACAAGTCCTTTGCTCTTATTATCAAAAGGCTCTCCTTCACACAGCCCACCAGACAGCAATGGGTTTTTTCACTGCATCTGTTGTTTTAGTTGATATTGCTCTTCCTACTCCCCACTTTCTTGGAGCTTGCAAATCTTTATCCAAGCTGTGAACCCTAACTGTGGACCCCCACTCAACTCTCATATGATTCTTCTCATCACCTCTGTGCTCAATTGTGAATAGTAACTTGCGTTAACCTTGTCGATACCATTATACAATGTTTTAAACATCAATATAATTTTGCTTGCTTTTCTTATTTCACAATGCATAGATACAGCTACTGTATATTTACATATAACAGAAATAAATCTTTAGTCCAGCAGACAAGTATATCTTAGAAACCATGCACAGTAAAGTAGCATATTTAAAAGCTGCAAGGTTTATATTGTAACTTTTTTTCCATTTTAGTTCTTTTATCAGAGGCTGGTGCCCCCAATTCACAATTACTGGCATCTGCATTTACCAGCACCTCCAATAAACCATAGACTCCTTTTTAATGTGAGTGAAATTGGCACAGCTTCTAGCAATTCTTAGACAATGCCTTGGGAGATTGGCGCCAGACAGTATGATACCACTGATCTAATACGATTCATCCAAATTAGACAAGAAGTTAAGAATTATGACTATGAGCTGCTATTTTTAAAAAGAAGTGAGAAGCAATTATTTCTTCACACAATAACGAAACATCTTGTGAATCTCAGCTTTTAACTACAGATAAGCAACGAAGAAGGGGCTGGCAGAATAAGGTAACCCTGCTATTGATTATGTTTAAAGCCATAGATTTTCTTTTGAGTTGCAATAGTTTAAACAATGAGAAGGGATTCAAAATGCTTAAAAACTGATATTTAGATGATACGTTAGGGTCACACAAAGGGGTCCATGTTTTTTAAATGAACTTAGTTAGCGTTAAGTGTACATCTTCACAGCCATTGAAGAAGTGTTATACTCAAACAAATTTGTGTGTAAGGTGTTAATTACTTAGTACAGTATTGTACATACTATTATTAAACATATATTAAACATACTAAAGTGTTTGTTTATTTTTTGGTTTATGTATGAAATGACATCAGTACACAGGATAAGATGAAGTAGAATGTTGCCCAAATCCTTAACAGTTAATTTCTGTGTGCATGTCATGTTGCTGTACATTTGTAGAGGTATTAGGAAAAAAACAAGGGAGTCTATTCAATACACTTAATGGCAGATCTAAATATTGCTGTCGTTTAAATAGAACCCACTCTGACATTATTATTGTTGTTGTTGTTGTTGTTATTTGTTTATTTATTTGGCAAGACACCTTTATCCAAGGCAACTTAAAGATGTTACAATGCAAGCTTCATATTTAAATACAGTATAGTTTACAGTAAGTGCAAATAATACTACTAAAATACAATGCAAAGTAGGATGCAGTACGTTAGGATTACAAGAAGTTATATCTACGATTACATATTTATAGTGCAATAGTGCATTAGCTGAGGATCCAGTAACATGGTGCTGAGATCAGGCTGAAATGCACCAAACAGATCCACATGCACTGTGGGATGCTTGATATTCATAGCAAGGTACACCAATTCCAGTTATCTCAGTGGCCTTGTTTAAACTGATTGAATATAACTAATTCTCTTACGCTGACCAAAAGTAATAGCTGTGACCCTCATTACAGCATTCTATTGCACAGAGGAGTTGTCGTATGGTCACTGAGAAAATAATGGGTAAAAGGTGGAGTTTACAGAGATTTATTTTTCTTTTGGTAAATCTAGGTTAGATTGCACCCTAATAGGAGATGCAAACCTGATATTATTAGACCTCATAGAACACATTACAATACGGTTGGCGTTAGTAATAAAACTAAACTTTATATATATATATATATATATATATATATATATATATATATATATATATATATATATATTAGTGACAACTCTGGAAAGGTTTGGTGTGCTTGTCACTTCTCCATACCTTTTACACTGTTCTCTAGCACAAAAGAAAGTCAAACTTCCAGGAATGCAAGTTAAACAGGATGGTACCTGTGTGTTTATTATTTACAATACTTCAAAAACACCCAAAATAAACAAACAAAAGCCTAACTCCTTAATAGAGTACTAGCTATAACAGAAAGATTCCCTAACTAACAGTCCGGGCAGCTAAGCTGCTTACCGGCTCCAAATACCAGGACTCTTTTCCAGCTCACTCTCCAACTCTCCAATTCTCCAACTCTCCTCAACCAACAGGTTGACCCTGCCCTTTTTAAAAGGCTCCCAATTGTTTAACTGATGGCAGCTGTTCAATCAATTACACAATCACCTTGTCTAATTATGCCATCTAACATGGCCTCCTGGGAATTAAAGTCCTGCTGCGCCAGATTGGCAGGACTACATTTCCTTAAAATGGGTACAGACTGTGCATAATCCGTGGCCCAAAATATCGGCCCTCTACCACAATGCCCCACACTTCATCACAATATATATATATATATATATATATATATATATATATATATATATATATATATATATATAAAAGTATTTTACAGCTATAAGCAAGGACTTTCCATGGGACATTTTAGTTTATTAAATACACATGTATTCTAATAAAACCTCTTTTCTGCTAATGAATTAGCTATACTATGGATAGTTCTGGGAGATCAAAGAGGCAATCAAAAATATTTTTCGCTTTGAATGCAGACCTGCACATAGCATGCGGGGGAGACCTGACAGCTATTGTGAGCAATAAGAAACGTGCAAGTGGAATCTGGAAATGAAACGTGTTCCTTATGGATGCTGAGGGAAAATGGTCAATTTCCTATGATAGTTGCAATCATTGAGAGTGGTTCTGGGTTATGTTAGTCCAATGTCTGTCTTTACTTGGCTTTGTAATTGCTTTGAGACTGGAAACTCCTAACTACCCTGAACAGGCTTCCTCATTCCATTCAAAGTATGTGACAATGTGACCTTTCAACACTGCAGGCCCAACCTACTCTACTAATACACAGAGCGAGAGTCTATGAAACCTACCAAATTTAAATAGTTTCAGTTTCCGAGACCACAGACAGGTAAAGACAGACATAGAGAAAATGAGAACCACTCAATACTGGATCAATAAAAACACTCAATAGAATTGCATTCATCATACAGAGGCAAGGGGAAGGGGAAAAATAAATGCAGTCATATCTGAAGCTACGTTCTCTTTAGAAATACTACATGTTTACAGCATACTGTATTCCATTACAATCTATACCCCCCACTGTGCCTCCGCCTCCAGTAACCTGCTTGACACCTTATGAAAGCAACCTAATATCCTTTCACATATGGAGATGAACTCGGGTCAAATAAACAACTAACTAAAAAAGAAAACAAAATAAAAAACTTTACCACTTTACATGAAAAAATATATCAAAAATCCAAATAAAACTGAAAAATCTGATTTTATTAACAAGTGCTCTGAATTGAGCAATACCTATTGTCTAATGAGCAGCCTTTTAGTTATGCCCTCTGTGACAGATACCAAAACAAAATCAACAGATAAACCATGAATTACATGTGTAGAATATTGATGAGCATCTGGTACAATGCAACTCATTAAAAACAGTTGTCATTGTGTTCAGCATCATTAAATTAAATGATGGGTATATGTAAAATAATGTCACAAAATAACACATAGCATTGCAGTTGTCCACAAAATGCATGTCTGCTAATAGCATTGTGTAACTTGAAACACTGGAAGAAAACCTGGTGTTTTACCTTAGTATTAAACCTTAGTATTAACCAACATACTACATTACAACATACATGAAAGCACACAGCCAACACGATCAGAGATGCTACATGGTATAGGGGCTATGCTAAGCTGAACTGTTGCCTTGACTTTATTTTTTGTTTTTTTTAACTTCGCTCACTATTTTATGGTGTTCTGTTAGTTACTCCCATGAATTATTACATATAAACAGGGAGTTGAGGTGGGACAGACAGGGTCGAAAGGTTACATGCTTTTGAGAAAGACTGTTAGTCCCAGCAGGATTCTCCATATACGCTCAAAGCCAAGTCAAAGCAGATGTGGAGAACATTGAATTAACTCAATAGTTGGAGCAACAGAACCCTGAACCTCTTAGATTGATTGTAAATGGCATACAGCACTGGGGGTTTTATAAAAGAAAATTATTCTTCTTCTACTTACTCTTTAAAGAATGTCCATGGCATTTCCTGAACTAGCCCAATTCCCTTAAGATCTACAGTAAGTCATGCATGTTTGCAACCTTCAAGATGCAGATAAGGTACATACCTAGGAATTTTAAAGATTTTAATAGTACACCAAGTTTAAATTGGAACTGCAGTGCTTGGATCTGCAAGATACAGCTAAAAATGCCCTGTAAATGTGTCGAAGGTAAAGATGTTTTGGCACCTCCACTTTGTCCCCTGTCACAGAGAATATACATTCTCCCTGGGGTTTATTTCTATTGGGGTGGAGTCAGCTGTGTCTCAAATCTTTCAGTCTGCACATCAACAAATAAATGCATTTAATTTTGTAATATCTCAGTACCTGTCTAAAGCACAGCACCTGCCTTACAACGTTAGTATTTGGTCTTTCAGTTAGCCGAGATAGCTGAGACAGGTACCCCCTGCCCCTGTGTTTATTTACATTACTATGATTTAAATGTACTGTTTTGTGATTATTTTAAACACTGTTGTATTGTCATTATTGTTTTACAGCCTGGATGGGGTTAAAATGCCCCATCCAGATAAAATTGTGAGAATGCGTGGTCAGCAGCAAATGATTATTGACAAGCTGGCTGTTAACCACCCATATGAGAAAACCTGTATCTAATATGGCTAGGGAAAAACTAGGTAATTGATATCCAGTTAATCCCTTGGCTACAATAGAAAAACAAGCAGCTTTTGCTGAAGGGGTGGAATAAGAATAAAAACAATTGCTACTCATGCTGGCTATAACCCAGCACGTTACTTATCTGTTGCTTGTTATGGCCACTGTGCTGTTTTGTTTTGTATACATGTTTTGTTTTGTTTGTTTAAATCTTTTATTTATAAGTAAAACTTGTGCATGGTCTGACGTTACAGATAAGCTATCCTGCTACACAGATCAAAAAAGAATAGTTAGAGGAATGTAAAATGACTGAACAGTAGAAAAGGGGTTCACTGCAGGTTTGATTTTTAGTGTATTCCTTGTCAATGGCTTATTGTTTCCAACTGCATTACATTTTCCTCTATAGACTTCCAGCTAGAGTGCGCTCTGTGTCTGAGGAATGCAATTAAGCACATCAGCAGAAGTCTTTCCCTAATGGAGCAATTTAACAATAAAATGAAAAGTCTGAAACAAATCAGTTTGTGTTTCATTTCATGTAAGTTCCAAGCTTGATTTCATTTGATGTAACATTTGAAATTCAAAAAACCCAGAAAATCTATATTATTTATATTATAATGTTTAAAATCAAGCAACATTGCAACATTCCAGCAATTAAAAAGGCTTCCCAACTACCCAAGCCTAATCTTTTTAAAGTACTTTATGTTCTCAGTAACACCCACATGCAATCAATGCACTTTCCATGTTACTAGAAATAAAAATGTGTCATGCCAAATATATTTAATTTCTTACAAATGTAACCATGGGTAACTCCGGTCCTTGAGGGCAATTAGACTTGAGGTTTAATTGGTATAATAAAATGACTAAAGGGCCTATTTGATCATCAGAACTAAATTAAGAAACAGGTGTTTTAAATCATCAGTCAGGGGTTTTGTTCAAAGCTGCAGGGAAAGTACTGCATGACTGAAACAGGACTACCAGGTATCCAGGCTGGGGGCACAGAAATAATGCTTAATTCCTGCACTGTCCAGGCAAAACATGGAAGGGTGACAGTCATGTTGGAGGTGTCTTTAAGAGATATGTTCTTAAAATATTAAAGCTCTCATCCAAATTCAAATAATGCCCACACCACATTCTGTTCAACTTTTAGTATGTTTATCTCTATGACTCTTCGGGGAACATTTGGTGTGTGCTTTTTTTCAAGATATGTATTACATATATTAAAGCTGATTATAGTCTGGTTATTACAATTTTAAATTCAAACTTTTTCTAGTATGAGGACTCCCTTCTCTTCCATAAGCATCTTCTATTCCAGTCCAGGATGACTAAGCAGCTTTGTTTTCTATTCTACTCCCTTTGTATTTTTCATAGTTTTGTTCAACTGTAGTAGTTTTTTTTTTTGTAACCTCAATGTCAGCTAAACTAAAATAAATAGAATTTCTATTGTAAAGCAGATTCCAGATTCTGAACCCTGGGTGCTTCAATGTTTTCTAATCGATTAGTACCTTGATAATATGTGGGAACAGGGGCTATAATTGTTATGATGAAGTAGGGTTATTTACTGTATGTCATTAGCCATGTAATCCACTCTACAGCTATGGCCAAATGTTTTGTATCAGCCTAGAGAAATAACTAATTGTGCTTCATAAAGTCAAATGAAATTACGTTAACATATTGCATTACATACCGCTTTACATTTAATGAAAAACTGACAAAAATTAAAAATAACCTTTTTGAAATCCAACATTAAATACTGTAATACTATTATGGCTTCTGGTAGATGTTTGTGATATCAGTTTCTTTGATTACATGATGTTAAATTAAAAAAAAAAAAAAAAAAAAAAAAAAAAAAGCCAAACTGTTCAAATCTTTGTTTTATTTTTATTATGTCTCAATTCTAAAATTGTAGGTGATGCAAAACTTTTGGCCAGAGCTGCACATTCAACTTCCCATTTAGCAATGAAAGTCAACTTCTTTAGGGTGTGCAATAGTTTACAATCATCTCCAACAATCTGATGACTGAAGAATGTCTAAAATCTGCTTCCCTGCTCTTTTCTTCAGCTGCTTTATTCACATGATGGAAATTCCCATTTGCTTGATTGTGTCCATTGTGATGGTCCTTGGTTCCACCGATGAGATCCCACATGGAAGTAAACCTCCACTTGACTCGTGTGTCTGCTGTTGTGAACCTGCTGAAAAGCTCACCTCTTCTTTCACAGACAACCTGCCTAATGATTACTCATCTTACCCATTGCCTCACATCAGGCCAACCATAGACGTCACTATCCTGAAAGGTAATTAGAAAGTATTATTATAGGCTTTTTCCTAATTTTCCTAGTGTGAATATGTATCAGATTGAAACAGGTGTCTGAGGAGCCATCGTCTGTCTCAGAGACACAATCCTGGCAGCGACTGTGCTTCCACTATCACAAGGCTAATTACTCTCACTTCTGGTCATTCAGGGTACCTGCTGCTGCGCTGAAATTTTGAGTGATAAAGCCTTTGCTCAGTGTGGGTTTGGCTCCTTCCTAAACTGTACTGTGGCTAAGATGAGTTTCAATAACTACGCAAACTTTCCTTTTATGAAGTATTTTTTTCTGCAAAGACAGATGAAGCAGATATGCTTCCACTGTATACAATCTGAGCAGGAGGCAGAGAGACTGTAGTTTATTCACAGGCCAAACATAAAAGCGTGTTGGTGCTATATTATAATAGACTATAATACTGTTTGTAATATCGGTAATTTGCTGTCTTTGTACAGTTAATCTAAATTGCTGTGATTTTATGATCCAGCTGAGTAACCAGTGAGAAACCACAATATATATGTTAATGTTTCCAACAGCAGTAATGTTTAAATGTTGGTACCTTGGTAAAATAGTTCCTTAACTTTGAATGCTGAGGTAAGAAACTAATAAAATAAGACAAATAAATTCAGCCCTGCTGGAATAGTTCAGCAGGGCTTCTTGAAAAAAAAAAAAAAAAAAAAAAAATATATATATATATATATATATATATATATATATATATATATATATATAATATATATATATATATATATATATGTGTGTGTGTGTGTGTGTGTGTGTGTGTGTGTGTGTGTGTGTGTGTGTGTTACTGAATAATATAATAATAATAATAATAATAATAATAATAATAATAATAATAATAATAATAATAATAATAATAATAATAATAATAATTGTGTATTCTAGGTGACAAAGGTGAAAATGGAGTGAAAGGCCTACCAGGAAAATCAGGGAAAGCGGGCCCACGGGGGCCACGAGGCCTCTACGAGTTCAAGGAGATGAAAGGTCAGATTGGACCTCCAGGCAACTCATGCAAACAGCAATACTCATCGTTTTCTGTTGGTCGTAAAAAGTCACTCTACAGCAGCGACTACTTCCAACAATTAATTTTTGACACCGTGTTTGTTAATCTTTACAAGCTTTTCAATATGTTCACAGGCAAGTTTAGCTGCTACACCCCGGGGGTACATTTCTTTAATCTGAATGTTCATACATGGAATTTGAAGGAGACCTCTCTGCACATAATGAAAAACAATGTGCAGACGGTGGTTTTGTTTGCCCAGCCCAGCGATCACAGCTCCATGCAGAGTCAGAGCCTGCTCCTGGACCTACAGGAGAAGGATGAGATCTAGATTTGTCTCGACAAAACAGACAGAGAAAATGCTGTTTACATTGATGCCTCTGACATCTATATCACCTTTACTGGATATTTAAATCAGATTGATAAGCCAAGTGGAAAGGAACATAACGCTATAGAATTACTTTCTCCCACAGCTCCCTCTTACCTGATTTTTTTGATTTGATTCATCTGTTTCATCCAGCACCACTGACAGGAATTAGGTTAGTGCAAAACAGTCACTAACAGGGAGCTTCATCAGAGATGTAATAAGACAATTTTACAATGACTTCAGCAAAACCAAGGCCGTAGAGCACGTTGTATGCTAGCATTGGTCAAAACACTAAAAAAACCTTTTTGAAAAACTCAATAAACCATAATATGCTCGCAAAACATTGGGTCATAATGTAGTCAAGTAGTCATATGTTATCGATAGAGAGTGCCAGACCATTATCTAAATTGCATATATTGTAACTTTGCAAGAGCTTCCTGCTGGAGATTTACCCATTTTAACACATTGCCACATGAAACTTTTTACTTTTACTTTTTACTTAGTACTTTTTCATAACTTTGAGCAGCCGAGCTTTCTAGTAGGTTGCAGTCACTTGATCTGGTGCATCACAAGTCTCTTTCACACTGGCATGATCTTCCCGGGTCAGCCACGCAATTACACACTGCTTCTGATAAAGCAGGGTTTACCTGGGTGACAGATATAAGTAAACAGTGTGCGTATCAATGCCCCGGAAGCAGCTTGTTACTGATGCTTCCATCCAAGCTTCTCTGGGGTAAGCCACTGGCCCAAATGTTGATATTCATGCCTGCTGCAAGCTGGCTCATGGTGTGTCTCAAGCAACAAAAATATGGCTAAACAGAACAAACAAAAACGTTCCTTACAGAAGTGAAACCTTTACACTGTTTGTTTTTTCGTCTGTTGTCATGCCTTTTGTCTCGCTCAACCCGAGTCAAAGTGTGTTGACCTACCTCCTGAGGTGGGTTGCTGGGACCCAGGTACGTGGTTTCACACTATGTAGGATTATGACCTGGGTAGCCAGACCCAGGTCTGGACCCAGGTAGGAATGACAGTGTGAAAGGGGCTCATGTTTGTTTCAGAGCTGCTTAATAGCCCATGAAATAAATTAATCTATAAATAGGGCTTGAAGTTTTCAGATTTTATTTGTGATCATGTGACATCCGTTTAAACTAATTTTGAGCCAATTCTGTTTCCTAATTAAACTCAGAAAATTAGACTTCATATCTTAACTGAGCCAGAATCTGTTTCACCTCATTTTTTATTTCAGACAGACACATTTTGTTAATTGCTCATCCCTGATACTAGTTGCACTGCATTCTTGCAGTCGCCTAGTTTATTGTTGTGCTTTCGTTATTTTTCACTCTGTCATGTCTTGACAGATTTTCCTTTCAGCATAATATACTCAGTAGAGAGTGTACACTGATAGCAAGTCCGTCATTTAAAATCTCCTTGAGCTGTAGCAAAAAAAAAAAAAAGTATAACCCAGTTTTTAATTAATAGTTTTCTCATTAAGATGCAGAGACAGCTTAACAGCTACTAATTAACATTTAAACAGAGGTAGCGATTTGGAAAACAAAAAACAAAAAGTTAAACCCCTGTATGTATAAATACTGTATATGTATCTGAGCGTTTAACGATGATGTACTTTTTATGTTAACGATCTTGTCTAACTTATTTTATTTAATCAAACATCTATAATAAATCTTGGGTATAAACACAGAGACAGCTGTGAATGCTTTTGGAGCTTTAATATGTTCTTTGCCATTTCACTTTCAAATGATGACCTGCCTGCAGTGTTGATACATCATGTGTAGGATGTCTCTTATCATTAGTGCTGTTATCTTGCACAGTTTAGACCACCGTAAAACAAATTGCTCAAACTGCACCAAATGATTTCTGTTATAGTAACACCCTGTAACAGGGGTGTTCAGTTACAGTATGGGTAGCTGCTGAGAGACGAGGGAGACACAGGTGGCGTTTACATGCACAGGTCATGACAGTTTGCCATACTTTTCATATAATGTGTTACTATGCAGTACTGATTTAGGGAAAAAAAACGGCCGTACCAATGCTGATTACTCAATTCATAGTCATTTAGGGGAGGGAATATTTAAATTCAGTGTCTGCCTAGTAATTAGAAAAAGAACGACTCTGAATATTGTGGGGAGAGCTTCATGCGTTGCTATGAAGACAAAAACATTTAACAAGAAAAATTAATTCATGTGTTGTTACCTTTTCAACACACACACACGCACACACACACACAAACACACACAATTATATAAAATATAATTTCTACTAAGTACAAGTTTTACTACTTACAATTTATATTTGTGTGTGTGTGTGTGTGTGTGTGTGTGTGTGTTTGTGGAAGTTACATTTCATTAACACTAGAACTGCCTTTTAGAATACATGTTTTTATTTTGAATATAACCTACAATATTCTATTTTTCATATATACAAGCCTGTTGTTATCTCTACTGGACCTGGCAGCCATCAATTCCTTCATTTTGCACCTGGGGAAAATATCAGTAGGAGAGATTTCATCTTGAAGCCACAGCGATTCAGCAGAAATATTTCGATCAGAGAACTGCAAAGCTGCAGGCTGCAGAAGCTCAACCTGGATTATGTGCTGCGAGCGACTCACACTATCTTTAGTGTGGAAGAACAGACACACACGTGTACATTATACAAATATACAAAACAAAAAACAGTGGGTAAAAACAGCTAATAAACAAAAGGTGGCCAAGCTCAGGTCTGTGCTGCTCCCATTAAAAGGGAGGTCAAGCTTCAGGAACCTCCTCCTGCACAAACTAAATAAATTTAGGAGGGATTCAAATCCCCTAAATGAATTCCTACAATAAACACACACACACACAGAGAACCCCGGTATACACGTGGATGTTCTTGGTTGGTCCATCTGGTTCACTCTCCCTGGCTCTCCATGCAGGCATGACTCTTCATGCTGGCACACAAGAACAGGAACAAACAAAAGAACAATTACTCAATTAACACCTGGCCACCTGCTGCACATTAAGTTTCAATTAGGCTGGGAGGGAAGTGTAGCCTCCCAACCCTGCCATATCTAGTACATACTTTGTTTTTACAAATGTTTTCAAACCATACAAATTAAACACCTTCTTTATAAACCACCACCAAAAATATATTAATTTACAGGCCTGCCACACACCCCATGGAACATATGAACGTATTATGAAATACAATAGTTGTAGTCCCAACTTAAACATAAAAAGTGTTGAACTTTAGAATTGTTTCATATTTACAGGACAGCATCTAAACAAGAGAGAGTTGTATAATGCCCTTAAAAAGGTCTTCATCTGTGTGGAGATTCAGTTTCTACAGCTGCTTTCAGAATGCAATTAATTTCAACTATACCGGACTATAGTCAACACTCGGTTATCTGTTACCCAGATATAAACCAGTCGTGTTTTACCGCCCTTGTATAAATAAAATCAATCCCCATTATATATTTTTGTAACAAATGAATGCACTTACCCATCACACGTGATTTCCGACTCTGTCACCAGTTCTGATACAAAGCCCATCTCTTCAGTGTTACAATTTATCTGAATATCCATCACAGCCCGTGTTTAAAAAAATCTCTCTAATACCAAATCCATCTGTCTTATATTGTGCAGTTACACAGCACTTCCTCCAGTTTCACCTGACGAAAATGCAGCCAAAACAAAGTGAACGAGGCAAGCTATGGTAATGTAACAGTTACTCATTAAACAGTTTTAGATAATGTGATGTATTTTTTTTTTTAAATCTGTGATCTTTAGTTGTTTTTGTGCATCTTCATTTGCAAGTGAACTGTGATGGAGCACTATATTCTGCAATTTTGAATACTGACTTTGAATACTGTTTAAATTCTTGAAACATTTTTTTTTCTTTTTTTTAATCTTTTGTTCTTGCTAAATTGCATTGCCTTTTACGTTTTATGCAATTCTGTGCATGGATAACATTTAGATTTCATACTTACTTTAAAACACAGTCCTTTCAGCTATGTATTTTTGACATTGTGTGTATATATATATATATATATATATATATATATATATATATATATATATATATATATATAGTGTATCCTGAAAAACAAATAAGGGTTGGAACGGGTCAGAATGAAATAATCAGATATGCGTCACACACGTTTAACCCGTCACTGAAGTCAAAATGTTATAGTGAGTGCTGACTGTATATGGAACCCAATTGTACCAGTTCTTGCATCAGCTTGTACTTGCACAGAAAGGCTCCAAACTTTGCTGTACTCTACTACTGCTCTTAATTATAACTATTTCCTGTATCTTATTGGTATCCGTATTCATGCTTTTTGTAATTGCTCTTGTTTGAAATCGTACTTATGCATTTATCGTACTTACTGCATGCTTTTAATGGAATTTACTCAAATAAGCAGATATTGCTACCATAAGTTCAACAGCTCTTAGTCGAATTCACTCTTAAATGCAATTACTTACTGTATTCTTTATTTTGCTCTTATCTGAATTTGATCTTATTTTCTACTTATTTTACTGTACTTTATAACTGCTTGTATCTGTAATATGATATTTTGTAATTTAATCATTTGTACTGTGATATTTTGTAACAACTGTAGGTGGCCCTGGAGGGTGAGTGCTAACAATAATAATAATAATGATAATAATAATAATAATAATTGAGATCAGGTCACTTTGAACTGCAGGAGCCCAGATTACAGATGCTGGTGTTCAAATGCCCAAGCATAAGGTTGACAATGGTACTGAATGGATAGATTTTAAACAATGGTTAAAGCAGCTGGATTGCATCAGTTAGTTCTTTACTTATTGTAACATGATAGTGTCAGGAATGAGTTTAAAGCACCAGTGCGCATGTTTAATAGACAAAAACAAACAGGAACAAACAAAATTGGTACGAGGGCCAAAATAAAGATTCAAACAAAACAATACTGTATCCAAACACTTTGCCTTCACTGAACAGTTACAAACAAACCGTTTAACCCACAGGTTACTCTCATCTAACTCTCTCAATACCCACCAAACAAAGCATTTTCTCCTCTTTAAATACCATGTGGATGGAGCCTAATTAACAATTAATCATTCAATTAGGGCTCCAGCCACATTCTCACATGTATTTATGCATGGGATGATTTTAACCCACTCCCTGCTAACCCTATATTCCCAACACACACAAATATACAATGTACATGTCGGGCTTTCACCCTGCCACACTTATGTTTATAGCTGTAGCCTTACAATACACTATAGGTGTGTCCACAAAAAAGATGTGGCACCCATTTTCCCTAGAATTTGTAGTGATGAAAACAGCACATCAAAAATGAATTATAATTCACATCCCCACTGACTAGTAGCAGTAAGTACAGCAGGGCTACTCAACCCTGTCCAACAACAGAACAACAGACTCTACACAAACCGATGAAATGCGTTTATATAAGATTCCATTTTTTATTTATTTTTAAAGACTCGTAATATGTTTTTAAGTGTTCAGTGACTGCCTCTAATCAAGTTTATGGTGTATTTTCTCTTGCACTCTTTGTATGACAGACCTAACACTGTAATGGCACAACAAATGCACTCTCAGCTTGATCAGAGGTAGCCACCAAACACTTATGAATATACATTTTCATCTTTTGGTGTCCTGTGCAATATCATTGAACAGTAAAAGAAAAAAAGAACTTCATACAAATTAAAAACAAAATCTCCATTATTGCGCAAGGTGTTCTTAAGATATGTATCACACATTAGAATACAACAACATTAATAGGTGTGATGTTATAGCATACTATAGGATACAAGACGTCTTGGAGAATATTGTAAGTTAGCGAGTGGTACAGTAGTCTCCACCGTATAGGAACACTATGGTGAAACAGATTTTTTTCCCCATTGAAAATGTTCCAGCTAAAGGAACAAGACCTTTGCTTGGCACTGATAGTGATTTGTTCACCATGGATACAGTACTGTTTTATAAAAACAAAAAAAAAAAAAACGACTTGAGGGACACTGATTGGCTTATTAAATCTTTCCAGAATCACCGTCATATCATTGAATTATTTTGTATTCTGATTTCCACGAGTGCAAATAATATTTTGTTTGAATTGTCATAGCAAATACACACTATATGTCCAAATAAAGTATTAGAATATAATATTTACATATTTATTTAAGTTTTGTAGTCATGCAAGCAATAAGGAAAACAAATATTTAGTGGTATAGCTTTAATAAAAAAATCATATGGATAAGCCTCCTTAAAGCTCATCTGAGAGAGGCTGACTGCCAACCGAAGAGGAAGACAGTTAAAAAGTTTTATTTTCATTAACTTTAGATTTAGTTATTTAATTTCTGCTAAATAGTCGAATAAAATAAATAAAATAACCATTATTTGCATGCGTTATATGTGCACTAATGTTAAAAGTTAGTTAGATTTTGTTAAAAAAATAAATAAAACAAAACAAACAAAAATTAGTGTATTAATCATTATTACCACAATCGTATTTATTGTGTTAAATTAGGTTTAATCATAAATAAGGCATCTTAAAAAATAATAAATAAATAAATACATATTATATTAAGAACTAGCCTACTTCAAAAAACTGGATTTTGTAATCGTGATTGCTGCTTGCCTGGATAAATGAAATCCAGCAGTGACATTTTCTGAAAAAAAAAACAGATCAAAATGATCCAGATAAAAGTAATCTCGGCCACAAAATATAGGATTACATAATCCCAATCACTTTGATCCAGATTAAAAGTTTTGAAAAACCAGCCCCAGGATGTCTGGTACTAGTACTAATAGTTTTGTGCTAGAATTTCACAGCAAACTGACCATCATTCCATTGGCATTGGAAAACAATCCAATTTATTTGACAATTCAAATACTATAGAAGCATTAGGTCTGGTTAATTAGATTATTAAAAAGCAAATTTAGTTGAGCATTATATCTGTAATTGAACTTTATGCATGAAATGTTGTCCATTTACTCACTGTGGCAGGGCAAACACCCTGCTTATGTAAATAAGTGTAGAATTGGCAGGGATGTGATTAAATATGACCCTGTCAGTAATCACAGGTGTGGCATTCTCCAATTAGGCAACTGAGTGCTAATTGAAGAATGGTCACCTGTATAAAAAGTAAGCAAAATCCTTTGTTTGTTGGAGGAGTGTGGAGTGTGGCGTGTGGAGTGTGGAGTGTGGAGTGTGCAGTGTGGAGTGGAGTGTGGAGCGTGTAGTGTACAGTGTGGAGTGGAGTGTGGAGCATGGAGTGTACAGTGTGGAGTGGAATGTGGAGTGTAGAGTGTGGAGTGTGGAGGGGGAAGTGTGGAGTGTGCAGTGTGGAGTGTGGAGGGGAAGTGTGGAGTGTGGAGAGTGCAGTGTGGAGGGGAAGTGTGGAGTGTGGTGCGTGGAGTTTGGAGCGTTGCGCATGGAGTGTGCAGTGTGGAGTGAGTGGTATGGAGCGTGGAGTGTGGCGTGTGCAGCATGGAGCGTGGCGCATGGAGTGTGCAGTGTGGAGTGGAGTGTGGAGCGTGAAGTGTATATTGTGGAATGGAGTGTGGATAGTGGAGCGTGGAGGGGGAAGTGTGGAGTGTGGAGTGTGGAGGGGGAAGTGTAGAGTGTGGAGGGGGAAGTGTGGAGGGGAAGTGTGCAGTGTGGAGTTTGCAGTGTGGAGTGTGGAGTGTGGCATGTGGCATGTGGCGTGTGGAGCGTGGAGGGTGGAGTGTGGATTGTGGAGAGTTTGTGCTGTGATTTTTTTACTGTTTTGTAACTTGAAGGCAAATGCCAGCCTACAAGTGTGTTGCTCGTTTGTTTGAACATTTTATTTGGGACCTTGTGCTGTGTATTCTTTGTTCCTGTTTGTTTAGTTTAATAAAGTGTGCAACAGCACTTTAAAACTGCAGCTTCTAGCCTCTGAGTCTCATTCACAACGCTATCCCATACCTTTCAACAATTAAAGGTTTGCTGACATAAAGGGGTTTAACAGTAGAGTTTTCAGCAAAATACATGTCAAAAAAACATGAGAATGCCAGAAAATAAAAGAGAATTGACAGGTCTGCAATCCTGCTACTCTCACATTTATTTAATGAATGTGTGTCTGTAATTCTTATCTAAAAAAGTAACCAAATACAAAAAAAACTTGATATTTATTATAAATGCAAAAACAACATTTCAATTAAGTGTTTCTTTTGGGACAATATCTCATCTTATTTCCAACATAAACTTTCATGTGTGTGCCAATCATTGAAGCAAAGCAATGCATGTACCAATCTACTAAACCCAGTTTTCAACCTGGAAAATATCAGCCTGGACTTAAAGGACGGTTGACAAGTACGGGGGCTCTGAAGCAAGAAGATTTTCCTCCCCATCTACAGCAGCATAAAAGCCAATGCAATGCTCCCCAGCCAGAATCAGGAACTCGGCATGACCAGGATTTGAACTGGCAAGCTACTGATCAATTGACTCATCCAGAACTCCATGCAATAGTGCCTTTTGGCACTGGGGACCCTATGAGGCATATCATTTAAAAAACAATTACTGTAGTATATGCATACAAATCTATTAGATTAAAGATTAGGCTAATATCTGCTTTCAGATTGAGTTTCAATTGGCAATAAAAATAGCACCAGTATATGGTATTTTACTATTGACCGGGGAGCTGTAAAAGTTAATGTAGGAATATGCTCAATGAAAGCTTAATGCTTTGCATGGTGACTCATCTCTCCAGAAGCTCAATACAATATGAAGATGACCCCCCTAAGGAGATCCTTTCTTTGTTGAATCCTGATCTCATTACAAAGTATATCGAAAGCTTGCAACTCAACAAACTTTAAATTGCACTATAGATGATACCAAATCCTTATGGTTCTAGGCTCTGTGGCTACTAATACCTGGTGATTCCAGGGCACATTCTGTAATATACATACCTTGTGTAGCCATCACCCACAATGAGGAGTCTGTGTTTGACAGGAATCAATGCTATCTGAAACAAGAGGAAAATAAAGAAAATCAAACTGACTGGGTATTGTCAAGACTGGGTATTGTTAATGACCCTGGAGTCATTTACTGCACATATAAATAATAAAAATACAATCATTGTTAGAAATAATATTTCTTTTAGAAGTCATTTCATGGGTTAAAGCACTACCCTTTCATTTCTGAAGGCCTGGGGTTTAGTGGCATCAGCTTATCCTCACTGGACAATCGTCTACAAGGAGAAGCCTTGGATCGGATATGCATAGAGACTGATCTGCTCCCTCAACCCCACAGCAGCTGAACCAGCCCATTTGCTGTTATCAGGGATCAGCAAGGTGTCCGTACACGGACAACAGTGTCCATGGTAAAACGTTTGAAGTCCGTGGTAATTTATTTAAAAAAAGTACAATTTACAATCTCTGTTGAAAAAAGACATGATTTATCTATGTACATATTGCAATTGCGATGCATACAGGCTAGATTTGGCCTCTGCTTCTCCCGGTAAACTGACAATGACAATATTCTACCATAACTATGGTTACTGCAGAATCTTGATGACACTGAACCGACTACTGAAGCCTTGTTATACAATCCAATTAAGTGTTAGTCACTTTCACGTTGTGCACATGGCGTTGAAATTAAAAAAAAGATTGTTCAACCCAGCTTGGGAAAGAGAATATTTCATTTTTGAAAGACCCACAGATTATTGAAACAACTCAAGTCAACAGTGCCTCGTGACCATGCTGAAAAATGGTGCAAAAAAATATCTAGACTTCAAACATGTCGAGTGTAGAGAAGGATAGATTCATCAAGGAGGCCAAAGCCAACAGAGGAAGCCAGGTAAAGTCAATGACCGACTTTGTTAACCGCAATCTCAAAGATGCACAGAATGATCTTTGCCTTGCCTATAGTTTAGCAAAAGCCAAACTGCCATTTACAGCAGGCGTCGTTTTCAAAGAAATGGCTGAAAAAATTGACCCAAACTCTGTTCCTTTTCAAAGACTGCATTGCAGTGCAAAAACTGTGTCAAGAAACACAGAGTTTAGGTGAAACTGTTGAAGCAACAGTAGATGCACCGTTTGTAAACGTAATGTGTGACGAGATCAATGACCACAGTGACAAGAGTCAAATAATAATTTATCATCATTTTGTGAATGTTGACACAGGTGAAATTAGTTTTTGAGCTCAAGTTTTTGAGCTTAATTGAAATAACCGAGCGTTGTACTGCACAAAATCTGAGTGAAGCCATTGTTGGTTGTTTGGAAATTGATCAAAACAATTACCCTGTAGAGAATATTTTGGGTTTTACATCGGACGGGGCATCTGTAATGCTAGCCCAACGTGAAAGTGTTTCAAGGCGATGGAAAGATTGCTATGGCAATTTATTTGTCCAGCACTGTATGACTCATTGCCAAGTCTTAATGGCTAAAGACGCTGAATCAGTCATACCTGACTTTGTGGAAGACACGATCAAAGTGATACTGAGACATTTCAGTGGGGCTGCAAGAAAAAAGGAGTTTAGACAGATCTGTGAGCTGAATGAAGAGGAATACTCAAACCTTGTTAACTACAAAAAAATTCACTGGTTAAGTTTGGCTGCCTGCGTTGAGAGGTTTGAGTTACTGCGGGATTCTCTAGTGCAATACTTTGAGAGAGAGGCATTTGGGAATGGGTCACCGAGTTATAGAACAAGTTGCCAGAATATCCATGACATGCTACTATCTCCTAAATTCATTCTATATCTAAGTTTCTTGAATTGGGTTTTGCCACTTCTTGCATCAATGAATCTAGCGCTGCAGAAAAATAACTCAAATCTATACAACGCATACTGTTCTCTGGAGAAATACTGCAAGGTAATTTTTGAAGCCGTTTAAACAGCCTTCAAATGAGGATTCTACACGGGAATCTTTCATAATGCCAAGCGACCTGTCTATCCCTAGTGCCAAGGTCACAGAGATACTGAGGGAGTATGAGGAGCAGCACTACTTGCCAGAAACGAAGATTGCTAAGGTAAAAGCAACGTTCATTGAATATGCAAAAAAACTTGAACAGGCATTCAAGTCCAGGTTTCCTGAAAAAGAACTGGTGAAATTCATGCTTTATTTGGACCCCTGCAACCAAAAGCCACCAGTCTCAGAAATTCAAAAACTTGCTGCAAGATTTATAAAGCACACTAACTCCAACAAAGTTGAAATGCAATATACACTGTACTGCGAGGATGAGGCTGTGAAGACACTTTTCAACTGCTGTGGCAGTGACGTTACCAAATGATGGTGTAATTTGTTTAAGTCAAGTAGTGAGGATGAATACAGTGAACTAGCAAGGCTGTCACTTCTTTTACTGACACTGAGCCCTGACACCTGTTGCTGCAAACGAGGCTTCAGCCACATGAACTAAATTAAAACATCCACAAGGAATCGCCTTGAGAACTGTCGTGTTGCTGCATGTCTACGTATTGCAACGGCAACAACAAGCACAAAGGACTTCAATGTATCTGCGGCGGCGGCATGGTGCATTCAAAAACACTAGGTGAGTTGAATTTATTATTATTATTATTATTATTATTATTATTATTATTATTATTATTATTATGGCTAGATAACTACTGTAGCTATATACAGTGGTGCTGCTCTTCATTGATATTCGTGTGCTTAGCTCCTCTATATATATTGGAGAATGTGCTTTAAATCGGACTGTGCTCTGCTGTTTACTATACACCCCCCATGTCCGTCACTGAGTCTGGTAATTTTGTTAAGTGTCCGTCGCGCAACTTGGTGGTGCCGACCCCTGGCTGTTATTGGCATTCTCATTTCTTCTGTGACAACACACGCCTCTGCACAGCATGGACACTGGACCACATGTTTAATAATTAAAACAACATTTCAACAAACCTCTTTTTTTGAACATTCAATATTTTCAAATAAACTTGACAGCATGACATTCAGCTTAGTTGGCCTCAAATGTTCTTTAACATTCCATAAAGGCAGGAAGTTTCCTTAAACAGATTCCATATGTTCCATCACATCTGCAGCAGTGGAAAAAACAGACAGTTTTACAGTATGGAATTAGTGTTCACATACTGATGGTACACACCGGAAGTACAGAAGCAGGTGAAATAGTCAAATTGTGTGTGTGTGTGTGTGTGTGTGTGTGTGTGTGTGTGTGTGTGTGTGTGTGTGTGTGTGTGTGTGTGTGTGTTTATACACTGAACAAAAATATAAACACAACATGCAACAATTTCAAAGATTTTACTGAGTTACAGTTCATATAAGGAAATCAGTCAATTGAAATAAATTCATTAGGCCCTAATCTATGGATTTCACATGACTGGGAATACAGATATGCATCTGTTGGTCACAGATACCTTAAAAAAAAAGGTAGGGGCATGGATCAGAAAACCAGTCAGTATCTGGTGTGACCACCATTTGCCTCATGCAGCATGACACATCTCCTTCACATAGAGTTGATTAGGCTGTTGATTGTGGCCTGTGGAATATTGTCCCACTCCTCTTCAATGGCTGTGCGAAGTTGCTGGATATTGGCGGGAACTGGAACACGCTGTCGTACACGTCGAGCATCCCAAACATGCTCAATGGGCAACATGTCTTGTGAGTATGCAGGCCATGAAAGAACTGGGACATGTTCTGCTTCCAGGAATTGTGTACAGATCCTTGCGACATGGGGCCGTGCATTATCATGCTGAGGTGAGGTGATGACGGCAGATGAATGGCACGACAATGGGCCTCAGGATCTCGTCACGGTATCTCTGTGCATTCAAATTACCATTGATAAAATGCAATTGTGTTCGTTGTCCGTAGCTTATGCCTGCCCATACCATAACCCCACCGCCACCATGGGGCACTCTGTTCACAACGTTGAGATCAGCATCCCGCTCGCCCACACAACGCCATATATGCTGTCTGCCATCTGCCTGGTACAGTTGAAACCAGGATTCATCCGTGAAGAGCACACTTCTCCAGCGTGCCAGTGGCCATCGAATGTTGAGCATTTGCCCACTGAAGTTGGTTACAACACCGAACTGCATTCAGGTCAAGACCCTGGTGAAGACGATGAGCACGCAGATGAGCTTCCCTGAGATGGTTTCTGACAGTTTGTGCCGAAATTCTTTGGTTGTGCAAACCCACAGTTTCATCAGCTGTCCAAGTGACTGGTCTCAGACGATCCCGCAGGTGAAGAAGCCGGATGTGGAGGTCCTGGGCTGGCGTGGTTACACGTGGTCTGTGGTTGTGAGGCTTTGTTGAACGTACTGCCAAATTCTCTAAAACGACGTTGGAGGCGGCTTATGGTAGAGAAATGAACATTCAATTCTCTGGCAACAGCTCTGGTGGACATTCCTACAGTCAGCATGCCAATTGCATGCTCCCTCAAAACTTGAGACATCTGTGGCATTGTGTTATGTGACAAAACTGCACATTTTAGAGTGGCCTTTTATTGTCCCCAGCACAAGGTGCACCTGTGTAATGATCATGCTGTTTAATCAGCTTCTTGATATGCCACACCTCTCAGTTGGATGGATTAACTTGGCAAAGGCGAAATGCTTACTAACATGGATATAAACAAATTTGTGCATAAAATTTGAGAGAAATAATTCAATTTTTGTGCGTATGGAAAATTTCTGGGATCTTTTATTTCAGCTCATGAAACATGCGACCAACACTTTACATGTTACATTTATATTTTTGTTGGGTGTATATTTTAAATTGATCAAAATGACTGCGGCCCTTAACGAGCTGCGATTTTACGTGGCCAGCCTTTATTAATAATACCATGCTTTACAAACACTGCAATATTTTATTACACGATTTAAGTCATTTTAGAAACAATGCTGTGGGAGGCTTCGATCTGCAGCACTATATTCCTGTGTGTTTTGGGGCTTGTATACGGTACATTTACTAACAGTTAAAGAGAGCTTATTAGGTGGGAGTTGGGAGATCAGGGGAGTACTGTACCAGCGAATCAGGAGTGTGTATTGGTTGCTATGGGACGGGACAAGAAGAGGAGAAAGAACGGTAGTTGAGTGTGATGCAGTTATTTTTCTTAATGGAAAATATTACCTCTGAATATCTGTTTGATTTCTGTAAAACTAAAATATATCTTACCCGGTTATTAGTTTTTTTTCTCACTGTAATTTACCTGCTTGTTTGTATTTATATTTATTTATTTATTTATTTATTTATTTATATTTTATATAATTCTACAGGATTGAGTAAAAAAATTCCAATGGAATAAAAAACAAAACAACTAAACCCCTTATAAGAAGATATCTTCGGCCAGCTTTCGGATAGCGCTTAGAGTGACCGGCAAAGCTCTAAGTTTACGTTTTCACCATCCAAGCTGAGGATGAGATAAACAGACAGCCCTTATTTTATCCCCTGCTATGTTGGCAGACTTAGCTTCAGGACTGCTGTACTGTAAGTAGTTAATTTTGGATAACTAAAGTGTGTGTACATTCCTTTTCAATTCACATGACAACCATTACCGAACAGGAAGAGCCTCTCTGACCGCCAGTTACTGAGTATATATACAAAAGCTGCCCTATCAAGGCCCTGCTGTGAGGGGGATGTCCCTCCCACTTCCTGTTGAAGAGGGATGTCCTCACAGTAGCACATCGCCATTTTCTCTCTCACTTCACTGAGACAGATCAGATTGCGTTTGCTTTCTTGTACCGAAATTGGTTAGTTTGTTGGGTAAAATCGCGCTTTCAAGCATTACTAAGAGTGCTCTTGTCTAATTCTCTCATCAGTTTACTGACTAGAGCTGGTTTCGACCCCTCTTCTGAGATTGGTGACGGCCATTACTCTTTTTTCACTGCACAAGGCCTTGTGTAGTTGATATACCGTGTGAGGAGCTGTTGTGGTTCTGTAAGGAGACTCCGTGGGCTTGCAGCGTTGTCCTCTACGCCGATTTAATCGGTAACAGAGACCAGAAAAAAACAATAAAATAACCAAAAAAACAGCTCGGGTCTAGCACCCCTCTCAGGCCTCGGGCTTTCCTAGTACAGCTGCCGACTGAATCGGCTGCATACCCCGGCATCGACCACGATTTTCCCACCGACTGCGAGGTTGAGAAAAACAGCGCCTACCCGGCCCCGATTGACTCGGCACTGGTGTAAATATCTTCGGTGTCACCTGCAGCCCAGCACCGACTGTGCCTACCATTGGCACCGACCTTGGAACAGGTCCACTTGGCACTGACTGTTCGGCATCGACAGAGCTGTCCTCGGCGCCGTTCCTGGCACTGATTGATTCGGCACCGGTGAACCTCTTCAGAGCCATCTACAGCCAGGCACCGACTGCGCTACGCGTCGGCACTGACTTCGGCATTGATCGACTCGGCACCGACCTCTCGGCACCAACTGCGCTCTTTTCGATGCCGATCCCGGCACCGGTGAATAGCTTCAAGGCCGTCTACAGCCCGGCACTACACGTCGGCACCGACCTCAGCACCGACCTCTCAGCACTGACCGCGCTCTTTTTGAAGCCGATCCCAGAACTGACTGATTCAGCACCGGTGAATGGCTTCGAGGCCGTCTACACCCCGGCACCGAACGCAGTACACATCGGCACCGACTCAGCATCGATAGCACTCTCCTCGATGCTGATCATGGCAGCAACTAGTTCGGCACTGGTGAATCACTTTAAAGCGTCTACAGCCCGGCACCGACCATGCTACTATTGTCACCGAGCGCAGCAGCTTCACCTGCAAGCCATCTCGGTACAGCCGATTGGGTCCTCAGCTGGTTTCCACCGGTGTGACCAGTGTGACCAGTGCGCGGCGAAGCTGCCCAGGCAGGATGAGCACCCGTCCTGCGCCAGATGCTTAGGGCCAGAACATGTGGCCAAAGCATGGGCAGGTGAGCTAGACTGCTCTCCGTGTAGGAAGTTCTCAAGAAGAACTAAGTGCTGGAGAGCAGCCCTATCCCCAGCAGAATCTCTCTCCTCTAACCAGGGGAGAATGAGATCAGCAGTCCAAGAGCCTCTGCAGAGGTCATCCAGGACCACACTCTCCCTATTCAAAGTGGACGCTCTCCTACAGGTCAAGGTATATCAAAGGTTGTTGGGGCTGATGGCAGCCGCCTCGAGAATCCTTTCACTAGGGCTGCTGAGAATGCTTCTGCTTCAAGCCTGGGTAAATATGCTCAAGGTGCACCCGGTCTGAGAATGGTACCGGCTGGTGTGAGTGTCCAGACAATGCCGGAAGACACTGGAGTGGTGGCTTTGTCCTGGCAATCTGCACCTCGGATCTCCCCTCAGATCCCCTCACAGAAGGGAAGTGGTCACTACAGACGCCTCCAGCCTGGGCTGAGGAGCGGTCTGGAATGGGAGAGGAATAAGAGGTCAGTGGAAGGGACATTGGTAGCAAGTGTACATAAATGCCCAAGAGGTGCAAGCAGTGAACCCAACATTATCTAATTTTTGCCAGCAGTTAGTGCACAAACATGTTCTGTTCTGGACGGACAATACTACAGTGGTAGCCTACATAAACCACCAAGGCAGCCTGCGCTCGCCAGGCCTTCACCACGCAGCGCACAGACTCCTGTACTGGATACACAGAAACTTGAGTTCCATCAGGGCAGTTCAGCTCCCCGGTGTGGACAACAAGGCAACAGACCTCTGAAGACCTCTAGACAGCTCGAAGTGGAGGCTGCATCCTCAAGCAATGAATTTGGGAGAGGTTTCGACCTGCAAGAGTCGACCTCTTTGCCACAGCTGAGTCCACTCATTGCCCCCTATGGTTCTCCATGGAGTGAGACGGGGGCCCCCTGGAAGTAGACGCGCTAGCTCACCTCTGGCCAAAGGGTCTATTGTATGCTTTCCCTCTGCTACCATTATTACCCCTAACACTAGAGAGGATCAGGGTGGAGAGAGCACAGGTTTGCTGGTTGTACCCAGATGGCCGAGACGCCCCTGGTTTGCTCTCCTCTCCGACATGTTGTCAGATCAACCGTGGCAGCTCCAGCTGCGCAAGGACCTCCTGAGCCAAGAGGAGGGGTTATTATGGCACCCGAATACAGCCCAGCTCCAACTCTGGGTCTGGCTGTTGAACGGAGCCGTCTATTCAGATGAGGTTTGCCAGATGCGGTAGTAGAAACACTACAGTCTGCTAGGGCGCCGAGCACTAGAGCCCAGTACACATATAAATGGAAAGTTTTCCAAGACTGGTGCCTTGCTGAAGGTCACGATCCTGTGACCTGCCCTATTGAGATGGTAATAACCTTCTTACAACACTTGTCTGATGCAGGAAAATCAGCTTTAAAGGTATACATGGCAGCAATATCAGTGTGCCATGTCAATAATGGCTCGGTGTCCCCTGGGGCACATTTCCTGGCAGTTCAATTTCTTAAAGGTGCTCGGAGGCTTCGTCCTCCCATGAAAAGTATGGTCCCCAAGTGGGATCTAGAACTGGTACTGCGGGCCCTTATGGGTCCCCCATTCAAGCCAATGGCGTCAGCAGAACTGTGCCCTGTTTCCTTGAAGATGGCATTTTTAATAGCCATTACTTCTGCCAGACTAGTAAGTGAGCTTCATGCGTTGTCCATTGATGACACATGCATGGCTTTTATGGGGAATGACTCGTGGGTAACATTAAGAACAAATCCATCCTTTTTGCCAAAGGTGGTATCCACATTCCATATAAACCAATCAATGGTTTTGGAAACTTTCAGACCTCCCCCGCACGAGTCAGAGGAGGACCGTAGACAACACACGCTATGCCCAGTTCAGGCTCCTGGAGAAAGTCCAACCAGCTGTTTGTCTGCTATGGGTCCTGCTCAAGAGATAAGGCCCTATCGAAGCAATGTCTAGTGCACTGGGTGACAGATGCGATACGCTTGGCGTATGAACAGTCGGACTCTCCGTTACCGGTGCCTCCTTAGATGAATTGTGCAATGCTGCTACATGGACAGGTAGTCAGACATTTGTGCGTTTTTACTGCCTTGATGTTACAAACCAAACGAGACCCTCTCTGGGCTCTAGAGTGTTGCAGGCAGCATGTCCTTAGGTGTCATGTGGGCTCTGAGGCTATCGCCATGGGGCTGTACTGTCAGTAATCTGGAGCCACGACAGCTTTGGTACAGCTTTCCCATTCTGTAATGGTTGTCAATTGAGTTGAAAGGGAACTTTAGGTCATTACCATAACCTTTTGAGGTCGTGTCCCCAGCTGACTTCTGTTTCAAAAGAAAATGACGATGTGCTACTGTGAGGACGTCCCTCTTCAACAGAAGGTGGGAGGGACTTCTTCCTCACAGCAGGGCCCTGATAGGGCAGCTTTTTTATATATGCTCAGTGATTGACGGTCAGAGAGGCTCTTCTCGTTTGGTAATGGTTGTCATTCTCTTTCAGGGAACCAGGGTTATGTTAATAACCTAACGTTAGTTTGTATTACACTGTGGATTGAGGCTGCAGTCTCTTCGAGGGGTTACATGCACATAGCCAGAGTTGCACGTTTCTTTCTTTAGTTTTTTTGAGCAGGGATAGAAAAACAAAACAAACATTTACATTTCTTTATTGAGAACGGCTTTTATTCGAGGGTGACGTCTATTAAAAAGCTGATATCTGAGTTACGTGTTAATTTGAGGGTGGCGTTAATTTGAAGTAATACTATATATATATATATATATATATATATATATATATATATATATATATATATATATATATATATAATATATATAGTGCTTAATGCACACAAGCTTTGTTCACTTGCTTACTCACAAAGAAGCAATTCTTCAGTACATGCCCATGCAACGCTTGCTCATTCTGACCAAAGCCATTTGGTTTTCAAACGGATGCCTGCTTTCTAACCAAGTGCATTATACCATTCAGTAAACTCTTCACACTGATATAACAAGCATTTATATTAATGTACTGATTATTAGAGCCATTCTTCTACTCATCCAGAGCTCTGTATATTTCTATATATAGATTTTTGGCAGCTCTACTCAAGTGTATTTCCTGTTGCACACGAGTGCCATCATGTCCCATTCAGCCTGTGCTAGTTTTCTGTAGGCAACAGAACTGGACTTCTGTTGTGACACAAAAACATCTGGTCTTTTCATTGTTCATGTCTTATCTTTTCATAATTATTCCCCAGTTGTTTCTTCTACTTTGTATTCTAATTTTAAGCCATTAAGTTCCTATGTTTTTATTATATTTGTTACTTAAGCTTAGAAGGAATGCATTTTAAAATAGGGGTTCTGATTTGAATGGTTATAACAGGAATTTAAACAAACACCCAGTAGAATTAATCACTTTGCTAAATATGCCCTTGCAATACAGCTTTGTAAATCATTCACAGTGACAGTGGAAATATTAAGGCAAAGCAATGACTCCGTACCAGGAGCTGTTGATAAAATGTTACTGCAGTGGTAAAATATGTGGACATAACAATGGTAAGCTTTGTATTTAGCTTATCCTGCAAGGGTTGTTTGAAAAGATGGGCAGATGAGAAGTCAAGGTCACTGGTAAAAACAGTATACAAACACAAAGGGGAGGATTTTCAAAAGTTCGTACTTGATAACTGCAGTGTTAATCAACAAATCGATATGTAGCAATTTTGGCATTTTCAAGCAGTCATTTGCCTCTTTCATTATTAAATAATCGTGCTAATGTGATTTCTGAAGTTATGTTGATTTAAAAAATAATGTTACTATCTTAATGAGCAGTGCTTCTTTTGTTTGTGTAGGAAATCCATGTTAATTGTCATAATTTATCAGGAGTTAATTTGCATTTGGAAAAAGAGGGTTTTAAAGAGTATATAACTTGCCTCGAAACAGAAATGTAACAGACCGTGGTTGTGATGCAGACAAGAAAGAGAGACAGTGTACAGGACCAGAGTTAATTTCTTACAGACAACCTAGATAATCACAAATTATACACAAAATAGATATTTCAGTTATTTTTTTAGTTCCATTTGGCTGCTGCTCGCTAGTGAGAGAGCCTTCTCTGTACCCTAGTAGTTTCCATAACCTCAAATTATGATTCCATTAATTTCCCTTCTTGCGACAATAGGGACGATTTGTCGAGGGGGCGAACTGTCATCAGAACGAGTTGTCGGTGGATGATTTGACGTGGGGCCGAATTGTTGTGGGGATGATTTGTTGCAGGGGTGAATTGTCAGGGACTATTTCTTCTATACCAAACAACAACAAACAACATACTAGCTTAGCATTGACTTATGAGTCTCAATCAACAGGTTCTTCAAAAGTAGGTGCATACTGTCTAAATCAAGCATACTTTCTACATATGATGCAATACAATACAATGCAATGTAACACTGTAAACATATGCATTACTGCATCAGTTTGTTTTCTGTTTTGTTCCCCAAGGAATCAATGTTAAAGCCAGCTTCCCAAATTTCAAGCACAATGTTGCACAAAATAGCTGTAGAGCAGAATTGGCTATTTCTACGGTAACACTGTCAATTATCAATTGCGTTTTCAAGAAATGGCCATACCTATTATGAGTTTCACTTGACGCAAACGCTATTGTAATTGCATTTGCATAGCCTGCATTATTCAGATTGATTTATTCATAGGCAAGTATACTTGCCAGTAAGTCATTAAAACAAATAGAGGTTTTGTTCCCAAACCAATTATTGAAAATCACACAGCATGTCATAATCAGGAATGGAAAAATCTCTCTATTCGCTGCCTACAAAAAATATAAAAAAATAAAAATAAATAAAAAACCACAACAAAAAGGTATCAGATGTAATATATAAAAAAAACAGTCAAGACACAATTGGGACTAACTAGGCCCCCATTTGTAGTATGTGCTCCCTATTTATAGGAACACGGGGTGGGGGGCATTGAGATATGCAAGGAGCAGTTTGTACATTTTGTACAAATATAGCTTTAGAAAAGAAAAACACCATTAAAATGGCACACATTTAACATATTTGATAATGATACATCTCTAAAGTAATGGCAATATAAGTTGCATAAGATGTGGCGGAATTGTTATGTTAGCTCCTCAGTATGTACTGTACTTTATGGCTTATTGTTCAAAATTACTGAACTTAGAGAGTAAATTGGTATGGGAATGAAATATCACAGTCACCTGAACTTATGTATTCTTCTGTTTGCTTAGATTCATTTTGTGCATCATTTTCTATTCATCACATCCTGGTGACGTTTGAAAACTGGATAGTTGATGTAAGAAATACACGGATGGACGGACACAGAGAAGTTGGCTGCACTCTTGTGTACCAGCTGTACCCAGACAGAAGTCATGTTGAAAGCTCTTTTGAGGCCACAGGGTTGACAACTGGAACTGATATACCATGTGGCTCTAACCAAGCTGCTCTAGTAATACTTTACATTGTTTCACTAATTACTGTGTATTTACATTGTAATGACATAGTACATATATGTATACTTACACACAATTACAATGTTATTGCACAGTTACAATGTGCTTAACATGTACATCTTTTTGCACCAATATATGTAACTACACAACTATCTGAAAGGTTTATGGTTAGGCATAGTGTTAGGGTTATATCAGTCAAAACAATGTGCACATTAATTACATTGTAACTATGCATAATAATATTGTAATAACTGGCTTTTTTCAATGGGCTCATCCAGTTGCTATTGTGTGTAAGTATACATGTATTTGCTAAGTAACTATTATAGTAAATGCACAGTAATTAGACACTTAATGTAAAGTGTATGAAAGTGTTACTCCTTTTCTTTGATGGTATCTGTGAGTTCAGGGGCAGGATATAAGTCCACTTTTCAGTTTTTTTCAGTAAATACAGTATAATCGTAAATCTCAAAAAACTGCTCACTTCTAAATCTTTTGTAGTCATTTTTGTATTACTTTAGTATAACTACATGTTAATTTGGATTCATATGTTGTTTTTTTCTGACTTTATGTGAACGAAAAGACACACATTTGCCCGTTTTCCCATTGGAAATAGTGATATTTTGAAATATCACTGTCCTGGTCACAAAAGCAAAGTTTGTGGGGAATAATAGCCATTTTCTATACTTTTGAGGCATAAGCAATTAGGAAATAACACTTACTACCCAGGAACAAAAATTGTGTTACATAGTGTAACTAATCATTTGTGAAACAAGCTAGGTGAAAAACAATGACAGTTTTTTTATTGCTGGTATAGCGGTCTAGATTGTGCATCAGGGAGGGTTGTTAGATTTCCAATTTGAATAGTATATAAGAATAAAGCAGAGCTGTAACGACTTGAGTCTGTGACAAATAAATTAAGAAAGGAAAATGCAATTAGTATGTCTATAGGTTCAAGGGCCACAATGGTCAGCAATGATGGCACTGCTTCGATGTGACATGTCTGGAGGATATATGACTTCCTCAATGGTTATACATCATATAGGTGTACCATGGGATGAAGAAAGATATCCCCCCCTCCCCAATCATGTGATTACCACATGAAATATGTCTGTTTTTTTCTGTTGTATAGGACATGATATATAAAATATGAATATTGGTTAAACCCTAAATGTCAATTTGACGCAGTTCTATCTGATAATTATTTGTCTGTATTCCTCCCTGCCAAACTAATTGGTTAATTTAATTGTATTATTGATAATTGTTTGATTATTAATTATCCCCTGCACCTGGTGAGTATTGTAAGTTAGAGCCAGGTGCAGGGTATTAAAAAGAAGCAGCCAGTCTGGTTGGGGCTGCTATGGAGAAGGAAGCAAGAAAGCGTGCGCCCTGTTTCTGAGCAGTCACAACTGTGAGTACTGTGTGTTGACTGTGTGTTTGTCTACTGGTAAACAGCTTAGTTGTCCAGTGTGTTAGTTAGGGTGATCCTGACTGTTCAGTTACTGCTCCGAGGGAGCTAGGTGTGTATTTTTGTTTATTTGGTTTTTGTTTATTTTGTATTATTAAAAAGTGTGAGCAAGTGCTAAAACTACATTTCTTGTGTCTGGGTCTACGTTTTTAAAGGGTCAAATGAACCTGAGTAAGTGCATCTCATTTACATATAATGGCAGTGTTTGTTTGTTAAGTGTTTTATGTTGTATGTAGTGTGTTAATGTTTGTGTTTATGTATAAAATACAAAGGATATAAATATGGGTTGCGAGCACAAGTGTTTAAAATATATACTTGTATTTAAGCATGAGGATTGCACAGCACTTCACGTGCAGGTTATATGTAATATGTGAGTACGGGGAATTACACTTAATTAATTCACGTGCAGTTGTACCGAGTTGCAATTGAATGATTGATTAGCAATCGAGTCTCAGTACAGCTGCATAAAAACAACATGTTTTCACTCAGTCGGGGTTGTGTGTTTGGAAGTGGAGAATGGGTGAGAGAGAGGAATGTTTTGATTAGAGTAATAATTGCTACAGCATGCTGGAAGTAACAGCACGGTACTTGTTTGCTGGGTTCGTCCACATCCTTTTTGTCTGTCTGATGGCTTGGCCAATGCACCCTTTATTTTCAGTGTTGTGTGTTTTGTTTAAATCTTTTGTTTGTTTATTATTTAATAAAACACTGGACGCCGTAGCGTCTCAGGTTCACTGCCATTACCTGTTTTGGTTTCCGCGTCCTTCTGGGTCTGACGTCACCAATAGTCATCCTGGTCACAGTCTGGCATGGAACACTAACTCTAACTGTGCCATTGTCAACAAGTACATCAAAGAAATGGCATTATATTTTTTCAATGATTTGATCAATTGGAAAGTTCATCAGCGGGACAAGAATTTTCAGAGTTGCTGTCAGCAGCCTAGAGGAGGTTTCACCTTGATTGATGGACTCTTTAGTGGTATTCACCCAAGACTGTCCCCTGCTGGATTCAATAAGTCAATTTGTAATTTGACTTCTTGGTGCATATGGGGTGTTAAACTAATAAGATCACTAAATACAGTGGAAAAGGATTGGCGACAGAATAGGTTGTTGTTTAAACTTGTTGTTTAGATCATTGGACATATGTGCCATCCTGCTGAAACTGTGGGACAAGATCTGAGAAAATGTATTGACAAAATCAAATTAAATGAGTCTCCCATTGTATTGCTGCCAGCAGTGTGACGCACACTCATCCACCAGAAAAGGCTGAATCCCAGGCTCTATATCCCCAAAAGGGTTTCTGGTTTGGACATCATTCACACACCGTTACAGCGGGAACAATCTTGCAAGAGTAACCTATATGATCGCTTTTCATTTCAACCAATCATGTGAGACAAGATTGCTCTATGAGGATACAAAAGCAATTAACCATGAACATCATTTCCATGGAGAAAATATTGCATTATGCACATATAAAATGGTTATGCATGGTTTTCAAATGCTATTGATTTGATCTATTTTTGCTTAGTACTGCAGATTTCAATGTAATCCCAAATTGCTTACCCAGATTGAATTGAATGCATTTGGGAACCAGAAAACCAAATTATTGCTATTACTGTGTTCCCACGGTAAACTGGCTATCATGCAATACCACCAAGGGGCTTTCTTCAGAAATCACATAGACCTTAGACCTGTGTGGCTTCCTGTTAAAAATTCAGAAAAAATAATGCACACCAAATTTTGGAAAATTCATGTACTGAATCAGTTGGGACCAGCTCATGTTCAGATTACTAATATGTTTGAAGACCATAACCTGCACCACACTAAAAAAAAAAAAAATTCCTTTTCTAGACTATGTTTTTATACTTACATCTAATCAAAATAAGGAATTCACATCCAGGTTTGTAGCATTGGAATTTATTGCATGGATTTCATTCTGAAAGCATGTTTTGGATTGTAGGTTATTTCTGACTACCAGGTTTTGGATTACTCAGCTGAAATGACACTTTGAAAAAGGCTCTCCTTAAAGAAAAGAAGAAAAAATTAGTTATTAAAATCTCATTAGTCACTATGTCTAAATCAACTGGATATTTTTTACTCCAAAATAGTTATTAGCATTTATTATTATTATTATTAGTAGTAGTATTTCAGTTTCAGGTTTAGTTTATTTGGAGCGTTTCACCTTATATTGGAGCAAGAGCCTTGAAAACTACAGGCCCATTTCTAGTCAGAATCAAACTTGGAACTGGCTATTAATAAATTCAGACATTCAAAGGTTTAAAATATAATGCAAGAAAAACATCAAGGGTAACCAGGCTTAAAGAGCCCCTTTTTACAATCTACTGTATTAAACATCAAAGAGGACACAGAATATGCAAGACATGGAGACATCCATTTGTGAATAACAAGAGCTTCATGAAAACAGAATGGAAATATATGAAAAAGGAGTCATTCAAGGGTTCTGTATCAAGGCTCCTAGAGACCCAAGTGAAAAATACCCACTCCAGTGCACTGGGGTTTGAGATCTGTCCTCAAATCACTGCAACAAGAGCGATTAAAAAAACAAGTGCTCTGGCTTTTCTGTTCTGTACCACATCATGGATCGTTATTGCTGTGTTACCTGTTTGACAATGTGGGCAATAATCCTTACGCTATCAGTGCAGGTTTTTCAAAAAATCTTTAAAACAGACTTTAAAGTTATATGTGTAAAAAGTTGTCAGGATGTTTACAATAAAAAAAAAAAAATCCAGGTACGTTATTTAAACAGTTGTAGCAACACGTGGGGATGTGTAACGCTATACTTTCTCTGAACCCCGCTGTTTACTCTTTAAACGTGATGAGAAAACAAGGCAAGGTACAAAGAGAACGTAATACATAGCTGAAACAAAAAGTTCAACAATTTCGGACGAGCAGCTGGAACCAAGCCGGGGGGGTGGACGGGAGTACAGGGCAGGCTATCAACTTGTCCGTCATTTTAAGAAAGAAGGGTTGTCACATAGAGAATGTTTTACTAGTTCTGGTTTCATTGATTAACATCAGCACTGAAGAAATATTTAGGAAAAGGGGTACTGATAGTTATACTAACAATTTGCATAATAAGTTAATGAACAGTTTAAAAGTGGAAGCTATTCCAGGAGCATCCTGTACATGTGTTGATATTATTATTATTATTATTATTATTATTATACTAATAAACAGAGCTATCCTGAGGAGAGATCTGTTTATTCACAGAAGCGTTGTAGGTATGTTCAAATATGTCTAAAGTTGGGGGGCGTCAAACTCCACTAAGGGTCACAGGGTCTGGTTTTCATTCCAACTTAAGCTTGCAATTATTCTTATTGATTATTATTATTTTGTTCAATTGGGCATATTTAATATTTTTACAGTTGATGGTTTAAAAATGCAAGGTACACTACCTATGAAACATTGTGAGGCCTGCATAGAACAGTTACATTTGTCCAATTAATCAAATAATTAGACCAATTAAGTAATTGAGAGCTTTGGGAGGAATGAAAGCCAAAAGAAAATGTGGCCTTCCAGGAACAGAGTTTGACACCCCTGGTCTACAGATACTCCAAGGAGTCGAAATATTCCCAGAGCCTTTTTTCAGTGGATGAATTGATAACCTGTGGGTATAGCCATCACTTAGTTTGCTGAGGGATAAAAATATAACTATAAACTACATCATTAGCGACTGAACAATAAGCTTGTTTGTTTACACAGGTGATGGCTAAATAGCTTTTTAATATTCAATTGTGCATTTAATTCATATTTCGATTTTTAAATCTTGTGCTTGTTGATTTTTACAGTAAGAAATGTTCTTTTATCCTTTCTCACCTCTGGGACACTATTTCCTATTGCCTAATGGGCTCTGAAATATAGAAAATGAAACCCTGCTGCATTACTCGGAAAAGATTGTTGAGTTGCTGGTTAACCAGATATTCAGCAAAACACGTTTCATGGTCCCTTGCAGATTAATAAGTGACCCAGGACAGAGGCTGGGTACAAACTGGTGAACACGCCCCCTGCAAGTAAACCTCTTAACTACCTCCCACAAAAGAGCCAGGCTCGTTTTCACAAATAGTAATAAGGCAGTGCATCACACAGCAATGCCTGGTCTGGCAAACCATGGTAAATAACAGTCAAGTCAGGGCTTACCATGTTAACAGTTCATGATTGATTTTTACAAACAGCTACACCTGTATATTAAACAGACCCTCAAGCACCGGTCAATATTTGATTGATATAACTGGTACACAAAGAGCCTTATTTTAATGATATAAGCAGTGGTGTCCTAAGGTCATTATTTATGCAACAGAAGGTCGAACTTAAAAAAAAAAAAAAAAAATACACAAGCTGGTATCTGTAATAAGCTACATATTATTCAGTAGAGCTGATTTAATGACAAGTTCTTTCTGAAAAACACACTGGTCTTGCAACCTTTAATAAAACAGGTTTCTGAATTTGATCCATATTGATACAACTAATGTATTATTGGATTCATTTTGCCACTTCAGAACTGATTTTATACACAGTGCTAAATTACCAAAACAATCAAATCAGCATTTGGTGTACTCGACATCCTGTGATTAACATTTTAATCTATTTTACATACGGATATTCATAATCAGATTTTGACCTCACAAGGCGAGAACAAGCATAAAAATTAATATATCATTGTCTAAGTGGGTTACAATCCATCATAAATGACAGACATATCTACGTATGCACAAGAGCAACTCATTTTAGGGGTAATCAGTTTTAGATTCTAATGACTCATTAGCCTTTTGTTAATATTTGTTAATTTTACCACATGCTCTTAGAAAATAGGGTTCCAGGGCTGTGTTGCTGCTACTGTTTTATGTATTACGCTATCATGTATTATGCATTTGTCTGTGTTTAAAGTATTATGTATTTTCTTGTTATTGCATCTTGTAAAGTGCTTTGTGATGTTGGTCAACTATGAAAGGTACTTCCTGGATTTGTGTTTGTTTAGGTTCTATAAAGAACGACCACTCTGCACTGATCAATGAGTGATTCAATACACTTTGAGTTCATTACGAAATAGAATAGATAATAAATAGGCATTAAAGGTTCTAGAACTGTAAGCATTGTATTTGGAACCCCTAATTGAATTATAAATCACTGACTTTTTTTTAATAATAATTCAGGTTTAATATTGAACCCATTATTTATAACAATGTACATATAGTAACCTAAACAAAAGCAAGAGAACCAATATGCTTCAATATGTAAAGTACAGGTACCATATTGAGTGTACACACAAGAGTCTTGAATCCTGACAAGGTACAATAGAAAGATACTCAATTCACCATCATCCCCAGAGTGCCAAGGTGTGGCAGGCTGGCGAGTGGATAGAGGCCCAGAGACAGTCTGCAGTTCAAAAAATAACAATTTTATTATAAATAAACAAAAATAAAGTGCACAAGGGCAAAATAACAGATACTCAAACATAAATAAAGCAAAAACAAAACTCACAAAAATAAAGTTTCCAGGCTGGGCAATGCCTTCACTGGATTTAGAAAATTCAAAAACCACAAAACAAACACCAACCTCATTCCTCAGCTCCCTTCTCCAAATGAGAAGCAGAGGCCTCCTTTTATATCAGGTGGCTGGGCGCTGATTGATCGTTAATCAACCTAATCAACTAATCAACCCCAGCCACCTGAACATAATAAACCCAGGCAGGTAGGGGAAGTTAACCCCATCCCTGCCAATTTAAAGGGCAGAGCTTTGCTCTGCCACACAAGGGCTTTGAGTTTTTGATGGATATGCCATGCTGAGACATTTTTCATTCTTCACAGGCAGTATAAGATATACACGCCGACAGATTTCAGAAGGTGTCATCAGAAATGAGCAGACATGAGACACCCGTGAATCAATAACGTTGGCAGTACAAAAGTTGAAAAAGTATTTATTTTCTAAAATCCACCTCTTTGTATGAAATAAGTTTATTAAACAGTCCTGAGCATTCTTTAAATCAAACTGTTATGATTCAATAGAACTTCCTCTGGAACTCTTGTCTGTTTAGGGTCAATTAAATGACCATATGTAGCAACTGAGGATTCTATATAATGATCAAAAAAACATTTGTCCCAGGCTTCGAAACTTTTGCTCGACAACTGCAGATCAGGAATGGAGCCTTCTCCCAGGTCCAGTTTCAACATTGAATAAATAAGGAAGAGTAAGTAAGACTATGGAGAGTATACACAGGGATTCTAAGTGGGGAAAGTGTAATTAACCATTTAATAATGATGATTTAATAAGGCCATTTATTTTTGTTTTAAACATTACCAAATCCAAAGCTTGGTGATGCCTTTATTGTGATATTACTGCTGCAAGTTGAACATTAAAACATGAAAAATAAGTATGCTTTTCTGTTCATCCTGATGTTCTTGCTTTATTTTTGTGTTCTATTAAATGTATCTTCTGTACTTTTTCTGTATCTCCTGAAACACACTGTCTGTTTTGTTTTTCTCCGCCTTTACTACCTTTCAATCCCACAAGTCCATTGATTGAAATCCTGAAATGACATAAAAACTGTAATTTGCGTCATTAACGGTGACAAGATGGCTTTGGCAGTGATGTCAGACCAGAAAGGAAAACGCAGACAGGCAGTACTGGCGGGTGCAATGGCACTCAGTGTTTTATTAAACAAATGAAAAATAAAAGATTTATACAAAACAAAAGGGCAAGTTGGCCAAACAAAACAAACTAACAAATATTGTGCTGGCGGTTCCAGCACAATAGCAGTTGTTTTAGTTTTTCTTTTACCTTTTTATTTCTCCTCTCCTTATCTTCCATCCATTACTCTCTGAATACTGTCTTCCCTGTGCAGCCAATCTACAGGTTTTTTAAATTCTGGCTGAGGGGTTAACTAGATAGTTATTATCTTATTACCCCAGTGTCTGATCGAGTTTAATAATGATGCGTGACTGTCAGCTAATTAAATACTCAGTAGCTGATCAGTCACGCATCTTCACAAGGTTGTAAAAACACACAAAACAATAACACATAATGGTGATGGCTTTCATCTGCGGTGCAACAGTAATAATACAATAAATCATAATAATAATACAAAAAATCATAATAATAATAATAATAATAATAATAATAATAATAATAATAATAATAATAATAATAAATAATAATAATAATAATAATAAATAATAATAAATAATAATACAATAAATCATAATAATAATACTCCGCCACATTAACATATTGATTTCTTATTTTAATACTGAATAGTTATTCTGCCACCTTTATGTAAATTGCACCCATTCCACTTATCGGAAAACATCAGAAAAGTTTTTCATTTAAACAAAGTTTGTGATAAGAGTTGTGTTAAAATAGACAATTCAGAAACCAGCTACTAAAGTCAAGAATTTAAAGAAAAGCATTTTGGTTTGTTAATGGTTAAGTACTAACTATGCTTAAATAATATAGTTTGCATATTATACTGGTACGAATATATAAGTCTTTGGATAATACCCTGTGGTTTTGTGATACGAAATCAAATATGATATCAACATTTATAACAGAACTGCTTCTGATGCAGAAATATTTTATTATTTTTCCCACTCAGAATGAAAGGTCATAAAAACTCTTTAGGGTCCGATATTCCACTGCGGGCATAGCGCCTACCTCACTCATTTTCTATGAAGAGTGCAATTAGTCAAGCTCTATACCCACGAATGCAGACTCTTTTGCATAATGATTAAGACAGATCGCTTGCAGTGTGAGGGGTCGCCAGTTCACACCAAGCCCCTGCCCTCTTATACTCTACAGCACGGTACCTCACGCTGGCACCAGAGAGAGTGTATGTACAGTCAGTGAAGTACAGTAACCTAAGTAAGTAGACTGCTTTGTTAATTTGGAATGCTGGTTCTGGAATCTTTTTTTTTTTTTGGTATTCATGTCTAAATGGATTATTAGATAAATAATTTACTATAAACCTCCCAGGAAGCAGCACACAATTTGCCGCGCGCAACCTGGAGGGAGGGGGGGAGGTAGGCTTAGGTCAATGTGCCCTTGGCTAATCGCGCACCAGCGACCCCGGCAGTCTGGCCTGCGACGCCTGCGAGTTTGCCTGTAAGCTGCCCAGAGCTGTGTTGTCCTCCGACGCTGTACGCTGAGGTGGCTGCATGGTGGGTCTGCAGTGTGAAAAGAAGCAGTCGACTGTCAGGACACATTGCGGAGGACAGCGTGTATTCATCTTCGGCACTCCCGAGTCAGCGCGGTGGTGATAGTAGTGAGTTGAGCCTAAAAATAATTGTATATTCCAAATTGGGAGAAAATAATAAAAATTATTGCCGTCTACTAAATAAAATTTAAAAAAGACAACAGAACGACAGGAATAAATAAATGTTATCCCGCTGTGATCATAATGCCAATATAATCATTTTCTCAGTAGGGCCTAGCAAAAGCTTTTGCTTCTTTTACATCAGCTTTTCCACATGTAATTTGCCAGACAAGGTTGTCAAATATCATCACATAACTCCATGGCAACCTCAAACACTCCATTACCTTTTTGGTAAGGCTTGATCTGTTCTGGCCGTGGTGACATTTACTACCCTAAATTGGTGTTATTTTTAGTCAAGTTACTTGTTTATCTGAAGTTATTATTTCATTATTTTACTACATTCCACTGGGTCAAGGATGAATTTAACAACCTTTAGATTTGACAAAATCTATTTATGAAGAGCAGAAAATGAAAGCAAATGAAATCATGCCCAAAAGGCCTACAATAAATAAAGGTCCCTTGTGACAGGCTGGCTACCATCAGGAAATAGACCTGGAAACAGAAATGTGCAGTTTTAAAGCTTTTGTGCACTTTATTAAACAAAATAGCACAAAACACAGGAACAAACAAAACATGGCACAAGGGACAAAATAAAGGCTCAAACAAAAGAATAACACACTTGTAGGCTGGTGTCACAAAGACATACTGCCAATGGTGCGGCTGCTAGCAGACGTTCCGGCAGCTCCCTCTGGGGGGACTCCAACCCCCAGAACTCCTACAGCGAAATTGCTGCGGGGAAAGGTGGTCTCCTGACTTCTCGTCCCTTTTTCATAGCCGGCAGCTCTCTCTGGTGGGGCTCCGGCCACAGTGACCCCTGCGGCCAAGCAGAGCTGACTGCAACCCCTGGCGAAGCAGTTCCAGCGACCCCAGGCTATGCGGAGCGGCTGGCAACCCCAGGCAATGCCAGGTAGGCATCCTTGGGCGAAGCAAGGCAGGCATGCTTGGGCGAAGCGAGACACACATCTTTGGGCAAAGCGAGTCAGGCATCATTGGGTGAAGCAAGACAGGTATCCTTGGGCGAAGCGAGGCAGGCATCCTTGGGCAAATGAGGCAGGCATGCTTGGGCGAAGCTGGACAGGGAGTCAGGACAAGCTGGGGTGCAGGCGTTGGCCCTCTTCTCGTCCACTGCAGCCGGGAGGTTCTTCCCTGTGCTTCCCTCTGCAGCCTATGCAAGGGCTGCTGAGGACCGCCAGCATCTATTCCTGGTCCTTCTGGTGCAAGGAGAGGCAGCTCCTGCTCCTCTCCCCCTGATGGTGATGGAGGCAGCGGCAGCTCCAGCTCCTCTCCTTGTGATGGTGGGTGAAGTGATACCAGCAGGCATTCATCCTCTGCTGGTGGGGAAGTGATACCAGCAGGCATTCATCCTCTGCTGGTGGAAAGGGACCCAGCAGGCATTCACCCTCTGCTGGTGGATGGGAACCCAGCAGGCATTCACCCTCTGCTGGTGGACGGGGACCCAGCAGACATTCACCCTCTGCTGGTGGAGTTGGCAGAGGCAGAGGCAGCTCCTGCTGCTCTGCTCCTGCCGGTAGAGATGGCGAAGGTAGAGGTAGCTCCTGCTGCTCTGCTCCTGGCAGTGGAGATGGCGGAGGTGTGTTGTCTCCTGGCGGCGGAGGTGGGAGCGGCGTGTAGTCTCCTGGCGACGGAGATGGGAGCGGCGTGTAGTCTACCCTTATTACAGGGGACTGATGCGGCTTTCCCTCACTTGCAGGGGACTGCAGAGACTACAAACAATGATTAGGTAAATATAGGCTAGGTAGCTGTTAGTTTAGTTTGTTTAAATTATCGGTTAGTTGACAACTAAGTTTGATTCGTTTTGGTAGGTGTGAAACGTCTAAACACATCAGAGTGTGCACTAATCAACTGGACTAGGATTCACTTAAATAGGTGGTCTCAGCCCAATTGAGAAGGAACTGTAATGTGTTTCAACCTCAAAGTCCATTACAATGCAAGATGCAAAAGAAACCAAACAAACTGATGTAATGCATAATGTTAGGTTACTTACCGTAACCCTGGTTCCCTGAAAAAGAAATGTCAACCATTACAAGTTGGGAAACGTTAGGTTATTACCATAACCCTGGTTCCCTGAAAGAGAATGACAACCATTACCAAATGGGAAGAGCCCTCTCTGACCGCCAATAACTGAGCATATATAAAAAAGTTGCCCTATCAGGGCCCTGCTGTGAGGGGAAAGTCCCTCCCCGCTCCTCTGAAGAGGGACGTCCTCACAGTAGCACATCGCCATTTTCTTTCGAAAACAGCTCAGCTGGGGACATGACCTCGAAGGGTAATGGTTGTCATTCTCTTTCAGGGAATCAGGTTTATGGTAATAACCTAACGTTTCCTTTCAATTAAATGACAACCATTACGGAAGGAGAAGCTGTACCAAAGCTGGCGTGGCTCATTACCGACAGTACAGCCCCACGGAGATAGCCTCAGAGCAAACATGATGCCTAAAGGCATGCCACCATGCCGTCTGACTCTCTCCATGGAGAACCAAAGGGGGCAATGAGTGGTCTCTGGTGTGGCAAAAAGGTCGACTCATGCAGTATTAAACCTCTCCCAAATTTGTTTCACCACTTGAGGATGCAGTCTCCATTCCGAGCTGTCTGGAGCTCTTCTGGACAGGAGGTCTGCTGCCTTGTTGTAAACCGCCCTGATTGAACTCAAGTTTCTGTGCGTCTAGGAAAGGAGTCTGTGCACTGTGTGGTGAAGGCCTGGCGAGCGCAGGCTGCCTTAGTGGTTTATGTAGGCTACCACTGTAGTATTGTCCATCTGGACCAGCACATGTTTGTGCACTAACTGCTGGCGAAAATGAGATAAAGGCAGACTCACTGCTTGCAACTCTTGGGCATTTATGTGCGCTTGCTGCCAATGTCCCTTCTACTGACCTCGTATTCCTCTCCAATTCCAGACTGCTCCCCAGCCTAGGCTGGAGACGTCTGTAGTGACCACTTCCCTTCTGTGAGGGGATCTGAGGGGAGATCTGAGGGGCAGATTGCCAAGATGGAGCCACCACTCAAGTTCCGGCATTGTCTGGACACTCGCACCAGCCGGTACCGATCTCAGACAGGGTAAACCTTGAGTGTATTTACCCAGGCTTGAAGCGGGCGCATTCTCAGCAGCCCTAGTGGAAGGATTCTCAAGGCGGCTGCCATCAGCCCCAACAACCTTTGATATACTCTGACCTGTAGGAGAGCGTCCTCTCTGAATAGGGAGAGTGTAGCCTCCAACGACCGAATCCTGCCTTCCGACAGTGAGGCAAGCATGCTCACAGGGTTCAGTTTGATCCCCCAGGAACACTGGACTGAGGCGGTACGAAGTTGCTCTTCTGTTGATGTATTGAGAGCCTTAACTTCGTCACATGATCTATGACCTGTTTTGTACTTGCCTCTGCCCGTCTTTTGGAATGCGCACAAACTAGCCAATCGTCCAGATCAGGATCTGAATACCCTGCAGCCTGAGTGGAGCCAGTGCTGCATCCATGCATTTTGAAAATGTGCGGGGTGCCAGCGGTGGTCCCTTGCCCCTGGCTCTGCCTCTGCCTGCTTGTCTGTTTTGGGGTGGCGGGCGGTGTTCCGACCCTGTTGCCCCCGCAGGCTGTAATGACCACCTTGGGCAGGAAGGAGCAAGAACTTGGAAGCGACCTCGGTGGCCTTGTGGGACCTTTCAAGGCTCACATCAATGATCGCTCCAAAAGTCTGCCCCGGTGTAATAGGGGCATCTAACAGTGCTGTCTTCTCAGTCTCGACGACCTTGGCCTGTGTTACCCAGAGATGTCTGCGCGCGGCTATCAACGCCGCTAGAGACCTGCCTGATGTCTGACTTAACTCCCCCATTAAGTCTGTCATTGCCGTTATTACCACCAGTAACTCCCCTGTGTCTGCCTCCATTGCCCGGTCCTGCAGCCTCTCAGCCAGCAGTGTCTGGTACAGGACCAGTATAACCATTGCACTGGCCGCTCTAGCTGACAGTGCCATGGACGTGTATGCCTTTTTCAGCATGGCATCTGTTCTGCATGGCTTGGAAGGGCAGGTAGGGTCTTTGCCCCTTTGGTAAGGGTTGACACCTGCACCAGTACTGTGACTGTGTCTCCGATGTTGGGGAACGTGCCTAGATCTGCTTCTTGAGCTCCTGCGGTGTGTAGCAGGGCCTCTGCTGTCCTAGAGGCTGAGGGGGCGGATACTGGATTGCTCCAGGATGAGTGCACCAGCTCCAGAAAATCCTGGGACAAGGGGAGGGCATGTTGTGGATGCCCATTCTGCTTTAAGAAGCGGTTCCCCTCTCCTTCCTGCTCCGCTGGCCGAGGTAGTAGCTGCAAGCTGCATCAAGGCCCAGAACTCCTGCCTGTTCAGCTTCGCCGCACACTGGTCACACTGGTCACACTGGTGGAACCCAGCGGAGAACCCAGTCGATTGTACTGACATGGCGTTGTATGCGAAGCTGCTACGCTTGGTGCCGATAGTTACGCGGTTGGTGCTGGGCTATTGATGGCTCTTAAACAATTCACCAGTGCCGACGCAGGAAATCGGAGCTGAGGAAAGCATTTTCGGTGCTGAGTGGTCGGCGCCAAGGTTGGTGGAGATGTGTAGTGGTCGGTGCCGGGCTGTAGACAGCCTCAACGCTATTCCCCGGCACCGAAACAGTCGGTGCCAGGATCGGTGTCAGAAAGAGCGCGGTAGGTGCCGAGAGGTTGGTGCCGAGCCAATCAGTGCCAAAGTCGATGCAGATGGGTAGCGTGGTCGGTGCCAGGCTTATTACAGCTATGAAGAGTTCACTGGTGTCAAATCAATCGGTGCCGGGAACAACGCCGAGGAGAGTGCTGTCGATGCCGAGTGTGTAGCGTGGTCGGTGCTGGACTGGAGACAGCTCCGAAGCTAGTCAACTGGTGTTGAGTTAATCGGTGCCGGGATCGGCATCGAAAAGAGCGCTACACCGATGCCGAGTCAATCGGGACGGGTAGGCGCTGCTTTTCTCTGCCACAAGTTAGGCGCCGTGGTCCCCGAGGGCAAGCACAGCCACGCTAGGACAGCCCGAGGCTTGAGGTGTTTTTTTTTTTTTTTTTGTATTCGCTGTGGACGATTAAATCGCCGTAGAGGATGATGCCGCGAGCCTGCAGGGTCTCCTTACAGCACCAGAACAGCTCTCAACATGGTATCTGGCAACCACACGAAGCCTCATGCAGTGAAAAGAGAGTTATGGCCACTTACCAATCTCGCAAGAGGGGTCGAAACCAGCTCTAGTCAATAAACTGACGTGAGAATAAGATTTTACCATGGAATTAATTAAATTCAATTGAAAGGGAATGACCCTCTTGTCACATGATCTGAGCATATATTTAAAACACTGCCTGATAGGCCCAGTATGACCACGTGTCTGTTGCATTCTGGAAAAAGACGCTACATCACACAGCAACCTCAGCCATTTGATTCCGTATGGCAATGAAGGTGAGCAAGCGACCTCGCAAATTTAATGGATGACATTTCTTTTTTAGGAAACCAGGGTTACGGTAAGTAACCTAATGTTCCCTTTCAATCTCGAAATGTCAATTATTACGAGTTGGGAAATGTATACCCAAGCTGTCGCAGTAAGCCCTGCCCTGCCCTGGCGCGAGCCTAACTGGAAAGCTGCTGCGCAAGAGGGCAAGCTGCATCAAGGACTCTGAACCCCAAAGCGCTGCTGAAGTAGCCACATTCAGTCAGTAAAACCTTATAAACGTGTGCGGTGTGGTCTTCAGAGGAGAAGGTGGCGGGTGGAACAGCTCCAATTCCACCGACTGGTTCAAATGAAACTGTGAAACAACTTTAGACAGAAAAGCCGGATTAGTGCGTAAAGTAACGTTATCACCGCTGCTGGCAAAGTGCAAATAGGAACCTTCTATGGAAAGGGCCTGTAACTCACTGACACGTTTGGCTGACGTGATGGCCAGAAGAAAGGCTGTCTTAAAAGACAAGTATTTAGGGTCCAAGGGAGAACTAAAGTCCAGGTGCCAGGAACCAAGTCCAGGTGCCAGGAAGGAACCATTGGTTTAAGGGGAGGGCCGAGCCACCTATCCCCTTTTAAAAACTACACCGCCAAAAAATGAGACACAGTCAATTTTGACATGGCACACAGATAGAGCACCCAGGTACACCTTCAATGTAGAGGGGGATCTACCCTTCTTTAGGAGTTCCTGCAGAAACTGCAAAACAACCGACATGGGGCAGGAGGTGGGGTCATGGTTTCTCACTTCAGCATTTGGAACATCCTTTCTTTGAAGAACCCATTGAAGAGTCTCAGGTCTAAGATGGGGTGAAAACTGCTTTTTGGGTACCAGAAAATACCTTGAGTGGTATCCCTCTCCATGGGAGGTGGGGTCTACAAGACAAATGGCTCTTTTGCACAGCAAGGCGACCACTTCCTGCTGAAGTACCGAGACCTGGAGAGGGTCTATCACGAAAGTATTCATGATCCCTCGAAAGGGAGGAGGTAACCGTTTTGTAAGGTGGTGAGCACCCAGGAGTCTGAGGTGCAAGCGCATCAGTACTGCAGCTCTTGTGCCAAAAAGGGGTTCTGAGGCTGTTTAGTGTGGCTGTTTAGGGCGCTGGCCCTGAAAACACCCCCTGTGACCTCCTGTGATGCTAATGTGTGGACTGGCCATGTCCTGCATTCCCTCTACCTGCTGGTTGGGCCCAGTTGTTTGCTGCTGGTGTGTCCTGTAGGCGATGCCTTAGGTCACCCAGCGGAGCCGTGTACTGGAACTGTTCTGATGACAGTTCACATCTGAGGAGCTTGCCAGTGGTTCAACCTGCCCCACACAAAAGCGCGGGGAGGGAACAACTTGGCCATCTGCCAGGACGCTTCATGTTCCCGATGGGATCTCTGTAAGATCTCCTTCATGGATGGCACAAAGGTATGTCCTTGGGATATAGACACGTCAAAGCAGTGCGGCCTTATCATCATCAGGAACTCTGGCTTGTTACAGCCATAGCTGTCTACAAGCCTGGATCAAGCTAGCCAATAGCTTGCCTTTGGAGACCAGAGATCTGCAGCAGCGTGCTGGACAGAAGACGTAACTCCGTGGCCACCGACTCAGGGGGCGGGGCCTCGCGCAGTACACAGTCCATATAAGCAGTAAGCACACTCGCTGTATTAAACAGGTGAGTTTCCTGTGTGCTGCATACACCAGCTTGAGATGCGTTTCCGTCACCTTACATTGAGGGTTTGGGCACGCTGGGTCTCTAGCCAACCCACCCACCGGCGGGGCCTTAACAAGGGCAAAGATGGTGGAGTCTACTGGGGGGAACCCCGCTAGGCCAAGCTTATCCACACCTTCTAAAGAGGCAAGCGGTGCGGCTTGATTTTGCACGCTACGACCTAAGGCTGGGCGATCCCAGGAGGAGCGTACCTCCTCTATGAAATCTGGGAAGGCCGGGAACTTCTGAGGACAAGGAGCCATCGCTTGCGCCTGGAAAACAGACCGGCGTGGTTCTGCAGCTGGCTTCCAGCTCGTCCTCGTGGCCCTCTCCAAATGAGTTTCTTTCACCCGTGGCTGGAAAGCCTCACAGATGCTACAGGTCATGTCCCTCCCTTTAAAAAGTTGCATGTGGGAATTCTATGTATAGCATTGTGCACAGATGCCACAGGCACTGGTTGTGCTATTTGGTATCATTTACACTTACAGGTAAATCTAATTGCAATGCAATACATGCTCAGTAAGTACATATTAAGCATTTAATGCTGAAACACTGGCCCAGTTTTGTGGGTTTATAATTACTAAAACCTTAACTTCACAAAATTGAACAGCAAGGTTTGCTTGGTTTCTTAGAGCTCCTTAATTCTTAATAAATAAATAAATAATCCCCTCGCCCCTCCCACAATTCAAAAAAGTTAGACGTCTATGAATAGATGCATATTTGGCAATATGGTGGAATTTGTTAATGTTTACTTGATTAGGCCAAAAGAAAATGACTCTCGTCCAGAGACTGGGGGATTGGAAGCTGTGAGGCTGACTCTCCACTGGTGTAACCCTAGACAAAAATATTATTCCATTCAGTTTAATCTAAGCAGACATTGCCCTGGCTCATGAATCACTGCTTTAGATCCTAACTTCGATCACTGCCCAGAGCAGCTTTATAGACCCAAGCTAAATACAATACAAAGAGTTAGAGTAAGACAAAATGTACTATATTACAATGGTATAGGGAGGTAATTACTGTACAATTATCAATTATAATAACAATAACAACAGTATGTACTTGTGCGGCAAAGTGGTTGGTAAGGGGAACAGGTGTAGCGGTGATGCGGTGCAGGAGTGATGAACAGACAACAGAGATTCAGTGAACAAGTGTTTATTTGCGCTGTTTCCAGGTCTGGCGACCGTCAAATAATAAATCCCCGGCAGTACACAACAATGTGTAAAGCGCGGGGATGGTGAAGAACACAGTACAGTCTCACACACAAACAAAGGCACGGTCACCAGTCCTGGGTGATATTCAAACATGCAGGTGCTCTGTGCAGTGATGCTCCGGATAGTGCTTTATGTGGTGACAGCTCTGGAGGTGTGCGTTAACTGTCTAGTGGTGAGAAAAAGACAGACAATTATAAACAAACAAAGACAACACACAACATGTAATACGCTCTGAGAGCTCAACTCTCAGTCCTTCTCTCCTCACGTTACTCAAACGAAGGAAAAGATCAGCGTTACCCTGGCCCCTATACGTAATCCCGCATGATATCTAGGTAAACAGTTGCAGCTGTCTTATTACTTGCAGCTGTCTCTCATTTACCTTTCAAATCAATACGGTCTTACAACAGAGTCACGCTTCTTTCCAGGCTGACCCACTTCCCTGACCCGGAAACGAACTGTCAGGCCAGCCCTTCCAGATACTTCTCCTCTCATTCTTTAGCACCCTCACAGGTCGGGAGGAAGATTCATCACCAGAACTCGTGTTTCCGTCACATATCCCACCGCTCAGAGTGGAGCCGAAAGAACACTCGGCTAAATCTACCTTCCGCATTACTCCCCCCTCCCGGGAAAAATAATCCGCATTTTGGTGGTCTTTCCCCGCACGGTGTACCATGTGGTACATGAAGGGCTGCAATGCCAGATACCACCGAGTTATCCGGGCATTGCTGTCCTTCATTGTGCTTAACCACGTGAGTGGGACGTGGTCTGTGACCAGATCAACTGAGTGTCCCAGCAGGTAGTATCGTAAAGAGTGAGTAGCCCATTTAATGGCCAAACACTCTTTTTCGACTACGGAGTAGTTACGTTCCCGAGGTAAAATTTTTTTACTTAGGTACAATATCGGGTGTTCTACTCCAGCTACTTTTTGGGTCAAGACTGCACCTAAACCTACATCCGATGCGTCGGTGTGGAGGATGAATCGCTTGGTGAAATCTGGAGTAATAAGAGTGGGGGCCTGGCAAAGTGTACGCTTAATAGTATCAAATGCCCCGACACTTAGCTGACCATTTAATTAAATTTGGAGCACTCTTTTTTGTGAGGTCGACTAACGGGTTAACCACTGTGGCGTACTCGGGGATGAAACGACGGTAATAACCGACTAAGCCCAGTAGTGACCTCACCTGAGTTTTGGTTTTGGGGATCGCTGCATCAACCAAAGCCTGGATTTTGGTGACTACAGGTCTCACCCTTCCATTCCCCATTAAAAATCCCAAATATTGAGTCTCTGTTTTGGCAAACGCACATTTTCTCAAGTTAGCTGTCAGCAGGGCTGCAACCTTAGTCAAATGCTCTCGCCAGGTGGAGCTGTATATCACCACGTCATCAATATACGCTGCTGCATATTCATGATGTGGGCGTAAAACCTGGTCCATCAGTCTCTGAAAGGCAGCGGGCGCACCATGTAGCCCAAACGGCATGGTTTTAAAGTGGAACAGCCCTTCGGTGTTGAAAATGCGGTTTTCTCTCTGGAGCTGCGGGTTAAAGGGATTTGCCAGTATCCTTTCGTCAGGTCCAGAGTGGAACTAAACCTCGCTTTTCCCAGTCTGTCTAAAAGTTCATCAACCCGAGGCATGGGATATGCATCGAACTTAGCAATAGCGTTCACCTTTCTGAAATCCACGCAGAAGCAGTTGGTGCCGTCTTTCATAGCCACTATGATGATCGGACTGCACCACTCGCTCCTGGAAGGCTCAATCACCCCAAGCTCAAGCATATCTCATAACTCTTTGCGAATGCCACTTCGTCGACTTTCCGGGACCCGGTACGATCTCTCTCGCACTGTGACACCTGGTGGAGAGATAATGTCATATTCAACTAAATCTGTTCTGCCGGGCACGTCAGAAAAAACATCTCTGAACTCCTCAATAAGCTTACGCAGCTCTCTTTGCTGATCCGGAACCAATTGTTCCCCCATTGAAATCATTCTTGTTCTCGGGGTCTCTGGAAAGGGGCCTAAATCATCCTCCATATTGCCTGGGGCTATAAATAAGACCTCCCTTGCCTGCCAGGGCTTTAATAAATTGACATAAATAAATCGGCGATCGGGCTGTCTAATTTCATAATTTACTTTCCCTAAAGCCCGAATCACCTCATATGACCCCTGCCATTTAGCACACAGTTTCGATTCTGATGAGGGAAGTAGCAGCATTACCTTGTCCCCTGGTCGAAAGGTTTGAATCTGTGCATTTTTGTTGTAATGCTGCTGTTGTCGGTGCTGAGCCGATCTGAGGTTGTCTTGGGCCAAACGACCGACCAAATCCAGGCGATCTTGTAGTAGGAGCACATACTTCACTACATTTTAGACAAGCCTTTGTGCTCCTCCCACCCCTCTCTCAGCAGGTCGAGAATGCCGCGAGGCTGCCGGCCGTACAGGAGCTCAAAGTGGGAGAACCCCGTTGAACTCTGCGGCACTTCTCTCACCGCAAAAAGGAGGTAGGGAAGAAGGGATGCCCAATGTTTCTGCTCATGTGTTACGGATCACCTCAGCATCGACTTTAAGGTCTGATTAAAGCATTCAACCAAACCGTCCGATTGTGGATGATAAACGGAAGTCCTGATGGGACATATTTTTAATATTTTGTACACCTGCTGTAACGTCTTGGACAGAAAATTGGTCCCATGATCGGTCAAAATCTCCTTGGGGATCCCTACTCTAGCCATAATCTGCGCTAACTCGATGGCTATTGCAGCTGCACTAGTGGACCTCAATGGAACTGCCTCCAGGTATCACGTTGCATAATCCACCACTACTAATATATGCGTATACCCAGAGTCAGAAGGTAGCAAAGGGCCCATTATGTCCATTGCAATGTGCTCGAAAGGAGTGGAAATAATCGGCAGTGGGACCAAAGGGGCGGGGCGCACTCGACCCGGCGCTACTCGCTGGCAGTCTGGGCATGTGGCTACATATTTCGACACATCAGTATGAAGACCGAGCTGTAGCAGGGGGAGATCTGTGCTGACTCTGCTGGCGTATTCACAGGGCTGCACGAAGAGGGCGGCAGTCGTCCAACAACCTCCTGTGGGTCATGGCAGTGACACGGGGAGGTGGGAAAGTGGGTGTGTGGACTTTCCCCCTCTCTGAATGGCTGAGAGGCGAGTCTTGGGAGATTGTTGGCCCTATAAAATAATGCTCCGCTGTTTCCTCAGGTCTGCCCTGTTAAAACGCGTCAAGAGTGCAGAAGCTCTGATTCAGGACTGGGAATCAACCGGGAGAAAAAGAAAAATAAAGAATTTCACAGCGAGACAGTGAGAGCGGGGAACCCTTGGGTAGACCCCGGCGTATTGTAAAAGAGCAGGCTAGTTAGCCGGCAGTGTAGGATGGCGATCCGGGTCGCACGGGTAGCGACGACTGGGATATAGCTGTCACGTGCAGCACCTTTTCTTTGTAGTTTTGTTACTGTTTTATTTTCCCTGCTTCTTTGTGCCTTCTGTTTTGAATTATTGTTTCGAAGCACCTGCAAGGGCGCCGGTATTGTATACCATCACTTGGTATGCCCGTGGTTCTGTTTACCATCGTTGGTAAATCAGACCACGGACCCACAGCTCCATCTGCGGGACAAAAGAAAAAATAGCAACCTGAAATAAAACTGGGCACCTGTGCGGTGTTGCCAAATTCACCTGTCTGTCTCCTGTGTCAGTGAATTACCCACCACCCTTCCACACGAGCCAATAGAATCGAGCCAATATCCGTTCCCTCGTCTTCTCAGCTCCGAGGTGCCCCGCAAAAGGGATATCATGCACCAGCCTCATGACCTCGGTCCGACAAGACGGGGGAACCAACAATTGTGTTACAGGCTGTCCTGTGCCCGCGGCATGGTTTACCCTATACAGTAATTGCCCCTTTATACTGAAATGTGGATATACTAGCGCCCCAGCGCCATTAACATCCTTACCTTCAATGGACCGGACCTGCCCCCAAGCGTGCACCAGTGACGGGTTTTTATGTTGGCCCCACATTAGGTCCACGATTGAGTACCACGGGTCCGGTACATTGAGAGGGGCTGGAATAGCCTTTGCCCTAGTCGGTCCAGTAACCTCGCTCTCTCGGTCGCACTGCATTCCCACTCCCTTCGACTGCCGTTTGTTACCATTGCAGCACTCTCCCACCAGACCCCAGCCTTGTCTCAAAGACACTCCCTCCTATTTCACGGTCCGTCTCTCCTTATTTGTTTTTCTAGGACGGAAAAGAGGGAAAAACATTTCAGGGTGAAAAGGAAACACATCACCAATCCATTCCTTTTTTTTTCCTGCCACGTTTACGTGTGTGGCTGAGACTGCCATTATTTGCATTAATTGTTTAAAGTTTGGCCAGTCTCGGCCCAGAGTAACTGGGTGTGGCAACCTTTCCGCCACCCCGACTACGAGGTGACGTTTTATCGGTCCTACCGATAAATATACTTTTAGTGTGGGGTATGTCGCCATGTCTCCATGGATACAGGAGATGGCCACCTGACCTTGTGGCTGCCACGACACACCGCCCAAGAGAGCTGTCCTAATCAAAGTTTGCTCACACCCTGTGTCCACTAACGTGTGGGTTTTCACATTTCCCAAAACAATGTCAATCAGACAGGGCCCCTTCCGACCTTTATCCCAGTGCTTACTCGCTTCAGGTGCCCAATTGCACGCTGCCACATCACACTCCATGGCAGCGAGGCAGAACCTGGCACGGTGTCCCAGCTGGTTGCATCTGAAACAGAGAGGGGGGACAGAGTGCGCATAGGTTACATATCTGTCCCGCTGCTGGTAGGGCAACGGGGCAGGGGCAATACCTCTACCCCAGCTGGGGGCAAAACTCGGTCTCCATGGAGGGGAGGCAAGGGGGCCCTACGGGGTCGGCGGTCTGGGAGGTCTGGGTGCCGGGAACGAGGGTGGTGGTAGTGTTGGAAGAGAGGGAGGGAGAGGTTGGTGACTGTGAAGGGCAGGGTCTGACAATATCGCAACCCCGGCCGACGTCAGGGAGTCCTCAAAGTTTTCGACCAGTTCAACCGCCTCCTCTAGGGTGTCGGGGTTGTGGCGCCAGATCCACGCCTGGGTTTTGGCACCGACCACATGGCAGAATTGTTCTACCACAATGGCTTCCCCCATCTGCTGCGCGGTCTTTTTGTTGGGGGTCAGCCAATGGACCATGTGGTCGCACAACCGCTCTGCGACCAACCTGGGGCATGTCTCCGGGGCTCTCCGGAATTCCCGGAACTGCGTCCAATGAGTCTCCGCTGTAATGTTGAGGCGGCGGAGAATAGCCTGCTTGACCAGGTCATTGGTAAGCTGCCCGAGCCTCCCCAATCAGGCAGGGTCCCACCTGGCTCGTCCAGAACTCCCACGGCCATCCTGCCGCCGTGGCCAGTCGTTCAAACATCACCAAGAATGCCTCCGGGTCATCCTCCGCCATCATTTTCATCACCCTAGTCTTTGGGGGCGACATCGGTGATGTTACAGTAGGGGTTGTTACTGCCGCCATGGCCAGCCCTACCCGTTCAATGAGCGCCGTGTAGTGCTCCTCCCTCCTTCTCTCCTCTGCATCCCGTCTGCTCTCCAGTGCCTGCAGCAGCTCCGCCAGTGCGTTGCGATCCATGATCCCACTACTACAAACCACATGTGGCAAAGTGGTTGGTAAGGGGAACAGATGTAGCAGTGATGCGGTGCAGGAGTGATGAACAGACAACAGTGATTCAGTGAACAAGTGTTTATTTGTGTTGTTTCCAGGTCTGGCGACCGTCAAATAATAAATCCCGGCAGTACAGTGTAAAGCGCGGGGATGGTGAAGAACACAGTACAGTCTCACACACAAACAAAGGCACGGTCACCAGTCCTGGGTGATATTCAAACGTGCAGGTGCTCTGTGCAGTGGTGCTCCGGATAGTGCTTTACGTGGCGACAGCTCCGGAGGTGTGCGTTAACTGTCTAGTGGTCAGAAAAAGACAGACAATTATAAACAAAGACAACACACAACACGTAATGTGCTCTGAGAGCTCCTCTCTCAGTCCTTCTCTCCTCACATTACCCAAACGAAGGAAAAGATCAGTGTTACCCTGGCCCCTATATGTAATCCTGTATGATATCTAGGTAAACAGTTGCAGCTGCCTTATTACTTGCAGCTGTCTCTCGTTTACCTTTCAAATCAATACGGTCTTACAACAGAGTCGCGCTTCTTTCCAGGCTGACCCACTTCCCTGACCCAGAAACGAACTGTCAGGCCAGCCCTTCCAGATACTTCTCCTCTCGTTCTTTAGCGCCCTCACAGGTCGGGAGGAAGATTCATCACCAGAACTCATGTTTCCGTCACAACTTATCGTATGTTTGAGCTATAGTTGTTATGTCAAAAGCTCAATCTCCCTTAAGCAGGTATCTCTTTTTTCATCCAAACTTTAACACAGAAGAGCCAAGTTATAAGAAAAAGCAAATCTACTGTACACTATCTCAACATACAGGTTGTGCCAAAACTGTGCTTGCTGGGGGACAGTGTGTAGTCCATGATCCACGTTTATGTGAAAGACTACACACTGGAATGGATTAAATGTGGCATATCATTTTTATTGTGATTTGAATAGAAATCATAGCAATATACTTAGCAATGTGCCAATACCAAACCCTTCTGAGTTTTGTTTGGCATTATATTTAATGTTAGATTATAAACATGTGCTGCTTAAGAGTTATACAATGTTGTTTTTTTTTTTTGCCCAAATACAATTACATGTAAAATTTTCATAATAGCCTTATTATGTACTTTGTACAGTGTGGTGTGCATTTTTATTTCATACACCTCTGTTTACCATTGTACTTAATTAAATGCACTAACACAAAATAAAAAATAAAACACTGCAAATCATTAGCCCCTTTGCAAATTCGAGAACTCTTGTTCAAGCTAGTGCTTCATATATTATTTCAGGAGGTTTTGAATACTCTGGGAAATGATCACGGAATTATGGTCATTTTTTTCCCTAGTAAAAGTCCTCATGTGTCAGATCAGAAGGTTCACCCTCATGTGAAGGGTCAATAAAAGGAAATTGCATCAGAATGAATGTTATAACAAGTCTGAAGACAGGCAAACAAGTTCATTTCATTAACAATGAAGCTATAATTTAAACGAGGGGTCAAGACCCAGCATCATAGGTTTGCATTACATACATTTTTCCTGAAATAAATACTAGTAAAATAAATGAGAAGTGTACCTAGGATGGCTTTAACTAATTAAACAAACTTCTTGACAAAGTGTTCTTTTCAATGTCTGAACATTAAAGGAAAGAGGCTGTGCTTTTGTCTACTGTGTAGTATAATAGGGGTGCGAAACTGTTTTGAAAGTTTAGCACCAGAGAGTCTACTTGTGCGATATTATCAAAACCTGCCTTAATCAAGCTTCCCTCCCCTACTCTTCAATGAGTTTGAGAATGTACCCCATATCTAATCACACCCACCTGCTTAACAATTTTATAAAAAGGAAATTCTGCCACATCTCTCTCATCCATGGCAAGATTCAGAGCAGCATTTAGATTTCTGTTAATCATGCAAGTCTAAAATCATTCTTCATGTATTTCATCACAGAAAAGCCTTTTTCACATTTCCCTGTATCTTGAGCCATGACCCTTCTCTCCTGAGTATGTGGACGAGTGTGGGCGGGTCATGTGAGTAGTCCAGACCCAAAAAGAAACTTTCATTATCTATGGTTGCTATGGAATTAAAAAAAACAAACAAATAAAAATAAAAAGTAACTTAATTTTTTTATTTATTTATTAATTATATTAATTAATAAATTAATAATAATAATAATAATAATTAAATAGGTCTACTGGTACTAGAATTTAATGTTGCTTTTAATAATACCCCAGTGCTAGAATTGTTCTTAATTAGTCATTTCACTTTTATCCAAATTAATTAGTAATTAGCTTTTATCCAACGTGACTACAGATACTAGGGGGTGAAAAATGCATCACAACTACTGCTGCAGAGTCACTTACAATAGGATCTCGGTCTCATCCGAAGGACAAATCGAGCAACTTGTTTTAAATTTGCACCTCTGGAATGAGTCTGAAATATCAGTTATCTTAACTAATGTTTAAAATGACTCTATGGTGTTTCATTCAGTATTGGTGACTTTTTAAAATCTCAGTTCTGCTGCTCCACCAGGGTCTAACCATTAATCAGCAACACTGGCATTTCTTACATTCACACGGGGCAAATGGGACAGGTTAGTGGTAACACAACATGATTAAGAGCCCACAGAGGTGCCACAACCCTTTATGAGTTATAAGAAGTCACCAGACTGAAATAATAAATGATATACGAAATGAATCTAAACAAGATGAGGAATCCATTCGTCAACATAACTGTTACTTCAAACTTGAGCAATGTCTCTGCAAGTATTCCCAATAGTCTGGGGTGTATTTCCTCTGGGGAGGTTCAAGTTGTTTGGGCATTGTTTGGGCCTGCCCAGTCTGTCACCGGTGCGTGCTGTACATGGTGTGTGCATGAACGTTCAATAATAGATCAAATAAATGATCGGTTAATGCTGAGCTCAACTTGATCATTTATGGAAGCCCTGCAGTCATTTCAGTCATTGTCTAGATTTAGCAGGCTGCTTTTTTAATTGACAGGTTTTGTGAAAGAAACCACAGCAAATAGAACATGTGGGACCATTTTAGAAGGCGTAACTAGATCTATACTGTATCTCAAAGCCCCTGAAGTGGCTAGCAGCAATGCATCCTGATGTTTCATGTTCTCATCCTAAAGGTGCCAATCTGATTCCAGTTGATATGGTATGTGAATGAATAGCTAACTCTCTGGACTCGCATGTGGTCAAATGTTTTTTTTTTCTTATCTACTGACCATTGAAGTTCAAGCCTCCCCTGCTGAATAATCCAGCCAACACATACACAGAGTTTTGGAAACATTCTTTTAATGCTCTCTCAATGCTATTGATAGATTGCCTCCTGATTTCATTAATCCAGGTGCTTCAAGATCAGGTGGACAGACTTTCCTTTCTTGACCAGAACTCAAGGGACCAGCAAGACCCCCCCCCCCCACCTCTTCAAAAGAACCAAAGGCTTGTCATTGTGTTGGTAGGCGATCATACTGCATTGCTTCACCAATCCTTATAATCTTTATTATAACAGATGAACACTGGAGCTGCATGGGATTGATCAGGATTAATTATCATTTGATGAGAGATCTGGGTAGCTGTCCAGGTTTGTTTTCTGTGTTAATCAAGTCTTCTCCGGATTCTACAGGGGTCTTAATCCCTTCATTTCTGAAGCACTAAATAGATTGCTTGTGCCAAGACCCTAGAAACACCTTGTGTCTTAAACAATACAACATGTCTTGCAGTACATGCCACATGCCTAATTTTCTAAAGGTCAGTGAATCTGTAATTTGCATTCTGTATCACAATCTGTGACAGGGAACTCCCCGTCTATATGAATATGTTTGGAACTGGCAGGGAGGGGGTTTAAATGCCAGAAAAACATGTGAGAATGTGGCTGGAGCTCTAATTGAATAATTATTGATTAATTGGGATCCAGCCACAGGCGATAAAAGCCAGGGGAGAGGCCCTGGCTCGGTGTGTGTGTGTTTTTCTGTTTGGAGTGTGTTCCTTTGTTTGTGAGTTTGTTTTTGTGTTGCAGAGTTTTGTGTTTAGAATTAAAGGAGTGTCTTTTAAAGACCTGGAACCTGACCATTTACTTGTAAGTTCATTTTTGATTATTTCTGTTTGAATCTCGTTCTGTTGGCCCTTGTGCCTATTTATTTGATTATTTTTTGTTTAATAAAGAATTTTATTTTTGCCTTTAATCTGTCTCTGAGCTTCAATCCACTCGCCAGCCTGTCACACAGTCCCATTACAGATCCTATAGAAAGTCTACACCACCTTTCAAAATTTTCACCTTTTATTGCCTTATGGCCTGGAATTAAAATGCATTAATTTTATCTACACATCTTACTCCACACCTTCCAAGTTAAAAAAAAATTATTGAAATTGGTAGAAAATTAATTTAAAATAAAAATTGAAATAGCTTGGTTGGATAAGTGTCCCCCCCCCCCCCCCCCTTGTAATAGCAATCCTAAGTTAGCTCAGGTGTAACCAATCACCTTCAAAATCACACACCAAGTTAAGTGGCCTCCACCTGTGTTAAATTGTAGTGATTCACATGATTTCAGGATAAATTCAGCAGTTCCTGTAGGTTCCCTCTGCTGGGTAGTGCATTTCAAAGCAAAGACTCAACCATGAGCACCAAGGCGCTTTCAAAAGAACTCCGGGACAAAGTTGTTGAAAGGCACAGATCAGGGGATGGGTATAAAAAAAATATCAGAGACCTTGAATATCCCTTAGAGCACAGTCAAAATTATTATTAAGAAGTAGAAGATGTATGGCACCACCAAAACCCGACCGTCCCTCCAAACTGGATGACCAAGCAAGAAGGAGGCTGATCAGAGAGGCAACTTTACAAGAGCAACAGGCTTTTATGGCCAAGACTGGTCAACGTGTGCATGTGACAACAATATCCCAAGCACTCCACAAATCTGGCCTGTATGGTAGGGTGGCAAGAAGGAAGCCATTACTCAAGAAAGCCCACTTTGAATCCTGTTTGAATCCTGTTTTACTGTAGCCATGTGGCAAAAGGTTTGTGGTCTGACGAAACTAAAATGGAACTTTTTGGCCTAAATGCAAAGAGTTATGTTTGGCGTCAAAGCCAACACAGCGCATCACCCAAAGAACACCATTCCTACTGTGAAGCATGGTGGTGAAAGCATCATGTTATGAGGATGTTTCTCATTGGCAGAGACTGGGGGACTGTCACAAAGATGGCCAAAGTGGGCGGCGTCAGAACCAGGAAAAGGAATACACACACACAGGACGGATGATTTGAAATGATGATGGCGCTTGCTTGCGCCGGTTTATTGCAAAATAAAAGGGTTTAACAAACAAACAGAAACAGGACACGGCACTTTACACCAAAATAAATAGACAAACAAAAACGGACTATACTTAACAAAACACGGTGCACAGATAGACACACTAACAAACACGGTGAGCAGATAAATACAAGCATCGTGCTGGTCCCACCAGCACGCAATAGCAATTGAAATTATAACACTCCTACTCTCTCTCCCATTCTCCACTCATCGAACACCCAACCGCAAGTGAGTAAAACGTGCATATATATATACTGTTGTGCTGGGATTAAATTACCAATAAATTATTCACTTGAATCCCAGCACGTGAATTAATTATGTGCAACCTTGTGTTCACATATAACTTTTTACTTGCACGTGAAGTGCTGTGCAATCCTCGTGGCTAAATACAAATATACATTTTAAACACTTGTGTTACACAGACCCGTTTATATCCCGTGTACCAATGACTATACACCAACATTTAACACATCACACGCAACATATAACAGAAAATACACACAGAGTCGGGCACTTTGTCACATATACCCCCCCCCCCCCCCCCCCCCCCGTGCAAAGCAGACATGGCCTCAATGGCCACCTCCCCCCTTAAAAGCCCAAAAGTCCCACACAAAGTCCTGGGCCAGGACTGGAGGCTTCAAGGGGCCCACAGGTCTTAAGGCTGCCAGGGTAGTGCTGGCAGCAGAAAGGCTGCTTGGGGGGTGGTCTCCTGACCTCCCCCCTTCTTCAGAGCCGGCAGCTCCCCTTGGTGAGGCTCCGACCACAGTACTTCCGGCAGCGAAGAAACTGCAGTGGGAGCAGGTCTCCTGACCTCCTCTACGATCTCCAGCAGCGAAGAAGCTGCAGTGGGAGCAGGTCTCCTGACCTCCCCTACGATCTCCGGCAGTGAAACTGTTGCAGTGGGAGCAGGTCTCCAGACCTCCCCCCCAATCTCAGGCAGCGAAACTGCTGATGGGGTTGGTGGTCTCCAGACCTCCTCCCCCTTCTTCGTGGCTGACAGCTCCCCTTGGTGGGGTTCTGGCCACAGTACTTCCTGCTGTGATGCGGAGCAACAGGCAACCCCAGGCGATGCAAAGCGGTGGGCAACCCCAGGCGAAGCAGTCCCAGCGACTCCAGGTGATGCGGAGTGGCGGGCAACCCCAGGTGATGGGGTGGCAGGTAACCCCAGGCGATGTGGAGCGACAGGCAACCCCAGGCGATGCCTGGCAGGCATCCTTGGGCGAAGCATGGTAGGTATCCTTGGGCGAAGCATGGCAGGCATCCTTGGGCGAAGCGAGACAGGGAGTCAGGAGAAGCTGTGATGCAGGTATTGGCCCTCTTCTCGGCCACTGCGGGCGGCGGTTCTTCCCCGTGCTCCCCTCAGCAGACTATCTAGTGACTGCTGAGGAATGCCAGCATCAAGTCCTGGTACTCTTTCTTGTACAGGGAGAGCCAGCTCCTGCTCCTCTCCCCCTGACGGTGATGGAGGCAGAGGCAGCTCCAGCTCCTCTCCTCGTGAGGGTGGGGGAAGTGATTCCAGCAGGCATTCATCCTCTGGTGGTGGGGAAAGTGATACCAGCAGGCATTCATCCTCTGCTGGTGGGGGAAGTGATACCAGCAGGCATTCATCCTCTGCTGGTGAACAGGGACCCAGCAGACATTCACCCTCTGCTGGTGGACAGGGACCCAGCAGGCATTCACCCTCTGCTGGTGGACAGGGTCCCAGCAGGCATTCACCCTCTGCTGGTGGCGGAGGCAGAGGCAGATCCTGCTGCTCCACGCCTGCCGGTGGAGGTGACGGAGACGGAGGCAGAGGCAGCTCCTGCTGCTCTGCACCTACTGGTGGAGGTGGTGGTGGCGTGTTGTCTTCTGGCGACGGAGGTGGGAGTGATGTGTAGTCTACTCTTGTTACAGGGGACTGGTGTGGCTCTCCGTCACTTGCAGGGGACTGGTGCGGCACTGGAGACATCGGTGGGACCTCTCCCTCTGGCGCTGGAGACGGCAGCAACGGCTCTTCTCCCTCTGGCGCTGGAGAGGGCTCCTCTCCCTCTGGAGGCAACACCAGCAGGCATTCTTCCCCTGCTGGTAGAGACTTGGGTGGTGGATACTCTGTGGTCCTCTTCCCCTTTCCCCTTCTCTGCCTCCTCCTCACCTTCCTCTCCTGTGCAAGTTCCTCCTCTCCATCTTGGTAGGGGCAGCGGAAGGGACAGTTGGTACACTGTGCCATCCTCATGGCTAAATACAAATATACATTTTAACACTTGTGTTACACAGACCCGTTTATATCCCCTTGTGACAAAGTGCCTGCCCCTGTGTGTATTTTCTGTTATATGTTGCGTGTGATGTGTTAAATGTTGGTGTATAATCACTGGTACACTGGATATAAATGGGTCTGTGTAACACGAGTGTTTAAAATGTATATTTGTATTTAGGCATGAGGATTGCACAGCACTTCACGTGCAAGTAAAATGTAGTAATATGTGAGCACAAGGTTGCACATAATTAATTCACGTGCTGGGATTCAAGTGAATAATTTATTAGTAATTGAATCCCAGCACAACAGTATATATAGATGCACGTTTTACTCACTTGCGGTTGGGTGTTCGGTGAGTGGAGAACGGGAGAGAGAGTAGGAGCGTTATAATTTCAATTGCTATTGCGTGCTGGTGGGACCAGCACGATACTTGTATTTATCTGCTCACCGTGTTTGTTAGTGTGTCTATCTGTGCACCGTGTTTTGTTAAGTATAGTCCATTTTTGTTTGTCTCTTTTATTTTGCCGGCGCAAGCAAGCGCCATCATCATTTCACATCATCTGTCTTTGTGTATTTCATTCCTTCCTGGTTCTGACACTGCCCACTTCGACCGTCTCTGTGACACCTGTGCACCAATGACTATACACCAACATTTTAACACATCACAAGCAACATATAACAGAAAATACACAAAGGGGCGGGCACTTCGTCACAGGGACATGTTAGGATAGAAGGGAAAATGAATGGAGCAAAATACAGAGAAGTCCTTGATGAAAACCCTCTGCACTCGGCAATGGCATTGAAACTCTTTTTGACTATACCAGTTACTGTGTTGAGTGCAGAACGGTCCCTTTCAAAACTGAAATTGATCAAAAACTACCTTAGAAGTTCAATGACCCAGGAGAGACTGTCAGGACTGTCAACCTTGAGCATAGAGACTGAACGAGCAAAGCGATTAGATGTGAAAGCCTTAATAAAGGAGTTTGCGCAAAAAAAAATGTGAGAAGACAATCTCGCTTTTAGTAAAATAAGTGATGATGTCCATTTAAAAAAAAAAGGAAAAGAAAACGAAAAAGAATCACCGTTTCTCAGTCTTAGAGCTGCAAGCAGGCACTGATTGTCCAGCTCTGCAGGGGTCAGACAGGACAGACGAGGGCTGCTTCATTGAGAACACTTCCAAGCAAAAGTCCAGACAATGGTTTTATATATTTTGAGGGGAAAGCGTTTGGTTTCAAAGGGAGGGGAAGTTTTAAAGAAATTAAGATTTAAAGGAATTAAATGATTTTGTTTAAGTAACTGTTGTTCATGCTGGTTAAAAGCGTTTATATATGTGCGTGTGCTGCATGAGAAGAGGCTCCTCAGCTGTGCTTAGGGCCCCCCACCATATTTGACGAGGGTGTCCCAGCATTTTGTGTTACGCCACTGTTGGGAGTGTGTTCTTTTTCATATAGTCATAATATAAATAGTTCTGTTTTCACCTTAGATAAACTTTTGTTTCCCAATGCGTTAGATCATTTGATGGCACAGATTAATGTTAAATTGTGAGCCATAATGTGCGCTACCTAAGTTAAAAAGCTCTATCTTTTCAGTCTGCTTAGCTTTTTCTAACATTAGTATTTGACTTCTGCCCCACAACTTACTATTTTAATATGGTTGTATATTTCCCTATAATGTTTGTCTGTAGAATAGCAAGAGAAAGCGAATTTTCAATAGCAATGTAATGTTAATGCTGTTGCCAAAACATACATTTTCAACCAGTAAATTTCGTTTCATGTTACAGTTTAAAATTATGACTTTACTGAGGTTACGAAAGTAATTCCAAAATCCAATATACTGTGGGAAACCCAATTTAAGGTCTGTACAATTTTTCAAAACAGAAACCAGTTAATATACAAGCACACAGAGCGACTTCACAATACAAGCTGAATCAAAACCCTGTTGATTTTAATAATAAAGCAAGTAATCTTAGCCTGACTGATATAAGGGTGCCAGGGCAGCAAGTTGCCTAGCACCAGCTCTGACGGCATTCCTTTTAGGGTATCCTGAAACATTCAGTGAATCAGTCTGGTGTGTGTGTGTGTCTGGTGACAGATGGTGATGGATTGAATGGTAATAGTTTTGCAAGCACGCAAAGGCACTATTAACTCCTGGGGAAAGGGCCCCACAGGAAATTAAAAGCCTAACTGTGAATGGCATACATTTAATAGTAAAAAAAAATCAATATACTACATGTACAATTTTCAATTAGTATTTGCTGGTTTTATTCTTAACTTTATTTTATCTTTACTGAGGCCCATTCACACCAAACGAATGTACAGTAGTACACAACTGTGTTTCCATTGCCCCCAACCCCACTCTAGACAACATTCTCGATGAGGACACTGTTCCAGTGATTTCACACCTTTTCCTCTGCAAGCAGATTCATTCAGAGTCTAGTCAGAATGGTTAATAAAGCATTCTCAGCAGGTTGAATTCCAAGGGTCAAAATCCTAAGCATCCTAAAACCAGGAAAGCAACATCACATGTTGTTATTTATTATTATTATTATTATTATTATTATTATTAATTAGTAATTTAGCCAAAAAAGTTTTATCCAAAAAGAATAGGGTGTGAACTATGCAACAACAACCGCTGCTACAGAGACACAATAGGACCTCGGTTTTACGTCTCACCTGAAGGACGGAGCACAGGAAGGTTAAGTGACTTGTTCAGGGTCACACAGAGTGAGTCAGTGGCTGAGCTGGGATTTGAGCCAAGAACCTCCTGGTAGCAAGAACTTGTCCTTAACCACTGGACTAACAAGCCTACCTATGTGACTTCCAATTCTTTATACAACTTTACTATTGATTACAATTGGCAGAGAACTGCACTTATCAAGAGCAAGCATGCACATGAGAACAGTAACTCTTTGTGCAGTGGCATTGTAGCTCAAGATCAGTGCTTAAATCAGGGGCTGTGAACCCTGATCAACACAATACAGGAAGAGGGCACATAAGGACCATAACCTCTTGGATTTAAAACATTTCCATTTTTGTTTCCAATTGTTCCAGAAACAAACTCAAGGGTGCCGTCCATTAACCCTTTAAGGACCGGGGTCGTGTTACACGATCATACTGAAGTGAACTTCTAAGACAGCAAAAAAAAAAAAAAAAAATTTGTTTTGATGACTTACAGGGTACAGGGTCACCGTACTTTGCAGGACAGGCTTGAAGCACATATCATTAGATAAGAGAAGGACTGACATTCATTTCCTTTTTTTTTTCTTCATGGGACATCACAGGAGTGGTATCTGGTGTAAAGGGCAGAGAAAGTTTTGGCAGCATGGAGAGAAAAGACATCACAGCCTGCTTCAGAGAAACTTGTAAGAAAGATATGGAAATGCTGTAAATCCGATATATTTGATATAATGTAAAACAAGAAAATTTCATGAGAAAGAAATGTTTGCTAATTTTGCGTCTATTAAAAATCCACAAAATGAATGTGCCATGAAATATATTATTCATACAGCAAAAATGGACCTTGAAAACCATTAGCAAAATTAAGTTTCTGCAAAAAAAATCCTGTTTTACAGTAGTTACATTAGAACATTTATTCTGTCTCTAATATATATATATAATTACAGTAATTATAGATATTATATAATATATATATATATATATATAGATATGATAGTATTTCATGAGCTAAAGTTATCAGGTACGTTTTTTCCTTTATTACAGATAATGGAATGAATAACTTATTGTATTTATAAATAGTAGTGTCCATTATTGCTTATAAAGACCCTGAGAATAAACATGTATTACATCATTGCAATTACTTAAGTGAAACAATGTCTTGTAATTTGCCCAAACATCAATATTTTTCAACAAAACTTCAGGAAGTATTGCAAGGTCCCTGGGGTCACAGAATATAATCCCAATATAACCCAGCACTGAATTCAATAGACCACACAGACCATAAGATAATTATAATTCTTTATTGCACAAATAAGTTAAAATTGACTATCAAAATATGAAATATCCCCCTCACACACACACACTTGGGGCTAAATAGTGAACCATAAGAAATAAATTACTATAAAACAGTGATGGAACATCTACACATTATTCTAATTAAAATATAATACAAAAACTTCCCTGAGGTACCTCAACACCTAAAGTGAATAAGCGCACACAATTCAAAAACCTATAGCCACCACTAAGAAATAAATAGTTTCACCAGTCCCAATACAACCTCCCAGTCCACTGAGTCACTCCCAATCCACTACAAAGGTTGGCTCTCTTAGACGCAGCAGCAATCTGTAGTGTGCTTGCTGATTCACTCCAAGATCCCAGAGCTCTCTCTGGTCCAGCAACTGGGAATGTCCCACATTCCGGATCCTCCAACACTGCACGAAACAGGTGGTATACTCGGCTCGCAGGTGGTGTACTTCTCTCTTGCCTCTGGTTGCTCGGCTCCCTTCCGACGCACCACCTCTACCTGAAAAGGAAAGGGAAGGATACACTGCCCTGAGTTATGTAGTTCCTTGGTCACAGTCACTATTAGTTTTTACTCACTCCACCCATACAGCTAATTCCCTTTATGCATGTGCTTTCCAGCACTTTGCGCCCTGTGGCTACTGACACTTACCTTAAAGGCACATTAACCCAGCCTTGAGGTTGGGTTTGCCCAGAGCCGTGTCCACTCCCTTGCATCCCAGCGGCACGTCCAGAAGGATAGTTAGGGCAAAAGAGCCCACCACATGCAAAGCACAATTAATACAGCAACAATTATCCTTTTCAGCACAGCAGCACTTGTCTGGACACAACTGGTAGTGAAAGCAATATACTCCCCTGGTCACCCGGCCCTTTGCTTTGCTGGGTCTTCTCCCTCTGGGTCAGTCCGTCTCTCTGCAATGCTGACGGTCTGCCTGTTTCTTGGAATGCTACTTCCGTTTCTGTAAAATCAATTTAGTGCTACACATGACATGAACCATGAGGATTAATGCACTGCCATAATAAAAATGTCTGTGAACGAGGTAAAACTAAACTTAGCGCAAGGTGTATACCGTGTGGTAGATAATAGTTCCAGAGGTAAATCAGAAGTGTGAAAATCTTTTGGAATTATATTGAGTGAAAATGATGAACAGGTGGCTGGATTTGTTGCTTGTAAGACCTGCAATCAAGTTTTTGTGAACAACAGACACAAAACTGGAACATCATCTCTACAGAAGCACAGGTGCAGCTCCCTTCAACTGGTGGTATGAAACAAATTGACAGGTATTTTCGGCCTAAAAATCAGTTTTAGGTGCCCAACAAAGAAGACAACGAGGCAGTAACATAATTGGCGGTAAAGTACGTTTGTAAAGATGTATGTTCTTTCGAATCTGTTTCTGGAGATGGTTTTTGTGACTTAGCACAAGGTCTGATTAACATTGGTGGTTGCGTGGGCCGTGTTGATCAAACAAAAGTGTCGCCTGATCCACCTACTGTATCTCGACACATCGGCAAACACGGCGAACAAATTCACAATAGTATTATTCCTAAACTGAAGGAAAACTTGGGTGAATCAGGTTAGGGTTAGGGTTAGGGTTAGGAAAATTTCTTATCTTTGTGTGAATGTGTATTACTTCAACTTTGATTAGATCTTGAAAGAAAGTGTGCTGTGTACTGCTGAATGGGACAGTACATTACGAAAAACTGCAGTGAACATTAAACCAGCCATCATACATGCACCTAGAAAGTTCAATTTGGACGGGCTTTTTTCTAAACTTGTTTATGTAAGAGATCATGGTACTAATATCATATCGGCACTGCAAACTGTTACACGCCTGAACTGCAGCGCACCCCTGCTCAATGCAGGATTGCAAAATACTATTGGTTGAAATACGAATTAAGATGTTTTTTCCCAAGAAATAGCAAGCTTGAAGCTGGAACGGCATTGGTGACGTACTTTAAGCAATCCAACCTACAGAATCGGCTACAGAGGACACTGAAGGCTTCTGTTGAAACGTGCTGGAACAGTCTTTATATTAAGCTGGAATCAATATATTCCAGCTTAATAAAAAAAGAGATTCAACAACAATTCCAGCGTTGGAAGCCTAGTTTCATTCTTACAGCATTGTGCGGGAATATTCAAAAAGCCATTCATTGCATTTCACTGTTGTCTGGCTCGAATGTCTTAAACGTCACCTTCAACCTTCTTCAAATGACAATGGGACCTTTTCTTCATTGAAACGCAAATGCCTTTCCATTCTGATGAACAAATTAGAATTTCACATCTTGCACAACATGTTTGTGCACACAAAACTGAAAAGTTTAAAACTTCTGGAAAGCTAGGAGGACATCTTAAGTGTCTATAATGAAGTGCGACGCATGGTGACTGAGATTCTGGACCAAAAGTAACAACTCTGTGCCACAGCAGGTGCAACAAAATGCATACCTGCAAAGAAAATGAAAATGACTAAGAAGTTTGACGATTTAGCCGATGTTGAGACTCCAGTGACGACACAGATGTTTTGCCGCCAGATGTATATGTTATATTGAATACAAGTGTCCCAAGATGAACGAAGATGAAGATTTGGATCTCATGTGTCGGTGGAAGGACCACACTACTGTTTATCCAAGCTTGGCTCAAGTGGCTCGCTTTGTGTTGACAAGCCCAGCAACTAGTTCTCCAAGTGAGAGAAATTTCTCAATTGATGAGTTCGTCATACAAGAAAGAAGAACTCAACTGAAACCAGGAACAGTAGATGATATCCTTTTTCTACACAGTAACTTGAACAAGACATTTTAAAAGTAAGTTTTCAGTTTAATGTAATATGTTTATATGTTTCAACTGAAGTTAGCAGCGACTGGAATATGTGATTACTTTTTTTAAAAATTATTAATAGTTTTGTTCTGAAAATAGACATTATTGGAAATGCATTTTGTTTATTATTATTACTAATAAGAGCAAATATAGTATATCTTTTTTGGAATGCTAACTGTACTACAAAGTGGCATCCGGCAAAGTTTATAAGAAATACACTTTGTTAAATTTGATGTGTACCATATTGCAGAAATATTTTCCTGACTTTTTTTTTTTTTTTTTGCAAGATTTAATTTTAAGTTGAAACTGTATTGCATAAATGCAGAGACAAAAATCATCTTTTCATATTGGTTTTATTTGGAATAAAGCTCTTTCACTTTTTATTTTTATTTTCCTTTCATTGTGGTTTGAAAAATTGATGCTACAAATTGTCATTAGAGAATAGGTTTCAGAATTCTGTTGATTGTAGTGAAAATATATCTAAACAATCAAACATGAACAAAGGACTTTTAGATTTAATGGCAAGTAGTGCTTTAAGTTAACAGAGCAAGAATGTCATTTCATTATTGGATTGCCAGTTGGGTCAGGTTGCAGGTCTTATTAAAGTGGGTACAAAATATTACAAAATATTTTTAAAAATATTTTTATTGAATTTTTTATAGAGATTCAACTACATCTAAAACACACCTGGTATCTCACTGATAAATGCTAGATCCTGAAAGGGTTAACGGGAGTCTGTGAAAAAGCAGCATTCAGAAAGTGGAAGCTACTTGGGGATAAAGGAAGCCCATGTCAAGCAGCTCAAGTAGCACCTTTATGGGATGTGGTGGATCTTTTACAATCTGTTTCTAGTATGTACTGAAACAAGTATGCCAACTGCCACACAGAAAGAGTTTTGGATTTAAGATTTCTGTGTTTGAAGAAGAGGTGTCAGCTTGCAAAAAGGATCCTGCGTGTGTTGACTTCTAAAAGCTGTCAATTTATCACTGCTGATCCCACTCACTGTTCTCCTGCCAGGACTGACAACCCTCAGCTGTACTAATTATAGTGTCCAAGAACACAACTAATGGCCTTGACAGACCTAGCATTCAAGTTTGTATAATTTTTTGTACATTCAGCAGATACTTGTAGTCAATAACAGTCTTAGCAGTCAGTGCAGATAATGCACGCACCAGAGAAGTTTTCCATTTGCACAACATTAAACTATTTGATAAGTTAATTGCGAGGCACAAATTAGACGATAATGGATCACTTTCACCAGCTATTTTTGACTTTCAGCACATAAATGCACTTTCAGCAGCAAAAGCAATTTAAAACCCTGCTGGGGGGGGGGGGGCTGGGGGGCACAGGCACAGGCACACAGGTTTTATTGAAGGTGCAGTATTCAGCAGTAGTTACAAGGTAATGTCACTAGGGTACCAGCACTAGCAGCACCAAGTATGGGGTGAGACCGAGCAGGGAACCATGTGAAAGTACCAGCAGAGGCAAGGCCATAAGCGACAAAACAGTGCAAAAATAAAACACAGGCAAAAAGGAAAACACAGCTAGACAATTACGTTTGTCTGCATTCTATGAGAGTATAGTGCGCTACACACCCTCGCTATACTGGTTGAAGATGGTTCCCTGATCCTGTAAACCAGTGGTTTTTAAAGGAGTGGTGTAGGAAAGCAGTTTGGTTGTGGCTGCTGAAGGAAAACTTGTTTGTGGGAATCATTAAACAAATGGAAGAGAAGGGAAAAGGAAGAGAGTCTTGGCTACCCTGAAAGAAGGATTCTGGCTGTAGGATAATTAACGGATTTGGATTCCTTTGTTTTGCTGTTTGGGGATTTTTGTTGTTTCAGAACTGTGCTAGTCTTTTTGTTTATTTCCTGGATTTTTTATTTTATTTTTTTTAATGTACCGCACCAACTTTTTGTGACAGCTTTTCATGTCTCTTCATATTGGGCTGTTCTTCTTGAAAGCTACCAGACACTGAGAAACTCACTGGGATTTTAGAAAGATGTTTTTTTTGGAGCTGTATTCGTCTTTTTATTTTTTTTTTGGTCTTACTTGCATTTGGCCGGGCCTCATTGCAGGGACTTCCCAGGTTTGAGCAGACGATACCAGGACTCCTGTGACCAGTAAAGAGAGAGAAGGGAAGTGACATTCATTATTATTCACTTATTCTTTTGAGACTTTGAATCACAAATATTTACCCACCCTGAGTTGGCTCTGTGTTCTGTCAGGGTACGCCTGAAACCCAATAGGGTGTTACTTACCAGTTCCACGTCGGAGATTGAAGGTCCTGTGGTCCAGTCCAGGGTGCAACAGTCGGGTTTCAGAACCGGAGCGATGGAGGGAGATACATGCTAGTCAGAGATAAACTAAGGGGAAGTAACCAGCTGGAACACAGGAGTGTACGAGAAAGCTTTTCTTACTGTTGTACACGTTTCTGATGGCCTCCTTCTTTGCCCCCCCCCCCCCCCCCCTTCCCCCCCTCTCAGGTTTCCTGGGATCTCCCTCTTCACTGGGTCGGCGTTTCATTGCAGGAGTCCATTGGCGGTTCGATACGTGGGATGGTGGATGACGGGATGAGTGGGCAGCTGAGCGGTTTGGGAACCAGCTTTAATTGGACTTCCAATACTTTTACTGGACTCTGTGGCAGCTAAACACAAACATTATTGTATATGTGTGTGTATATATATATATATATATATATATATATATATATATATATATATATTTTTTACCAACAGGAGGGGATTACCTCAGTTTGTATTTTTTTGGGTTCTCCCTCATTTTTTACTGTTTCTATTGTTGCGAGTTTGTGTAGTTTTTAAAGAGCACTTTTTTTACCCTGTTGAGAAACAATAACATTTGTTTTAACCTGTCTGGGTTTCCCTTAGTGTGTGTGCTTAGAGCTCTTCTCTCTCCCACCGTTTAACCCAAATGAAGGAAAAGATCAGCATTATCCTGGCCCCTATATGTACTCCCGCATGACATCTAGGCAAACAGTTGCAGCTGCCTTATTACTTACAGCTGCCCCTTGTTTACCTTTCAGGTGAATACGGTCTTACAACAGAGTCTCGCTTCTTTCCAGGCTGAACGACTTCCCGGTCCCAGAAACGAGCTGTCAGGCCAGCCCTTCCAGATACTTCTCCTCTCATTCTTTAGCGCCCTCACACGTCGTGAGGGAGATTTGTCACCAGAACTCATTGTATTTCTGTCACATCACCCCACCTGTGAGACAGACGGATTTTTGGCATAGTTGGCAGGATCCCCGTTTTTTTCCACACACACACACACACTCAATGAATGCTCAGGAACCTGGGGTCGCCCCTGTGGTGAATACTATAGAAATGCCTTGGTTCATGGGTGGGGTTAGCACGGGTGCTTAAATTTTATGGGGAAGGGAATGGCGGGCTCAGGTACAGGCAATGTTGAGGTCGTATGGTTAGGAGAGACTTTTTCTGTGATGAATTAGATGGGACAGCATAACAGGAAGTGATAATGCTTGAGGATGAAGAACGCTACCTGTGCATTAATCTGGAAGGTATTGGACAAACTATGTGGCGATAAACTCTCTATGGTGAAATTGAGGGTAGAATTTTTCAGAGATTGTCAGTATAGGCATGAAACTATGGAGGTTTTCACACTTTGGTTGTGCGAGCTGTTTTCTAGGTGGCAACGACGGGAACCTGAGGGCTCGGCACAAAGAGAAGCGGTACTGCGGGACCAACTTGTCTTTGGGCTGCTGCCAGGAACCATTCGACAAGAATTACAGTGACAGGTACATCGAAATCCTCAAATAACGTTTGCAGAGATAACTCGAGAGGCCAAGATCCTGGAAAGGGGGGAGGAGGAGAAAGTAGAGGCCAAAGCGATTGCCTGCCCCTTGACATTGCCTGGACCTCTGGAATAACCATAAGGACGCTGTGGAAGGGTGGTGGGTGATTCACTAACACACAAAACAGAACAGTTATACTTGGAACACCACCCAGGTGCCCAGTTTTATTTTCAGGACTTTTTGTTTCTTTTCACTGGCAGAGGGCACTGTTGTCCGTGGGCTGCCTATCAACGATGACAGACAGCACCATGGAAATACCAAAGCTGGTAAGAATTAACTGCGGGTGCACTCGCAGGTGCTCAAAGAAATAATAATGAAAACAGAAGGTGAAAAGAACAAGGAAAAATAACACAGTAATAAAACTACAAATAAAAGGTGCTGCACTGGGCAGCGTTATCCCGGTCGCCGCTACCTGCACGATCCGGATCACTGACCTACTCTAGTGGTTCCCTGCCTGCTCTAAACAATACCTCGGGGGTCTGCCCAAGGGTTCCCTGCTGTCACTCTCTGGCTTGTTCATTGCCGTGTTTCTCTCAGCTGGTTTCTCAGTCCTCGACCAGAGCTTCTGTACACACAGCGTATCTAAGGGGGCAGACCTGAGGAAACAGCAGAGCGTTAACGTATAGGGCTAACAATCTCCCAAGACTCACCTCCCAGCTATTCAGAGAGGGGGAAAGTCCACACACCCACTTTCCCACCTCCCTGTGTCACTGTCATGACTCACAGGCGGTTGTTGGACTACTGCCGCCCTCTTCCTGCAGCACTGTGAACACGCCAGCAGAGTCAGCACAGATCTCCCCCTGCTACAGACGCATATCAACTCCCTCAGATAGAAGTCCCTGACAAACCTTACAAGGGCTGAATGGTATTCCACCTTGGATCTAGCCAGTGGTTACTGGCAAGTGGAAGTAGACCCTTGGGTGAAGACAGCATTCACAAGTTCCCTTGGCTTGTACAAGTTTGAGCGAATGCTGTTTGGGCTGTGCAATGCGCCCGCCACGTTTCAAAGGCTGATGCAACACTGCCTAAGAGGTCAGGTAAATGACTCCCTATTGATTTACCTAGATGATGTGATCTTTTATTACCCCACTTTCGAAGCCCACCTCCTTCATTTAGAACAGGTATTTCAGAAACTGTGGGACCATGGGTTGAAGTTACAACCCAAGAAGTGCATGCTGTTCCAATGGGAAGTCCGTTACTTGGGGCATCGAGTGAGCCAAGCAGGGGTGTCCACCGACCCAGAGAAGTTGCCCCTCACCTTCGACCGTATGACAAGTACGTTCATTTCTGGTATTTCTTGGCTATTACAGGTGGTATATTCCAGTGTTCGCCAAGATAGCCGCCCCGTTACATACGCTGCTGAGCAGGACTGCTGCCTTGGGAAAGAAAACGGCCATAGTAGAATGGACCCCACAATGTCAGACCGCCTTTGAGGAGCTGAAGATGGCGCTGGTAAGTGCCCCTATCTTGGCTTATGCCGATTTTATTGCACTTTTCCAGTTATACACAGATGCCAGCTTAGATGGATTGGGAGCCGTGCAGGTGCATGTTCAAGAGGGGTGAGAAAGGGTGATTACATATGCCAGTCGGAGTTTGCATCCTGCCGAGAAGAATGACAAGAATTATAGCTCATTTAAATTTGAATTATTGGCACTAATGTAGGCTATAACAGATAAGTTTCAAGACTATCTGTGGGGGGTGGAGTTTACTGTGTTTACCAACAACAATCCCTTAGTGCATTTGGATACGGTTTGATTGGGTGCAACAGAACAGCTTAGGTGGTACAACTGGCGAATTTCACCTTTGATCTAAAATATCGACCTGGAATTGCAATTCATAATGCAGATGTTCTCTCTAGGCTTCCTGGAGTCATGAGACTCAAATTGCCCCAGTACAGGCGGAACCTCTGGGTGAAGGAGGAGCACCCCCATCCATGGAGAACACTGAGACCCAAGTGTCCAACTTCCCGTGGGCTTCGAGTGGTAGAGAAAGGATCCAGTCATTCAGCTGGTTCATACATGGCGGGAACTAAGGAACCCCCCCCCCCCCCACCTCCAGAGGTTCAGACCCATACTACAGCACAACCAGAGGCTCGGAGGTTGTTACAGGAGTGGGACCAGCTGTGTGTGTGGAAGGAGATGTCCTAGTGAGGAAGGGAGTTGGAATGACTACGGGAGAGGCCCGGATAAAGATTATGGTTCCACGGTGCCAGTGCCACCGGGTTGGGAGGAGTACCACGAGGCTTTTGAACACGTCGCCAGTGCAAAGATTCTGTTAGTGCTTCGACAGAGGTTCTACTGGTACAGCATTGGGGAAGATGCCAACCGATGGACCACAGAGTGCCCCCAGTGTATTTGTAACAAGGCCCGACCGGAGAGGAGAACCCCCCTTGTCTCTATTGCCACTTCTTACCCTATAGAGATAGTGGTGAATGATTATTTTTTCTTTAGACCATGCTAGAGATACTCCCCCTTATACACTAGTCATGGTCAACTTGATTTCTAGATTCACTGCGGCCATACCCACTGACCACAGAAACAGCTCTAAGGAAAGTCATAATTCAGCCTTTTGGATGTTCGGAGCAAATCCACTTAGAACGTGGGGCCGCATTCTAGCCAGAATTGGTGCAAGAACTAAACTTGTATGGCTTTTGGAAAAACTGCACCACCCCGTACCATCCACAAGGGAACTGAGTTTGTGAGAGACTTAATCAACACTTTTGTCTTTGCTAGCATCTTTGAAGGAGGATGAACAAGACTTTTGGGTGGATAAGCTGCCAGAATTGGTACATGCCTATAACAATTCTGTTCACGAGAGTACAGGACTAACCCATTTTTATGTGATGTTTGGATGCCACACCCATCTGGATTTAGTAACCGGAACGATCCCGACACTGAATCTCCAGACCTTGAGAGGATGGGTCCAGTCCCTTCATAAAACATTAAAGCGAGCATATGGCATGGCATGGGAAAATGCATAGAGTCAACAGTGGCAGGATGAAGATCGCCATAATCGGTGGGCCCAAAATGCCCCACTGTTACCAGGCAAGCGAGTCCTGGTGAAAAACTTCCGATGAATAGCTAGGGGTAAGTTAACACCCCGTTGGAACTCTAACCCCCTTTATACATTGCCCCTGTAGATCCAGGAAATCCCGTGTATTGAGTGTGGCCAGAGCATCAAGAAGGATCTGAAAAGACCTAGAAACAACTTGAGAGCATGCCCATGGACCACGAGTCCTCCCAAAACCCCTGAAAGACCCCCAGAACCACAAATGATGGAACTCAGAGTTGAGATGAATGGGATGAGATCATTCTTTATGCCGATGCGGCTGCTTGTGTTTGCGCCCCTACCAGAACCTGACCAGGATTTCGATGACGTGCCCGCTTCAGAAGGAGAACCCAAGTCTGTCTCAGTGGCCCAATATGAGGATGAATTTGCAGACATTGCCATTGTCAGGATGACAAGGATTAACCCTTTGCGGTCCATTTATTCAACGCTTGTCAGGCGCGTCGGGTCCAATTTGCATGCGCTGTTTATTTTACACTCAATGTTTAAAATATATTTTTTTCAGAGTAAAACAGATTTAAAAGGCACTGAATTGGAAAAGTACACTCAGTACTGCATCTCCAGCCAAGCCCCACCCCTTGTTTGCTGTATTTTTCACATACCTCTTTATAGACTTGCATACTGATAAATCCTCTCCTGATCACTCGTTTTATCACCAAACTTCTCAATAATATGATCTAAGTTATTATTATTATTATTGTTATTACTATAACTCAGAAAGCTCTGCAAATGTGTATATTCTTTGAGTGCTGAATGTAGAAGCAGTTATCCCCTTTGTTTATGTCCGTTATCTATGTGGTGCGTGGGGCTATCAGATATGACCTTTTTCGGCTTCATTCCGCTCCTATCGGTCTCACTCGACCATTGAAAGGTTCTCAGCTTTTTCTGAAGAAAAAATGACTAGAGACCTGTGCCTTATGTCTTTATGATGTCGAACAGGGACAGACATCTGACTAGAAAGGGAAAATTGTAATGTCGGACCTGGTCCGACATAGGACCGCAAAGGGTTCAAGTGGGGGGGGGGGGGTGATGTCTCAAATGGCGATTTATCAATTATTATTTTGTGCACTGAAATGATTTATTGTGTTTTCTGTTTACAATGTACCTTTACCTGATTTTGTTCTTTTTTATTTTCTTTTTGTTGCATTTTGGAATCTGCAAGTTTTAAATCACTGTTTATTTTTGTGTGCAACTATTTTATCATCTGCATGAGCACTTTCCCTGCATTAGTAGGAAGTCCCGCCCCACACCCAGTCAAGCGAATGAGAGTATCCAGATGGATATAAAAGAGGAAGAACAGGAAGGAGCAGTGTAGGGAAGCAGTCTGGTTATGGCTGCTGAAGGAAAACTGGTTGCTGGAATCGTTAAATAGATGGAAGAGAAGGAAAAAGGAAGAGAGTCTGAAAATTCTGGCTGTAGGTTAATTAATGGATTTGGATTCCTTTTTGTTTTGCTGTTTTGGGATTTTTGTTTCAGAACTCTGTTCGTTTTTCTGTTTATTTATTGGATTTTCTTTTTTTGTTTATGTACTGCACCAACTTTTTATGAATGCTTTTCATGTCTCTTCATATTGGGCTGTTTTTCTTGAAAGTTACCAGACACTGAGAAACTCACTGGGATTTTAGAAAGACATTTTTTGGGGCTGTATTCATCTTATTTATTTTTTGGTCGTTCTTGTGTTTGGCCAGGCTGCATTGCAGGGGCTGTCCAGGTTTGAGCAGACGATACCAGGAGTCCTGTGCCCAGTGAAGATAGAGAAGGGAAGTGTCATTCATTATTATTTGCTTATTCTTTTGAGACTTTGATATATTACAAACTGTATATCCATAACTTATATTTACCCACCCTGAGTCAGCTCTGTGTTCTGTCAGGCTACGCCTGACGCCCACTAGGTTGATACTTACCGGTTCCATGTCGGAGATCGAGGTCCGGGGGTCCATTCCAGGGTGATACATACCTGTCCATCGTTGGGGTCGAAGTCCAGTGGTCCAGTCCAGGGTGCAACAATCTGGTTTCAGAACCAGAGACAGAGGGAGATATGATAGTCAGAAATAAGCTAAGGGAAGTAACTAGGTGTAAGGCAAGAGTGCATGAGAAAGCTTTGCTTACCATTGTACATGTTTGTGACAGCATCCTTCTTTGTCCCCTCCCCCTCTCAGGTTTCCTGTGAGATTTCAATCTTCGTCTTCTTCAGTGGGTCGGCATAATGTTGCAGTGAGGTCCATTGGCGTTTCAATACGTGGGATAGTGGATGAGTGGGCAGCTGAGTGGTTTGGGAACCAACTTTAATTGGACTTGCAATACTTTTTCTGGACTCTTGTGTGGCATCCTTGCCCTTTTCAAACTCAAGGTGGCGTAGTTGGTACTATTCAAATTATTTATTTACTTGTGGTTACCCCTGGTCACCCCACCCGTGACATTAGCTTCTCCAGGTCGGCGGCAGTAATGAACTGATAGTGAAACTTGTCTTTTGTCTCCTTTTCTGTATCTTTTCAAAAATACATGACTGGAATTTTTAAATGCTTGGTCACTAACAAGGCTAATATTACAGGTTATGTCAGCTCTGTTTATGAAGCAATTAAGACTAGAATGGAGGCTTCATTCATTTTAACTAATTGCAATTAATGGAAATGTTGAAAACCTCCAGTTTAATGTTTACAACAAATATACTGCTTCACTTTGTGCATCCAACCCAACTATAGTATGTTAATGGAACACAACGCACACAATGTCGTGTGTTACTGTGCAAGTTGCATGTGAGCACAATACACAAACTCCCTAATAACGAATACATTTTAGATACTGCAAAACTATATATAACAGAGTTTAGGCTTTTTTTATTTAGTTTTTTGTTCTCCCTGTATAGATTGTCTTCCTGTAGTTGAGTTTAAGGTGTCAATTTTGGGTTTGCAATGGGACCTATAATGTAACCTTTCCATGGACCACCAGTGGTCTACAGACCACAGATTGAGAACCACTGATCTAGTCTGCTGCATACCCCCATCTGAGATAGGGTCATAATATACCTATTTCATATTTCCTAATTATTAGATGATGTACTATAAAACTGCTGTTAAAAACAAACTAAATACAATTAGTTAACCATGGTGCAAATGCATCAACTAAAACTTATGTAAAATTATTTCAAAATCCAGACTCCAACAGAAATGAGTCCAAATTAAGAATCCAAAAACGGGATATGTTTCTGAAAAACAAAACTATAAGGTTCCAATTTTAAAACAAAATCAAAAAAGCAATCCTCAACAAAAGACTTGCATTTCTTCCAACAAATGCAGAAGTGTAGAAAGAAAACTTCAGAATGTGACAAAAAATTTTTATTAAAGTTCAGAAAACAATACGTTTTTTTTTTTTTTTTTTTTTTTTTTTTTAATATATATTAACACAAATTTTATCTCGAACTCTTGAGCTGAGACAATGTAAAATGCTATGTGAGTCTTGTGCGGTATCTAATCTAGCCAGAATAAACATATTGTTTTGAAGTGAATATTTCCAAAAGCTAAGTTGTTGAAAGTAGAAAGGTGATATTTATATCAGGCAGACAAAAATTACTTTTAGCAAAATGCTTACATGTTAGTGTTTAGTGCAGTAGTCTGTTCGTTATTTCAACTTACTATCTCATTATTTCAACATATTATCTCATTATTTCAAATTATTATCTTGTTTTTTCAACTTAATGTCTCGTTATTTCAACTTACTATCTCCTTATTTTGACTTAGTATCTCGTTATTTCGACTTATTATCTCATTTCGACTTAGTATCTCGTTATTTCAAATTATCTCATTATTTCGACTTACTATCTCCTTATTTCAAATTATCTCATTATTTCGACTTACTATCTCGTTATTTCGACTTATTATCTCATTTTGACTTAGTATCTCGTTATTTCAACTTTTCTTATTATTTTGACTTAGTATCTCGTTATTTTGACTTGGTATCTCGTTATTTTGACTTACTATCTCGTTATTTTGATGTATTATCTCATTTCGACTTAGTATCTCGTTATTTTGACTTACTATCTCGTTATTTTCACTTAGAAACTTCTTATTTAGACTTATAATAAGTCAAAATAATGAGATTAGGGATGGGACTGTATAACATTTGCATGGTATGATAATCATATAAAAAAAATACTGTGGTAACCATAATATCATGGTATACAGTACATCATGCAAGTTATAAAATAAAGGCTTAAATGAAGAAAGACTAAAGTAAATCACTTAAGTTACTGTAATTCACAAAAATAAAACCAAAAAATCACACTTTCTTTAATGGAATGATTTAATATTTGGTATTTAGTATTGTACTATGCCAAAGAACTTGGTACATTTCTTTTTTATAAAGACAATCGGAATAAAAAAAAAAACTAAAAAAAAAAAACTAAGCTGTCACATGGTCTAAAATGTATGCTACAAACAGTATAAGAGCCTAGGTTGGTGTTTTCTCATAAATTACCGTGGTTTGCTGAGTGTTATTTCACCCGAATTAAAAAAATTTTGTTAGCCATATTAATTATTTGTTGATTTAGTTAAACTATGAATAAATCGATCTGTTTAGTCTCGATGCTGAAATGTTAAATTATTTAATCTGTCTTATTGCTTAAAACACAAACATGTACCACAGGTTATTATTTAAGAGCAGAGATTTGTTTATTTTTTTCAACCGGATAAATGTATAGCAAAAAAATGTATTTTAATACTAAAACATGTTATTGGATTTATAGCTGTCACATCACAACATTGCACAAGTAAGCTTCCAATGATTATTACACATGTGGAGTTTGTAAAAAAAACAAAAAAAAACAAAGAGGTTTTTTTCATTATGATTTCTTCAATAAGTTTTTCAGACATATAAGAACTGTTAATTTGTTGTTTCGAATGCTACTTATTATTTGGTTTTTTTTACGCTGATAATAAGTAGTCAAACGTAAATTAATCTGCTACGCCTTTCACTATCCTGCTGCCGTCACGGTTCTGCTAATTTTAATTGAGACATTGGTCAATTGTCATTGGCACAATGCACAGAATCTCAGAGATGCGCTATAGATGTCACCCAATGTTACTGAGGGAGGCTGGCTGTGGCTGTGAACCAAAGGGACGATGCAAAGATCACGAGTGACCTGCTAATCGTAATGCAAATAACCAATAAACTGCTGCTGCCACCTTTAATCATTATACAATGAAGCTGTGAACAGCCTTGTCAGTGTTTTTACTTGTAATTTATTTATTATTTTTTTGTTACATAATATCTCACTAACTCACTTTGATTACCTAAAAATGGTAAATGATGATTTACAATAAAGTTAATGTTAATCAATTACATTAAACTGACTGTTGATAAGCCAGACAAATGTAAACATAGCAAATTGAAAATGTGTGCTGGACTAAACCTCTGAAATCACCTAAGGATGTTTCTAAGAGTAATAAAGACTGCTGATAGAATAAACCATTATAAAAATACAGTATCGATTCACAAAAATATCTTCCTCAGACACTTTGCTAAGGCTGCAAGTACCCTCACTTGATTTAGAATAAGCAGGTTTGCAGTTGAAAAATGTGTTAACCATTGTATAAAAGTAATTACGATAATTGTGGTGTAGAATAAAAGGAACGGTTTCAATAACGCAATGTACCTAAACCACGGTAAACCGAAAAAACGGTATACCAACCCATCCCTAAACAAGATCATAAGCCGAAATAACGAGATCCTAAGTCAAAATAACGAGATCTTAAGTCGAAATAACTAGATACTAAGTCAAAATAATGAGATAGTAGGTCAACCTTATAATGGAAACTTAAAATATATTTAGTTTTTTATTTAGTTTTTTATTTTTTTGGTGGTGGAAATGGGCTTCCATGCCAAACACCCTGCTATTTAAACATGTAAATTAGCCAGCAGGAAAAAGCATTAACATTTTAAGGTCTTTTTTTTCCATATTTAACTTAAATCTTGTGTTTTTTCCCAGTATTAACATTTAGCTAAATATTTAACTGGCCAACTAAATATGGAGTTTATATGCAAATGAGCTCCTCCCATTTTATGCTTTCCCATGATTTGATTGGCTTTTGTAATGATGAAATATTTCCCAATTAGCATTACAAGAGCCAATCAAATCGTGTGTAAGCACAAAACGGGCGGAGCTCAGATACCTAGGAGTTTATGTTGACTCAAAATGTCTTCATCTAGACAACGTGGGGAAGCTATAAAAAAGGCCACCAAGATGCTCAGCTATATTGTGAAAAGTGTTGAATTTAAATCAATGGAAGTAATGTTAAAACTGGGCAATGCAGTCTGTACACCTCATCTTGAATATTGTGTTCAGTTCTGGTCACCTCGCTACAAAAAGGATATTGCTGCTCTAGAAAGAGTGCAAAGAAGATTGACCAGAATTATTCCAGGTTTAAAAGGCATGTCATATGCAGACAGGCTAAAATAATTGAATCTGTTCAGTTTTGAACAAAGAAGACTACATGTCAACCTGATTCAAGCATTCAAAATTCTAAAAGGTATTGACAATGTCGACTCAAGGGACTTTTTCGACCTGTAAAAAGAAACAAGGACCAGGGGTCACAAATGGAGATTAGACAGAGGGGCATTCAGAACAGAAAATAAAGAGGCACTTTGTTTACACAGAGAATTGTGAGGGTCTGGAACCAACTCCCTGTAATGTTCTTGAAGCCAACACCCTGGGGTCCTTCAAGAATCTGCTTGATGAGATTCTGTGATCAATAAGCTGCTAACAACCAAATGAGCAAGATGGGCCAAATGGCCTCCTCTCGTCTGTAACCTTTCTTATGTTCTTAAGTAGCTGGTCAGCCTCACTGCCAGACAACAGATAACAGGGATACATGGAGCACAAGAAGTAGTACAGGAACCAGTGGCCAGAACTTCAATAATACCTATACCTTGACAACTCTTTATTCTCTGCAATGAACACACCAGAGACTGGAGACTGAAAAGTTTTGCAGAAGTTTGTTTGTTCAGATAACGGGATCTTTTTTGCTACTGACATATTTGTATATTTTTAAGGTCAAAGGCACAATATCACTTTCCTCTGTTGATATTTATTGAACTAACATTACATTAAATACAAATGTATTAAATGAAACAAAAACAGTATAGTAGATTGTAATGACTTCAGCCCCCCTAAAGATAAAGCCCCCTATTATAGAAAGTACATGTATTTTATCTGGGTTAAATAGCCTTGACAAGGTAATAGTTTTGCCAGTCAGTCCACCAAAAAAAACATTGGGTGGGGGAAGAAAGCAGATAATTTATTCTATTTAGGTACACCTGCTGCAGTAAGCCATGTAATAATTACGATACACTAAGGCAGGTCATTATAAGACCTGCTGCAGAGGAGTACTTAACTATATGTTCCTCGGCCCTTTCTAATGTGGGTGGTAATTACCATCCAGAGTATACAAAAGGAGAAGAACTACTGTATATTTATGCAATGCATTACTAATGTGCTATTTTATTTTAGATTCTAGTAAACCAAAATTGGGCAAGGAACATCTTCCCAAATGAAGGAGATGTAACCAATGTCAGTATTGCCCCTGATGGAAGTTATATACCTCAGTCACGCCTTCAGGTCTTCAATCTATTCTAGGTATTATTTCATAACAGAGCAGACTCTTCTGCTGTAATAGCAGGCAATGTAGAGAATGTGGATTAAACCTGTTTGTTTAAATATATACTGGACTGCATGAAAATGTATTATTAAAAAACTACTGTAATTACACAAACAAAGCCTTTATCCATTTCAGTGTATATTCAAATATTAATATAATCTACAACAAATAATATACAGTACTCAGTACCATTATGGCAGTCAGTTAGCCCATGGGTCATGGGAGACAAGGTCATTTCACCAGCTCCAGTTAATGAGCCACTTAATTTACACTCGTATTTTAATTCAGACTCGTGGTCTGAATGACAATGTCTACCCCTTAAAGCCTGCATCGTGAAGACTTTTTTAGGATTTTGCTAAATTTGCCCAAAGGAGTATGGTAGTCTCAAATTATCCTGAAATACCAAATGATATAATGTTCATCTCTTGTCCAATGGATGGATAAATATTAGATAATTAGGATTAATTATCTCTTAGTTAATTGTGGCGGGGTATACCATGCCCCTGTGTGTATTTTGTTTATTTTATATTTGTGTTAGATAATTATTATTTAAATTTAGGTTTAAATTGCACTGTTGTTGATTTGGCAGGGAAGGGTTAATTGCCTCCCTTGCCAATTCACTTCATGTGTAGAATATGGGGTTAGGGTTAGGGTTAGAGCCCAACTGAATGATTGACAAGTAATCAAGCTCAGGCACAGCTGTGTAAACGAGGCAGGAACCTCTCAGTAGGGTGGGTTTTGTTCAGAGGAGGAACAGAAGTGACAGATATCAATAACAATTTAAACTAGCATGTTACTTGTTTCTGACCATTGTGTCTTTTGTTTTAATCACTGTTTGTTTTGTGTTAAAACCTTTTATTTTGCAATAAATACTTGCACCAGCGTCTCATCCCGCAGTACTGTGTTTGTCTCTTCCTGGTCTAATGTCACCAGCAAGCCGTCTTGCCACATTAACCCAATCCAAATACTTAAAAAAATATGTGGACTGAGCATCAGCGGTGAGGTTGTCTGTAAATCTCTGTTTTCAATAGAAATAACTATTATTATTATTTATTTCTAGCAGACATCCTTATCCAGGGTAACTTACAATTGTTACAAGATATCACATTACCCATTTATATAGTTGGATTTTTACTGGAGCAATCTAGGCAAAGTACCTTGCTTAAGAGTACAGCAGCAGTGTCCCCCACCTGGGATTGAACCCATGACCGTTTGGTCAAGAATCCAGGGCCCTAACCACTGTATCTAAGACTGCAGGCTACCAATTTGAACACAAAGCCACAGTTGCTCCAAGATGGGCCAGAGGCGATGAAACACAACAGGTAGAGAACATTCCGTTCCAGTCCAGTTTCACTGGTCCACGTGTCTTTGTAGATCAAGCGTCTTTTCTTGAAAGCCCAAGCAGGTTCCTTTCAGCAAGAAGCTCAACTTTGTAACCTTTTAACCTGAGAACTCTTCATAGTTACAAACACTGTCCATTTATTTTCTAGTATTTGTTAACAAAATCCCAAACGCTGTCTCTCTCGAGTTAATTATTACAATTAACCACCATCTTTCCTTTACTTAAAGCTTGGCATCAACTGTCTCCATGTTGTTAAAAATGGACGGTTCTTCTTTTATCTGTACTCACCACTGGGAAGTGCTTGACAAATGATTGACAATTATTTTAAAATGAAAGGTGAAAAAAAAAAAAAAACATTCAAAACAAATGTCATATCCTCAGCAAAAGTCCTACTATAAGCTTTATGGGTATCTGAAGGTTTGTCTAAAGGAACAGAGACTCTATGGTTCAAAACTAATTGATAATGCTTATCTAGGTCAATAGATTCATCTGCATCAGGAAACCCAGGCTTAGATCAAAGGGGACACATTGGTATTTATAAACAAAATACTAATAATGTTCCACTGATATGAGCAGTAATTGCTGCTTAGGAGGACTGCTAATGTTCAACCTTTAATTATATGGTGCAAAGGAAATAATCACTTTATTGATTTTCTCCCCCTTTTTTTTGGACAGAAACCAATTACAAACAAAAAAGCTAGTAATTATATGCCAGGTTTAATCTTTGCCGATTTAACAAGGAAGCCAACAATCAAAGCCCTCAAAAGCAAAACAGAAAGTTACTGAACTCTAATTAGCCTGTACGTTAACCCTTTACAGGACACTATCTGCCATCACATTTTTAATAAGTGTCATCTAATTTCTGTTGCTATTGCCCTCCCCACCTCCACCTTCCTCACTTCTCATTGGAGGGTTTTATTATTTAATTTATTGGGTACATTACATATCTAATATTCATTGATAGTAAAATCTAACTACAACATTAATCGTATAATTCCTCTTGAGAATTTCTAAGCGGTCATAACAAATAAAAGCATATTGCCCTAATGTCTTTGGCTGCAAAATAAAATAATAAGTACATACATTTCATTGCAATACACGTAAATGTATAACAATTAGTGCATGTCACGCAATAGAATTACACAGTACACACTGCTAGCACTAAGGGTGGCATGTAGGCAGTCTCCGTGGCAACATGCTTTCGGGCAGCTTGTATAAATGGGCAGTATCCCAGTATGTTGCTACATGTGGAAATTTCATTGGAAATAAAACAGTTGATGAATGATGCATGGAATATTTTTTTTTGCATACTACAGTACATTTGTTTTATCTAGAACTTCAAACATTACTTTAAAAATTAGTTCAAAATGAAGTTTTTGGTGCTAAATGAAAAGATGTTTTTTTTTTTTTTTTTTTTTTTTTTTTTTTTTAAACCTGTTTAATATAAATAATTATTAGAGTATTGGAACCCAGAACCACTCTCAATGGCTGCAAATATGATAACAAGACAAAGGTGGAACGAAAAATGTAAAAAAACACGAAAAAAACACTTGAAACTACATAGTCTTCTTTAACAGTCTTGTATTGAATAAACAGTGTTTTGCAAATAATAGGTTTTAATAATGTGATTGCCTTAAAACACCAATACTGAACATACACAACAAAGAGGCTACAGTGCAGGAAAGGTAAATATTCTCTTTGTTAGAGAGAGTTAGCCAACTGACAAACACAAGAGCTAGCCAGTAAACAATTCTTCTTTGAAAAAGACTTTGTCTTTGAAAACTGGAGGCTATTGTAGATGTACCATAGAAATGTCAAAATTGACTTGCTGATGAAGAATCAGCAGCAAAGAAAACGGGAGAGAGGGATTATAAGAGAAAATGGAGAACAACAAGAGCAAAGATACATGCTGTAATGTAGTCTGTGCTTTTAAAATTCCTATGTGCAGGAGCAGGTGGTATTCTGTGTGTCCTGTTGTCTTCTTTTAACATTCAATAGTTTTCTATGAGTTTCTTTTGTGATAGACTCTTAAAATGTAGTTGATTTTTTATTATTAGAAAACTTGAAACTTCCATCCAGCTGCATTGCAAGCACCCCACCGTAGATAACTGCACGACATTCAGATAGAAAGACAAGCTTTAAAAAAGTGAAACAGAAGAAAAGCAAAACCATATCAGGCAAGTAACATTATGGCCAAAGTTTTGCATCACCCTGTAGAATGAACACATTTTGCTTCATAAAGTTGAATGAAACCTGCTGAATAATGTTTTCCATATACGTAACAAAAAACTGACAAAAATTGAAAAATGTGAAATTAAACACTGTGCTACTATTATGGCTTCCGGTAGAATTTTGAGATATCATTTTGTTGTTTCTTTGATTACATGATGTTAAATAAAATATCAAAATTATGTTCATAACATTTTAAATTTTTTTTTTTTTGTTACGTCTCAAAACGTTTGGCCACAGCTGTACACTACATAAAAACAGTTTTCTAATGTTGGTTTAGTAAAACAATCTTCTAAGCTATTCTGCTTTCTCATATCTTCATTCTCAGTATTCCCCTACATTCTGTAAACAGATCCCCTGGAGTGTTTATTGAAATTTCCACTAGAAAAAGTCTTCCTAAAAACAACCACAGTCCGCTTTGTTCTCACAGGAACCAAAAAAAAAAAAAAAAAAAAAAACAGAATCAGAAGAAGCTGTTTTATAAGAGTATTCCCCCCCCCCAATGTACTGCAGTAGTTATGATGTTAATGATTGGCCTGTTAGCTATCAGTCCTTCATCTCTGACAAGTCTTCAGAAGGCAGATCTCTTTGCTGCTTCATTGTTAGTGTTTATTTATTCAAATGTCTAACAAGTAGAGCTCCCGAGGAACCTTGTGTTGTTTGAAGAGGCCTCTGCTGTCGACAGCACCATTCACAACCAAACAAACAAATCCACAAAAAAAAACAAGAGTCAACAAATAAGGATTAAGACATTTTCAAAACTTTCTCATCACCAACCTGTCAGCAAAAATGCTTCAGAAGATGACAGTACTAAAAGCGACAATAACGTGTGTGTGTTTGTGAATGTAGTGCTCTTTATAGGTGAGCACTACATTATAGGTGAGGGACAAGGGCTATAGTTATGCACTTTACAGAGCATTAAAAAAGGACCAAAAAAAAAGTACACAGAAAGAGTACACGGAACTGCAAACGCGAGTCAAAAAGGAAGTTAGAAAGGCCAAGAGAGAAATAAAAATGAACATTGCTAAGGGGGCTAAAACCAATTCCAAAATGTTTTTCCAATATTACAACAGCAAGAGAACATTCAAAGAGGAGGTTAAAAGTTTAAGAGATACAAATGGCAAAATTGTAGATGAAGAAAAAAAATAGCAAATATATTAAATGATTACTTTTCACAAGTTTTTACAAAGGAAGATACGGACAACATGCCCCACATGTCATCCAGTTCCTATCCAGTTTTAAATAACTTTAGCATAACCGAGGCAGAAGTGTTAAAGGGACTAGGAGCTCTTAAAATAAACAAATCCATTGGGCCGGATGAGATCCTCCCAATAGTACTCAAAGAAATGAAAGAAGTTATTTACAAACCGCTAACCAAGATCATGCAGCAGTCTCTTGACACAAGGGTGGCACCGACAGACTGGAAAATTGCAAACGTAATACCGATCCACAAAAAGGGAAACAAAACTGAACCAGGTAACTACAGACCAGTAAGCCTGACTTCTATTATATGCAAACTTATGGAAACTATAATAAGATCCAAAATGGAAAATTACCTATATGGTAACAGGGTACTGGGAGACAGTCAACATGGTTTTAGGAAAGGGAGATCGTGTCTAACTAACTTGCTTGATTTTTTTGAGGATGCAACATTGATAATGGATAATTGCAAAGCGTATGACATTGTTTATTTAGATTTCCAGAAAGCTTTTGACAAAGTCCCGCACAAAAGATTAATTCTCAAACTGAATGCAGTTGGGATTCAAGGAAACACATGTACATGGATTAGGGAGTGGTTAACATGTAGAAAACAGAAAGTACTGATTAGAGGAAAAACCTCAGAATGGAGTGTGGTAACCAGTGGTGTACCACAGGGATCAGTATTAGGTCCTCTGCTATTCCTAATCTACATTAATGATTTAGATTCTGGTATAGTAAGCAAACTTGTTAAATTTGCAGATGACACAAAAATAGGAGGAGTGGCAAACACTGTTGCAGCAGCAAAGGTCATTCAAAATGATCTAGACAAGATTCAAAACTGGGCAGACACATGGCAAATGACATTTAATAGAGAAAAGTGTAAGGTACTGCACGCAGGAAATAAAAATGTACATTATAAATATCATATGGGAGATACTGAAATTGGAGAAGGAATCTATGAAAAAGACCTAGGAGTTTTTGTTGACTCAGAAATGTCTTCATCTAGACAATGTGGGGAAGCTATAAAAAAGCTAACAAGATGCTTGGATACATTGTGAAAAGTGTCGAATTTAAATCAAGGGAAGTAATGTTAAAACTGTACAATGCACTAGTAAGACCTCATCTTGAATATTGTGTGCAGTTCTGGTCACCTCTCTATAAAAAAGATATTGCTGCTCTAGAAAGAGTGCAAAGAAGAGCGACCAGAATTATTCCGGGCTTAAAAGGCATGTCATATGCAGACAGGCTAGAAGAATTGAATCTGTTCAGTCTTGAACAAAGAAGACTACGCGGCGACCTAATTCAAGCATTCAAAATTCTAAAAGGTATTGACAATGTCGACCCATGGGACTTTTTTGACCTGAAAAAAGAAACAAGGACCAGGGGTCACAAATGGAGATTAGACAAAGGGGCATTCAGAACAGAAAATAGGAGGCACTTTTTTTACACAGAGAATTGTGAGGGTCTGGAATCAACTTCCCAGTAATGTTGTTGAAGCTGACACCCTGGGATCCTTCAAGAAGCTGCTTGATGAGATTCTGGGATCAATAAGCTACTAACAACCAAACGAGCAAGCTTATGTTCTTACTTTACTATATCAGCATCTTGAACTCAAACCTGACCTCAAACTCCCTGCCTGCCATTCAGTCCTGGGCCTGAGGATCTCTTGATATTTCCATCTCGCATTGATGGTGGAACTCCTGGTTTTATACACTTTTTACCCTCATACCAAGCTGTTGTATAAGAGTATTTTCCCACAATGTACTGCAGTAGTCACGATGTTGATGATTGGCCTGTCATGAGAATACCAGAACTCCATCTCACATAAAGAGTCCTTCAAAAGTGCTGTCAAGACAACAAGATTTCAATGTATTCATTTAAAACAAATTACTTCTCAGGCAAAACAAATACCCATTGATTTACAATGAAGAAAGGAATTTCCATTGACTATAATGGAGCAAGGAATGCCCATTGAATATAACAGGGGGGGGGGACTTAAAGTTCCTAAGACAAATCTTAAAACGCTGTAGCCAGCTTTGGGCTGGCACCCGAGGCATGGCCTTAGTTAAAATCATACAAATAATCATCTGTTTAGGTTCTATTACACATTGCTTTGCTGGTAAATAAATAGTCATATATATATATATATATATATATATATATATATATATATATATATATATATATATATATATATATGTAAGGGTTAAACCACGACGGGCCTGCGGTTCCCATGATATATACCACATCTGGGGTGGTGATAAGACCCGAGGTTTTAGCCGAGAGCCTTTAACCACCCCAGAAGTGGTATATATCATCGGAACCACACGGCCCGAAGTGGTTTATACCACTTATAACATGGCTACCTGTCATTTGTGGGAAGAGAAATAATAACAAATAATTAAAACACATTTAAATTAAGACAAAACCAGAAACTTTTATTGTGTATATATCCACAGTGTAATATAGTCCCAAATTGAATTTCATTAATTGTTCGCTTATTAAAAATAAATTGCACATGTTTGTTTATTGTGAATTTCTGCATCTAAAGTGCCATCTCACTAGAAACTACAGGGCTGAGTACAAACTGGATGATGGGCGGAGTTTCAAATTACACTAAGAAAGTAAGGAGAAAAGCTGATAGAGAAAGACTGAAGCCCGATCTTGAAGTGAGTTTGTAACTTGTTATATGCAAGCATTTACTATAAAGTTTACACATATTCTAGTACGTTTTCATTCTTTTAGATCTCAAAATATGTTTTTGTTATTTGTCAGACACCCTCGCGTCCAAGTCGTGCCTGATTAAGTTAACGATCGAACCAGACTTGATGCACCAATCTGACGGCGGTGCCAGGGGACAGTACCTCAGTTTCCCGCAGATGTTTAAAATCCAGGCCGGTAATTCGGGGGAGCGTATCTGGTATTGTCGTTACCTGCCTTTCTAAGAATTTTCCTGACTGACACGAATACATTACTGCTGGTTTTAAACTCACTGTCAGCAGAGATGTTAAAACTTCTACTGTTAAAATATGTGTTTAGTCCAGCTCAGCATTATAAAACAGGAGACTGAGTACTGGTCCTTAGTTTAACTTTTTGCACTGGCATAAAATTCCCTTATGTTTATGTCCATGTTTTTGGATTTATTTCCATAAAATAAACGTCCATATTTTTTTTCTTTAAGTACATTAACCAGCCCATGCTGTAGTTATTTTTTTTTTTTGCGTATATTCTTTCAAACTTTGTTTTCTTCTATTTCATTTAGCTGTGCCTCATCAACTGTTTGTATATTCTTGCTGGTGCACTTATTTTATTTATTTATTTATTTTTTCAGATGGACTGCTGTCTTCACTCAGAAAATTGGTGTTGTACCAGTTATGTGGATTTTCATCCCTAGATATATTAAAGGAAATAAGTGAAATGCCATTCATTTTTGGCAGTGACTAATAACAAATAAAATGGCAGTGTCAATAAACTGGCAGTCTATATATTTATAAAAATAATATATATATATATATATAAATATATAATATATATATATATATATATATTATATATGATATATATTTAAGAATGTGTTTGTGTGACTCACATGTTTGTAAAACCATACAACATATATAGAAATATCTCCCTCAAGGGAAACTTATTTGAATCAAAAAAATATACATTTATATTAAGATGTATTTATAGGTGTTTGACGGCATGACAACTACTTGTTATTGTTTATATTCAAATCCATGATTTATTCTTACATGATGTAATGGTGTTCTATATATTGTGACATAATTTTTACTTATATCTTTAAATCTATATTAATTCTAATTAACATTATTTTTTATAAACTTATATTTATATTATCATGCAATGCTGGCTCTGAGGATCAGCCTTGATTTGGCCTCCCCAGCGCATCAGCATGCACAACTTTTGAATTAATTTTGTGTATTTAATTATTTTTAACTTATATATTATATATATATACTATATATATATATATATATATATATATATATATATATATATATATATATATATATATATAAAACTACTTGTTATTGTTTATATTCAAATTATTATTTTCTGTCTGTCTGTTAAATCATTAAACGCTGAGCGAGACCATTCGCTCAGCTCCACCAAACTCCACCTCTCTCTTTGTTTATTTTCCTGTTTCTGGTCGGACGTCCCCCACTCCGACCGTCTTCCCCCACCAGCAGAGGATGAATGCCTGCTGGTATCACTTCCCCCACATCTATAAACAAATATAAATCACAATAAACAAATACAAAATAACATAGGGACGGAGGGGTAGACCCCGTTCTAAAAACAAACAATACGATTAAACAGCAAGGTTTTTCTACCGCCCTGCTACAAGTCGCATTGTTTAATTTTAGCTGTTCTGATATGTGACAAAGTGCCTGCCCCTGTGTGTATTTTCTGTTATATGTTGTGTGTGGTATGTTAAATGTTGGTGTCTAGTCACTGGTACACAGGATATAAACGGGTCTGTGTAACACAAGTGTTTAAAATGTATATTTGTATTTAGGCACGAGGATTGCACAGCACTTCATGTGCAAGTAAAAAGTAATAATATGTGAGCACGGGGAATTGCACTTTATTAATTCAAGTGCAGTTGTATCGCGACTCCAATTGAATGATTGGTTAGCAGTTGAGTCTCGGTACAGCTGCATAAAAGCAACATGTTTTCACCCACTCGGGGTTGTGTGTTCGGTGAGTGGAGAACGGAATTGGAGACGGAGGTAATAAGTGTATCGTATAATAATAATAACACTATGTAACACAATTTTTGTTCCTGGGTAGTAAGTGTTATTTCTTAATTGCTTATGCCTCAAAAATATAGAAAATGGCTATTATTCCCCACAAACTTTTGTGACCAGGACAGTGATATTTTGAAATTTACCTATTTCCAATGAGAAAACGGTCTTTTCATTCACATAAAGTCAGAAAAAAACAACATATGAATCCAAATTAACATGTATTTATACTAAAGTAATACAAAAATGACTACAAAATATTTAGAAGTGAGTAGTTTTTCGGGATTTACGATTATACTGTAAATCACTTTCATGAATCAGCCCCCAAATGTATTCTCCCATCATGTTCTCGTTATACTGTCCTTGGTAGCGGCGTTCAAAGTCCAGTATATCCTGGTGGAAGCGCTCACCTTGCTCCTCCGAGTATGCTCCCATGTTCTCCTTGAATTTATCAAGATGAGCATCAAGGATATAGACTTTGAGGGACATCCTACAGCCCATTGTGCCGTAGTTCTTCACCAGAGTCTCAACCAGCTCCACATAGTTTTCGGCCTTGTGATTGCCCAGGAAGCCCCGAACCACTGCGACAAAGCTGTTCCAAGCCACTTTCTCCTTACTAGTGAGCTTCTTGGGGAATTCATTGCACTCCAGGATCTTCTATATCTGTGGTCCGATGAAGACACCGGCTTTGACCTTTGCCTCAGACAGCTTAGGGAAGAAGTCTTGAAGGTACTTGAAGGCTGCCGACTCCTTATCTAAAACTCCGACAAATTGTTTCATAAGGCCCAATTTGATGTGCAGTGGTGGCATCAGCACCTTCCGAGGGTCCACCAGTGGCTCCCACTTGACTTTGTTCCTCCCCACAGAGAGGCCAGTCCCACCTGTGGTAGTGCGCCTTGGTGTCCCTGCTGTCCCAAAGGCAAAGATAGCAGGGAAACTTGGTAAAACCGCCTTGGAGACCCATCAGGAATGCCACCATTTCAGCCTCTTGATGCCATCTCAGAAAAATGCAGATATGTATCCACTTAGGCAGCTGGAACTAAACTGAACTGGTGGGCTTAAGGCCCCTGTATTTATACTACTATTTATATTACTGGAAAGTTCTAGAAAGTTCTAGAAGTTACTCCAAGTTTACTCAGCACTGAATCTATCTGGAATGATCTGGAAAATGTGTACATTTCAAAATATCACTGTCCTGGTCACAAAAGCAAAGTTTGTGGGGAATAATAGCCATTTTCTATACTTTTGAGGCATAAGCAATTAGGAAATAACACTTACTACCCAGGAACAAAAAAAGAAAAAAAAATTGTTACACGGTGTAATCGTTAAATATAAGCTCACCGTGTGTTGTCTGTATAGTCCGTTTTGTTTGTCTTTTTGTTTTGGCGACGAGTGCCGTGTCCTGTGTTTTTGTTTGTAACAACCGTTTGTTTTCTGTCTGTCTGTTAATTCATTAAACGCTGAGCGAGACCATTCGCTCAGCTCCATCAAACTCCACCTCTCTCTTTGTTTATTTTCCTGTTTCTGGTCAGACATCCCCAACTCCGGCCGTCTTCCCCCACCAGCAGAGGATGAATGCCTGCTGGTATCACTTCCCCCACCAGCAGAGGGTAAATGCCTGCTGGGTCCCTTTCCACCAGTAGAGAATGAATGTCTGCTGGTATCACTTCCCCAGCTAGCAGAGGATGAATGCCTGCTGGTATCACTGCAAGTGAGGGAGAGCCACACCAGTCCCCTGCAAGTGAGGGAGTGTGCCACACCAGTGCCCTGTAACAAGGGTAGACTACACGTCGCTCCCACCTCCGCCGCCAGGAGACTACAGGCCGCTCCCTCCTCCGTCGCCAGGAGACTACACGCCTCCACCACCTCCACCGACAGGAGCAGAGCAGCAGGAGCTGCCTCAGCCTCCGCCGCCTCCACCGGCAGGAGCTGCCTCTGCCTTCACCGGCAGGAGCGGAGCCACAGGAGCTGCCACTGCCTCCACTGCCTCCACCGACAGGAGGGGAGCTGCCTCTGCCACGTCCACGAGCAGAGGGTGAATGCCTGCTGGGTTCACTTCCCACACCATCATGGGAAGAGGAGCAGGAGCTGTCTCTCCCTGCACCAGAAGGACAAGGACTAGATGCTGGCAGTCCTCAGCAGCCCTTGCATAGGCTGCTGAGGGAAGCACAGGGAAGAACCGCCCGGCCGCAGTGGCCGAGAAGAGGGCCAACGCCCGCACCCCAGCTTGTCCTGACTCCCTGCCTCGCTTTACCCAAGGATGCCTGCCTCGCTTTGCCCAAGGATGCCTGCCTGTGGCTCTGCATTGCCTGGGGCTGCCTGTGGCTCCGCATCGCCAGGGGTTGCCTGTGGCTCCGCATCGCCTGGGGTCGCTGGAACTACTTTGCTAGGGGTTGCAATCAGCTCTGCTTGGCTGCAGGGGTCATTGTGGTCGGAGCCCCACCAGAGGGAGCTGCCGGCTATGAAAAAGGGGGGAGAGGTCAGGAGACCACATTCCCCCACAGCAGTTTTGCTGCCAGAGATCTTGGGGGAGGTCTGGAGACCACCAACCCCAGCAGCTTTTCCGCTGCTGGACTTGCCCCAGCTGAAGGAGTCAGTCTGGGAGCTGTCAGCACATCTGCTGACAGCTGCACCATTGGCAGCATTTCCACTGCCAGTGGTACAGCGGGAGGAGAGATTCGCCCCACTGTCAGCACGTCTGCTGACAGCATGGCCAGTAGCAGCCTGGCTACTGGCAACATTGCCGCCCATCAACATCTTAAAGTCCCTGTTCTTGGCCCAGGAATATGAGCAAGACTTTTGGGATTTTAAGGGGGGAGGTGGCCATTGAGGCTATGTGTGCTTTGCACGGGGGAGTATATGTGACAAAGAGCCCGTCCCTGTGTGTATTTTCTGTTATATGTTGCGTGTGGTGTGTTAAATGTTGGTGTATAGTCATTGGTACACGTGATATAAACGGGTCTGTGTAACACAAGTGTTTAAAATGTATATTTGTATTTAGGCACAAGGATTGCACAGCACTTTACGTGCAAGTAAAATGTAATATGTGAGCACGGGGAATTGGAATTGGAATTGCACTTTATTAATTCATGTGCCGTTGTACCGCGACTCCAATTGAATGATTGATTAGCAGTCGAGTCTCAGTACAGCTGCATAAAAGCAGCATGTTTTCACATACTCGGGGTTGTGTGTTCGGTGAGTGGAGAACGGGATTGGAGGCAGAGGTAATAAGTGTATCGTTGTGGCAAAGTGGTCGGTAAGGGGAACAGATGTCACGGTGATGCGGTGCAGGAGCAATGAACAGACAACAGTGATTCAGTGAATAAGTGCTTTATTGCTCTTTTCCAGGTCTGGCGACCGTCAAAAATAATAAATCCCCGGCAATACACAACAATGTGTAAAGCACAGGGATAATGAAAACAAGGGCACAGTCCTGAACAAAAACAACGGTACGGTCACCAGTCCTGGGTGATCGAAAACGTGCAGGTGCTCAGTGCAGTGGTGCTCCGGATAGTGCTCTCCTTTTGACAGCTCCGGAGATGTGCGTTAACTGTCTAGTGCTGAATACAAAAACAGACAGTTACACGGACAGACACAACAATACAAAACACGAACACAATCCACTCTGAGAGCTCCTCTCTCAGTCCTTCTCTCTCTCCAATCGTTTAACCCAAACGAAGGAGAAGATCAGCGTTACCCTGGCCCCTATATGTAATCCCGCATGATATCGAGATAAACGGTTGCAGCTGCCTTATTACTTGCAGCTGCCTCTCGTTTACCTTTCAAATCAATATGGTCTTACAACAGAGTCGTGCTTCCCTCCAGGCTGACCCACTTCCCTGACCCGGAAACGAACTGTCAGGCCAGCCCTTCCAGATACTTCTCCTCCCGTTCTTTAGCGCCCTCACAGGTCGGGAGGAAGATTCATCACCAGAACTCATCTTTCCGTCACAATCGTATAATAATAATAATCTTTAAATAGAAGCTCACCTTGTGTTGTCTGTGTAGTCCATTTTGTTTGTCTTTTTGTTTTGGTGACGAATGCCATGTCCTGTGTTTTTGTTTGTAACAACCGTTTAGTTTCTGTCTGTCTGTTCATTCATTAAACGTTGAGCTAGACAATTTGCTCAGCTCCACCAAACTCCACCTCTCTCTTTGTTTGTTTTCCTGTTTCTGGTCGGACGTCCACCACTCCGGTCAGCTTTACTACAAACTTTACATCACTTATGTTATGTCATGTCCTTGACTGGTGGAATGCTGTATTATTGGTTCATTCATTTTTTAAATTTTTATTTCTAATTAATGAAAAGTGGTTCTGAATTATTTTATATAAAGTTGTTCCAGTCTCTCCAACATATTTTATTTCATCACAGGCTATTCCATAAATAACGTTACTATTTTTACAGTAGATATTAGTATTTAGTGGATATGTGTTGTTCTTATGTTTAATTATATTTTTACTTTTGTCCATGTATTTACACACTTTATATGCACTAGTGCAAGTATTTGTAGAACCTATTCTGTCAGTTATTCTTTTATGTTTACTGTGAACTAAAATATCACCTAAATTAGCTTTTCTTTTGAATGCTACAACTGGGGCCTTAAGAAATACTTTTTTAAAGTAAGTCATTCCTAATGGGACTCTTTTGACATTTTTATAATCTAGTAGATCATCTCTTTTTAGTTTATCCACTTTACTTAACTCTGTCTCTATAATTCTTTGTTTGTATGCTCTTTTTAAGATTTGTTTTTAATACATTTCTTTGTTTTACTTAGTCACTTTCTTTAGAGCGCTGTGACAGGACGCTGCTCGCAGAGCAAAATAAATGGTCAAACAAAAACAAATCTTGCACACAAAACACAGGTCCAGCTAGGCAGTAGCCTTCACAGATCCTCTATATTTTTTAACTTTCTTTCTCCTCTCACTCTCCCATTCCTCCTCTGAACACCCCATCCCGAGTGCAGAGAGCTGCGGGCTTTTATTTACTATGGCTGAGGGGTTAACTATCAATTTTCTGATTACCTCTCGGCCACAGTCTGCACAAATCTTAAAATTAGCAACTGGCAGAGGATGGGCTGCCAGTCTTGTCTCTGCCAGAACACATCTAAATAAAAACAAACAATAACAAAACAAAATGCGGCTATGCCATTTAAATACACTAAATAAATCATAATAAAATAAACAAACAATACATTTAAACAGCAGGGCTTCCCTACTGCCCTGCTACAGCATATTCTTTGTATTCTTATTCCTAGATCCTTTGGGATTGCCCCTTTAGTGTGTATTGGATGTGCAGAGGACGTGTAAATACTAGTGAATGTCAGTAGGTTTACAGACGAGGTCAGTCTCAATTAAACCTTCTTCAAGTTTTACTACAGTATCTAAAAATTCTATTTCTTTTCTTGTCCATCAAAGGTCCACCTTAATATTACTGTGTATTTCATTTGCCATTTTATAAAACAGGAAAAGCGATTCTTCTCCATGTGTCCAAACCCCAAAAATATAATCTACAAACAGAATGTATTCTAAAGGTTCTGTTTCCAATTTTCTATGTAATTGTTCTTCCCATTTCCCCAATTAGGTACTGGCAAAATGAATTCCTAATTTAGATCCTATTGCTGTACCATTGTTTTGTTTGTAATTCTTATCAACAAATGTAAAATAACTTTTTTCTAAAACTATATCATGCAAAACTAGTAACCTTGTTTATGGCATATTTTGCTAAAAATGTAATACAATTAAATATGTATGAGAGACAGGAACAACATTATACAACTGCATACAGAATCACCTATCAAGCACAAGAAATACAAAAGTAAATGAACCAGTGGTTCAGCATTTTACAAAGAACAAGCATAACATCCAAAAATGTGTAGTTTTAGAAAAAATTCAATTAGACAATGTACAATATAGAAGACTAAAATATAATAATAAAAAACATTGCCTGAAATTTTAAATAGAAAGAAACAGTAGATCATTACATCATCAACTACATTATGTGGTGAATGACACATAAAATTATAGATTTAAAAGGAAATAAATTAGTGTACTTGCCATGACATCCAAAGCCTATAAGTACCTCCACTTTGTTTTCAAACACACTTCCCCTTGATAAAGGTATGTAAACATACCTTAGGCACATTAAAATATTTTGGTTAGGCTTGTTTTGAGTAAAAAAAAAAGGTACTATTATCTAAAGAACAGCAAAAGAAAAATAAAAGACTCCATTTCTGGTTTTCAGTGTCATATCTACTGCTTATGAGAGTCACAAATCAGATAAATGTATGCCATACATTACTTGGGAGAGGAGGCTTTGTATGAACCATCACCACACGGTTTACAAAAACATTCTGAAAACCATTTATCCCTACCATGAAGTCTACCCTGACACATATTAAGGAGGCAGCAGAATCACAAGTAAGCAGTCGAAAACCGGATCTGACAACCACACAGCTGTGGATTGGACACAAAAATTGAGTTGAAAAATGTTATTTACCAAGAGACAAAAAAAAATCCCAACGACGAAAGCTTCAGCTTGTATGTATTAGCTGTGCATTTGAAATATGTGGAACATAACCCTCGACCCAGATCTTCTAGTTTTATTTGGCCACCCCACTCTCATAAGCGAGCCTCAAGCTGTCATTCACATGTGCAACAATGATCTTTCTTTTCCACAGCTGATATCATATGACACCACATTTAATCTTTGTGATTTCTACTGATCGCCCTTTGTGATTTGCCATGTGACTTTGATTTGGGATCCAGGGTTTCCTGTTGCATTCTTTTTACATTAAAGACAGTTCAAAACTTATTATCGAGACTTTCAGAGGCATATTTTGCAGCAGCTGAGTGGTGACAAAATACATGCCGTTCCTTTTGTTAATAACAGAGAAAGAGGAGTTGTGGAAGTTGAGCAAGATTATCCTAAACTCCTAAATTTCAGATGTAGATAATTGGATCAAACAGCACAGGGGTTTAAAGGATGACTCAAAAGTTTTACAAGATCATGTAAAGCAACCCATCAATAGCTCTTCATTGGCCTCTTTTCAAGAGCTGTATGCCAATTTTTGTCTGGAATGCAATATTCCATTCCAACAGTATTTTGACTGACAGATCAAGGATCCCATAGCACAGCATGCAGCAAAATTTATTACTGAGAAGGGCCTAGGCCAGCCAGAGTGTCTTCACCGCGCACCAACAACCCCTGTAGTCTGGCCAGGCCCCTGGGGGCTTGCCTGTAAGCTCCCCAGAGCTGCGTTGTCCCCCAACATTATAGCTCTGAGGTGGCTGCACAGTGAGTCTGCAGTGTGTAAAAAAATATTTGGATATGCCAAATTGGGAGAAAATAATACAATAATTGGTGATTGCTAAATTAAAAAAAAAAAAAGTGGTACAGCAACACAAGTGTCACGTGTGGAAAAAGACACCAATATTGGATGTCACAATAATCTGTGGCAAGATATTATGTGGACTCTGGATACATTTCACTTGTAGTTAAAAGCATAGATGTAATACATTTTCATGCAGTACAACTTCTGCCTGAGCCTTCCAAGTACTGGTAAATGCTACCGCATTTTGGCTGCACAGATGGCAATTGGATACAAAGAAGCTGAAGATAAGTATACACATATTCACTCTTAGCATTACGTAAAAGAAAATATGCAAGAGCAAATCAGTCTGGGAAAAAAACAGTAAAGACGACTATAATTATCAGAAACAAAAACACATTGGAAATGCAAAAAAACACCAACTTATCCAAAGTGCCCAGCCATTTAAAGTGGAGATATCAAAACCACAAGCAAGGTATCAAGAAACCATTGGGGCAGTCTTGCCCAACTCAAAGCAAATAGGCACAACTGCAAAACTGTTGGGGGTCAAGGTTGCCCCAGTTGTTTCTTCTAACTTGTATCACAAACACAAGCCAAGTTAGAAGAAACAACTGGGGCAACCTTGACCCCCACCCGTTGGCGTAGCCATGGGTGGGCCTGGGTGAGCAATGGCCCATCCAATTTGCACCCAGGCCCACCCACATCTGCGCCCATGTAAATGCCAAGTTTAAGTACATTTATAAAAAATAAATAAAAATAAACGTGAACTGTTCGCCCTGAATGCAGGTGCTTAAGTTTAGGTCAAATAGGCTTTTTTTTTTTTTTAAATGTGATAGGCTTTAGCCAATCAAATCAAAGTAGTAATTGTGATGCAATATTTGGGTCGGATCTTCCTTTCACATAACGAATCATGTGCAAGTCACGTTTAATTGACAGCTTAGGAGGCAGTTGGATCAGTTAAAAGTCTGTTGAAAAGTCCCAGACATTATTTTAACGTGCATTTTTAAAGTAAGTTAGTACAGTAGTATGGTGGTCAACATGGCAAAATAAATATGCACACAATTTTATAGTTTAGTTTAGTAGAAAGACTCGCGTGAACAAGATTAAGACAGTTGACAAATGTTGACAAATAGCTTAAAATTGCTATCGTTTGAAGAGATGTGTGCGATTTTCTGGAGTGTCATGACTATATAACTGCGCGCCCCGACTCTTTATTCTGTGTAAGGTTGAACAGAGACGAGGGGATACTAACTAGGCAATGGTAAGTAACTGGCTGACTTTCATTGTATTTAGTAATTGTTTAAAATGTAATACTGTGTTCTCGCTGGTTTGGTGATGCTGCCTGTTTGACTTTTTAAAGTACATTCACTGCGAGTATACGTAAGTACATTTATTTTCTGTCCACTTAAAACATTTTAAATGGTTTACATGGGAGATACAGTGGTTGGGAGTGTTCCGTCTATAGACAGTTTTCCGGCTAATCGAGAGCTGATTTCATAAACAAAAAATAAAAGTTGTTTCAGCTTCTTGCAATTTAACTTGAAAAAATAGGCATTTTATTTTCGTTACAGTATATCACACTGTGAAGTCATACTTTTATCAGCACTGTGCATTTGGTTGCTATTGCAACCTTCATGATTGGTGTTCGAGTCATACTAATGACCTAGCAAGTCAGTGGCATGTATGATGTTACAATTTATCTGTGGTTTTAAAACATCATAATTATTTCTACATAGTATTAAAAATGTAAAGAAATACAAAAACTTGGATTTTGTCATTCAAAGTGTGCCGTTCACTTTTCTCCCATATTTTAAAGGCAGCAAAATATGGAAATTGCACGTTCCTATTCATTAGTGTGTCAATATAATTTTAAAAGGTTTTCAAACCTTGAGAAATGTTGCTGAATTTGTCACTCAGGGCTGTTTTAAAACAATCTATTTGTCTGTTTGTTATGTTTTTTTCAGCCAACGCAATATCTTTGTTTAGCTTTACCTGAGAAAATGCAGTGAAAACGAAAGCAGACATATTTAGCTGGAAACGAGGTATTCTCAGCACAGCTAAGATTTTAGTTTTGGTTTGAAGGCAGCAGGAGCTTAGCATGATTTTTATTTTTTGCTTGACAGACGACCTTATGCAGAACGACTTACAGAGGTAAGAAATTATCACAATATAGCTAAGAGATTACAATACAGCTAAGAAAAAAAGCATTACAACTTTTTTGGGGGGATTATTTTAGTTTCTGTTTGCACTTTTCTTGTCAAATGAAACAGTTTTTGCAATTATTGTGCACAATGTGTTTGTTTCTGTAGATTGTATGTAGTGTGCTTTGTATTTGTGGTGAATACGTGCAACTACTGTTATAAATTGCAACAAATGTTCGCCTGGCTTCATTTAGCACCGTACATTTTCATGTATTGATGTATTCAGAGTTTTAATTTATTTAAATCATGTTTGTAATGTAAACTATTTCCTGTGACTTCAGGCCTTTGGTAATTGCCCATCCATCCGAAGTTGGGGCCTACCCAAATTCCCATTCCTAACTACGCCCCTGCCCCCACCACTTTTACAGTTGTGCCTATTTCTTTGGTGCTGGCCAAGGTTGCCCCAATTGTTTCTTCTAACTTCTATCAAGGACACAAGCCAAGTTAAAAGAAACAACTGGGGCAACCTTGGCCAGCACCAAGCAAATAAGCACAACTGTAAAAGCAGTGGGGGTCAAGGTTGTACTAACTTGGCTTGTGTCTTTGATGCAAGTTCGATCCGCTTTTATTGTGCCTGAAAAACACAAGCCAAGTTAGTAGAAACAATTTGGGCACCGATTTTACAGTTGTGACTATTTGCTTGGTGCTCGCCAAGATTGCCCCAATTGATTCTTCGCAAGGGGGTAGCAGTGATTATTTCAGAACACAAACACTTCAAGTGCCAAAAGGACCAACCTAATAACATTATCAACACATACATATAGGCATTCATTTTAACAATGTTAAATGTAACATTTTTTAAAGGATACAATTAGTTACATGTACTCTTCCCATTGAGACTTACTGCAGGAAAGCTTTAAAACCAGAAGATAAAGAAATATTCTTTCAGGGCACTGTCATTCCTAAAGCAATCTCCAATTGTAGGCTATGAATGTATTGCTACACAAATGCTAACATTTTGTATTTTTAAGAAACTTAATGGTGTCATGTAGTTTGCACATTTGGCACCTTCCTGCATACGGTCAGAATGTATTCTAATCTGCATTCAAACAAGCAGATGATCCTTTCTATTCACTGAATACCAAAGTTTTAGTGCAGTCCATACATTTCTGAATTCCATGGTCTGACAGTGACATGATATGGCTGTGATTTCATAGACCAGGTACATGGCAGGTTTATACATTGTACATAAATTGGGCAAGCACCTTAATACCCTGTGGCAGGTTAAGGCTGGCTGGCAGCTGGGATAGCAGACAAGAGATTGACTTTCAAAGTGCTTTTCACACACTTTTATTTACGAATTACACAAACAAAGCAGTTCAACAAAAATCAAAATACAAAATAAAGCACCTAAGCTGCTGTGACAGGGAGGATCCTGTTGTTGGTTCAGCTGTGTTGCTGCTTTAGTAAACAGGAAGGCCTGCCCAGAGCTGCGTTGATTGGGAGCTCCTGATTGGGAGTGCCTGGGGAGCTTACGTCTGTTTAAAGCAGTAGCGCCAACATTTGTGGATACTGCATGGCCATAGTCATATGGTCAGGAGCTGTGTGGACATCAAGGAGGAGAGCATCCGCTCCATGGAGAGAACTTCTACACAAAACCCTTCCACTCCAATATGGTGCTTGTGAAGGCATTGCCCAGCCTAAGCCACCAGGATGAGACTGAAGTCGACAAGACTTCACTAGGTCAGTTTGGGGGATTTGTAGATAAGGTTTCATAGTAGGTTCCTGGAGCGGGACATCTGTTTTAGTGAGGTTAGCACTCACCTTGTGTGGCAAATTTTTAGCTTTCTTTTCTTTATTAAATCCGGCACTAGGATTACCATTGTTGGTCGGGGGAGGGGTTATAAAATCTGCACGCCTGTGTGGCGTGTCAACACCCATTGCTCTGTGTCTGATTCAGTATTATTCAGTGACGACCCACATGTGTAACTTCACCCTGTTACAGCTGCGCTATCACAGCAAGCACACCCTGCTGTTTTCTGTCCTTCTAAACTAACTCTACAAAACACAAGAACTGGCTCTTCTTTTATACCATGTGGCTGGGTTTAATTGATAATCAATCAATTAGCACTCACCAACAAAAAAACAAAAAAAAAAAAACTGGTATTTCCAATCTCCCGTCTCTTCAGTGCAAAGAAACTGTGTTCTTTTTAAATAGAATCAGCTTCCACTTTCTTGTTTATCTGAGTTTTTTGTTTTTTCAATATTTTTACATGTAGCATTATTTAGTGTGTAATAGTTTTGGATGACAAGTTTTGTTAAATCTAATTAGCATGCATTTAATTTCCCTATTAATCACACAATGCAAAAACCAGGCAGTATGGTTCATAAGCTTCATCCACCAGTATCTTGACTGAAACAAACAGCTTTGACCCATTTATATAACGAGCACTAGTGTAGGAAACTGTGAGGAAGGAACTGTAAATCAGTAAATAATATAGGAGGTATGAGAGGTTAGGAAGGTGTGGTTAAGGCAGGAGTGCATTTGTTATCGCAAATAAAAGAAAGGGAAACACTTTCCAAACAAACAAACCAAGTAGCAGTAATAAACTGCTTTTACAGCTTCCAGCACTTCATTATTTCTGTGCCAGACACTCTCTAGAAACCCCCTCACTGCTACTCAGCCCTGGCTAGCTTTAAATACCCTCCAGTTCAGGCTCTAAACAAAACATGGCCCAACTTACATTTGTTCATCACCTTTAATGCATGGGTGTCCAATCACAGTCCCGAAGGGCCATTCTACTCCAGATGGAACAGGTAGAACGATATAAGTAACCACATCAGGGTCTGGTGGAGGTATCATTTTTCAATTAAATACATTTTGATCAGGGTTGGATAAAGACCAGATGTGGAAGGACCACCCCTGCTTTAGTGATAATCTATGCCAAACTATACTAATATAGTAGCAGAATTCAACAAATACAACATACAAGTCTTTGACAGTGACACAAACAGTGGGTGGTATCTGTGTGGAGATGATATACTTGACCACATTGAACTGCTGAAAGAGACAGCTCTGTTTGCAGAGACAGGTCTTTACACAAGCAGAGAACATTGTGTTATCAAGACAAATTGCATGTTGCTTTTTATAAGCCATAATCAGCCATTTTATTTCTGTTGGCAAAATAATAAATAAATAATAATAATATTATAAATAATAATAATCATAATAATTAATAATAATACAAATATACCTATAATGTTCCACCATAACAGAACTTGTGTTGCCCTCAAGTTGTTTTGCCAACTGTATCTAAATATAGTACAAAAAACAAGAATTTAAGATATATAAGCTTGTAAATCATTGAGAAATGTTCATACTGGGAAAACGACGACTCTTGCGTCAGAGCACAGGTTCCACCTGTTGCAGTACCTAGGATCATCCATTGTTTTATGAGCTGTTGCAATACCTACTGTAGGATCATAAGTTGCTTTATGATCTGTTGCAGTACCTATTGTAGGATCGTCAATTGCTTTATGATGGGTTGGGTGGTTTCACCTAGCAACCACTTAGAGCCAGTCCTTTTACTGTGTAGATCATGATACACAAACACAAGCACTTATGAGACAGAGATGGCAGGAGCAGCCAAAGCTCGGTTAGTGTGATGCTGCTGTAATCCTCAGAGAATCTGACCCTGCTGAATAAAATAAGTTATGCGCACTTGACCAACGGTGACAGCTGTTGTATTTAAATACATTTTCAATACCTTTAATTAATTTGACCAGAAAGTGCCAATTAGTATTTATTTCTCAGATGTGCAGTTTGAAAGAAATGCAGGTGTTGTAGCAAGCATTTAAAACACAACGGGGGGCGTATATCAAGATCGACTGACGCAGCACTTAATTGGCGGAGTGTAAAATAATGCTATGCTGTGGCACAAATTTAACCCCACCTCTAATGTATTAACTGGCCCAAAATTTATGTGGCACGGCATAAGCTGACACATTTAAATGTGTAAATGAGCTGTGTCGGTGTTCTGAAAATCTGCGCCTCCCCCTCCAAATGGGCTACCTCAGTTGAACAATATATAGGTGATTTGGAGAGGCAGAAATGACCTGTGTTGACTCAGTGTCTTGACTTTATATTATATTATTATTATGCGATGGCTAAAACCAAATATACAAAATGAAAAGGATAACTTAATGGACCAAGGTTATTGTACGATGGGTACGTAATGAAATCAAGCTATAATTTCATCCTCACTACTACAATACTAACTCTCTTCCTGGGGTGTTCAGGAAGATTGGGAGCTTGCACTCTCCAGTGTAAAAAATACATTATGACTGCTGCCATAATGCTCTTTCCTATCAGCTGCTTTCTTACTTTTGCTTTGAGCCCAAATAAGACCAATTCAAAATTGGGCTTTTTTGTGGACCCTTTTAGGGCTGGCGCAGCTGTTCTGCCGTTTAATCTCATTTTGAAATCAGACTTAATTTACAAATAAGCCCCACCTACAATTTTCCCATGCATATAATTAAAGCTTGACAAGACTTAAAATGCATGGCTAATGAGCGGTGGGCGACCTTAATGCGGTCGCAAAATGCTTGATATATGACCCTCAATATCTGCTACACAATAATTACTGTACTTTCTCTTTTATCTTGTTTCACATTTCCTGTGTCATTTCACCTGGAGAGTGAAATTGTTTCCTTGCTTTCAGGGCCTTCTTTCCTTGAATTAATCACCCAGCTGCTTCTTGTATTGACTGACATGCTTTGCTGCTGAGGAGAAAGGATCAGGGAAGTGAATAGAAGTGCACCACAGGTAAGATTCATGGATTTATTTTGTTAATTAAAATAAACCCACTTTAAATCTGAACAGTTAAAATGGCTTAGGGAGTAAAGTTACAGACACAAGTTGTGAAAATAGCATTTTGAGGGATTTTTGCTGGGTAACACATATTTACAAGGCAATGTTTTTTATTATTATTAATGACGCAGCATCTCTCATGACGCGAGCGCTCCGTGCAGCACCATCCAAGGTCCTAATTTACTACTACTGCTACTACTACTACTACTATAATAATAATAATAATAATAATAATAATAATAATAATATAATAATAATAATAATAATAATCTAAGATAATGTAAGCAGTGATAACATTTTAAAAGTTTATTGCCAGTAACAATCATCTCATTAAGTTAGGTACAGTACATGTTATATGTATACATTTACTACTAAATAACTTTTACAGTTCCAGCAAAGCACTGATAATAGCTCTGAAACTGTGTAGCTCTTAGAATTAATGTTAATTGCCCTGCCCTGTTCCTTGCATCAGGATCATGAAACCCCCTTGAAAAAGAAATTCACAAATGCTTTGAAGCAATCCTGAGTCTCTCAGACCAATTCTGCTCATTACTACTGGAAGCAGCTCTGTCTTAATGGTAATTAAGATTTTACCAGCTGAAAACCCTTGTAGGGTAGGGTTTAACCTGCATTCCACCCAATGTGTGAGAAAATGGAGCCAACAGACCCCTCCATTAATGCTGTGTAGCTACTCTAAATTATATGTTCTTTATACATTGTCAGAATCTTCTTTGTAAAAGCAAAGTAAAGGTATTTCCTTTCTTAATGTGTGTTTTAAATTAAATAAAGTTGTTTTGTATTATTATTTTATAATATGTCGCAAGAGCAGAACTTCTTATATTCTAAACAAACCTTTTCCAACAAAACAAACCATCAGAACTATATTACATCTCTGATGCAAACTTGGCACACCCATCCATACCTACTGAAGACAGTTCAATGATGTGTGATGGTCTTATTGATCTGGGATCTACAGGGTGCTGAAAAGGCATCTGAGATTACTCAATTATTCCGAGGAAGCGTAGTGGTTAAGTTGTGGTTGATTTCATCCACAGCAGGCTTTTTTAATTTTATGAATTAAATACCACAAAACACGAGGAGAATTGGCTTATTACATGATCTTCAAAGACAATGCAATGGACATACAATGGCAATGCAAGGGTTTTGTACAATACATGATGGCCATGGTGTTAAAGGAGGATACTGTTAATGAGGAGCAAGAGATACCAGGGGTGCAAGACTCAGGTCCTGGGGGGGCCGCATGTCTTCTGGCTTTCGTTCAACCCAAGCTCTCAATTACTTAAATTGTTCTAATTATTTGATTAATTGTACAAATGTAACACTTCTCTCCAAGCCTCAAAATGTTTTCTAGATAGTGTGTACCTTGAATCAAGTACCTTAAATCATCAACTGTAAAAGACCTTGAAAAAATATGAAACATATCCAATTGAACAAATAATTATATCAATTAAGTTAATTGAAAGCTTAAGTTGGAATGAAAACCAGAACATAAGAACATAAGAAAGTTTACAAACGAGAGGAGGCCATTCGGCCCATCTTGCTCGTTTGGTTGTTAGTAGCTTATTGATCCCAAAATCTCATCAAGCAGCTTCTTGAAGGATCCCAGGGTGTCAGCTTCAACAACATTACTGGGGAGTTGATTCCAGACCCTCACAATTCTCTGTGTAAAAAAGTGTCTCCTATTTTCTGTTCTGAATGCCCCTTTTTCTAAACTCCATTTGTGACCCCTGGTCCTTGTTTCTTTTTTCAGGCTGAAAAAGTCCCTTGGGTCGACACTGTCAATACCTTTTAGAATTTTGAATGCTTGAATTAGGTCGCCACGTAGTCTTCTTTGTTCAAGACTGAACAGATTCAATTCTTTTAGCCTGTCTGCATATGACATGCTTTTTAAGCCCGGAATAATTCTGGTCGCTCTTCTTTGCACTCTTTCTAGAGCAGCAATATCTTTTTTATAGCGAGGTGACCAGAACTGAACACAATATTCAAGATGAGGTCTTACTAGTGCATTGTACAGTTTTAACATTACTTCCCTTGATTTAAATTCAACACTTTTCACAATGTATCCGAGCATCTTGTTAGCCTTTTTTATAGCTTCCCCACATTGTCTAGATGAAGACATTTCTGAGTCAACAAAAACTCCTAGGTCTTTTTCATAGATTCCTTCTCCAATTTCAATATCTCCCATATGATATTTATAATGTACATTTTTATTTCCTGCGTGCAGTACCTTACACTTTTCTCTATTAAATGTCATTTGCCATGTGTCTGCCCAGTTCTGAATCTTGTCTAGATCATTTTGAATGATCTGCTGACCCTGTGGGGACTGGAGTTGACACCCCTGGTGTAGAATTTTCACAAATACAGCAGATCATGAATTACTGTGTTGTTCCTATATGAAACAGAAATCTGTCCATGCATTGAATCAGCAGAACAACATTCTTTTATACAATAAAAATATTGGATTGCGTCGGACGCTCAGGCTGGGCTCTGTGTGTTTTCCACTCATTCCTATACATGTTTAACAGGAGCCTGATCAGACAGTACAGAACTCTTGCTCACAAAGCGCGATGGACACTTGCTGTTTCTACCCTTTTCTGACCTCCAGAAATGTACTGGAATCCCGCTGTTTGGTACTGAAGCGTAAAACAGATTGAAAGCTGAAGTGTCCCGAAATCATTTTCAGTTTTATACTAAAATCTGATTATTTGGAGACTGTTGACTTTGTTGTTTGAAAGTTTAGGCTTCTGTGCACTCCACCCTTCTATGTTTAGGTTCTTGTTTTCTCTAAAGACAGTTTAAGCAACAGAGAAGCAAGTTTCCTTAGTTGCCACTTCATTACTGAAGTTACTGTAGCTTACAAAATAATTTCATGAATCTTATGTGGAGTACACTTCCATTCTCTATGTTGGTCTCAAAAGTAGAGCTATGAAGTTACTGTATTATTATTATTATTATTATTATTATTATTATTATTATTATTATTATTAACCTTTTTAAAACCATGATATTTGGTACTACACAAGGTTAGTAAAATCTCTGCTTGTAATCTATGCTTTCAGGTACTGTTGCACTTCCTTGGTCACTTCACCTAGACAGGGATTGAACTACAATTGCTATTGGGCGCTGTTATCATACCGGCAATGATAATACCTATGGCTGTGTTATTTAAATCACATGGCTATAGCAACAATGATATAGCACACAGGCAGAAGTACACCAATAAAGCATAACAGAAATAACAAATACAAAAATGCAAAACAAAACACAGCTAACAAAAACAAAAGATGACCGAGGTGCTGCTCCCACTGTAAGGGAGGTCCAGCTCCAGGAACCTCCTGCCTGATGCACCCTGGTATACATTTAGGAGGTTTAAATCCCCTAAATGAATTCCTATTCTTGAAAGTGGGGGGGGTATCGCGGTCCACACACGGTGATAGTGAACAACCAGTCTGCGATTTAATTACCCCGTCTAATGAGGAAATGGAGGTTTAGCACAAAGCCTGCAAGAAAGAAAGAAAGAAAGAAAGAAAGAAAAATGACCACTTCAAATTAGCTTAAAGAAAACAAGAGATTTTAGACAATTTCACATCATATTGATTTTAAAATCACTACAAGTAAAAGATTTTTATTCTTAGTCAAGCAGCAAGCGCAGAATAACATAACTCAGGTAATAAAAACCTGAAATATTTGGTGTCTAAAGAAATATCTTTTCTTATGCTAAAAATAACAGGAGTCCAGAATAAAATCTGAATGGTTTAGCAAAAGTTATGCACGTTTAAAAATTGCCCCTTTTTAAATTATGATAATGAACTAATCATGCAAGAGACGGGTGGGGGTGGGGGCCGAATCCAGATTGCAAGCCCAATCCAGACATGAACTAGCCAATCAGAACGTGTGGCGGGAAATTTAAACGATGCATTTGTTTGAAAAGTGTAAAGCCAACTGTAAACATTAGCTCCTTGCTCCCTGATCTCTGGTCACCTGCTCTGCTCCTGATCTCTGGCCACCAGCTACCTGCTCGCTGCTCTACGCTCTCTCGGATTCAAAAGAAAGTAAACTACAAGATAGATCCTCAAGCCCTCAGCTTTCACTATTAATCCATCGAGATCAGGGGCCCTGACGCTTGGAGAAACACAAGGTAACAGCACGCTAAAACTTGACTGCTTTCCAGGCTAGATAACAACACTCTTAAATATCTATACAGATATTGTGCAATTCCTTGTAGTGTCAGTATGTACTAATATTTCCTTGGTAAATTGTTGTTTAAAACCTTAGTTCTCATTATAGTGCTTTTAATAAGATATTAAATGTGTAACTGTTTTCTATGATTTCCGAACATATTTTGATTGCATTCTTAATTAATACCGTCTTTCTAAAAAGGGGTTCCTAGTATTGAATAATTCGCTCATGTTGAACAAACTCGACTATGAACTTTGAACAGTATGGAATGTGGCTTCTTGTAACGTGTAAATCCACCATCGTTTTCAGAGAGCGATAGTCAAAACAAGCTTATACATTAATAGGAATGTGGTTATTGTTTTAATAATATTAACTGTCTACAATAGTACCCACACCTGGTTAAAACACTCAAGCATGCAGGTTCACAGACAATCGATAGACCTTTACCTCCAACTTGTTGGGAACAAAGGAACTGGTATTCCAGCTCCCTTTTTTATAGCTTGTGGCCAGGGCTAATCAATGAACCAATTAGAACCTGGCTTTCTACACATGCTTTAGGAGGGAGGGATTCTAACCCCAGCTTGCCATATTTAGCACATACTTTATATTAAAAAACCATTAAGAATAAAACACACAAAATACACTATTTATACATATAGGATCTCAGCCCTGCCACACCAGTAGCCCTCCAACCATGACTTTCCTGTTGACAGACATGTTATCAACCAGTAACAAGCTTTAACCCAGACTGCAATTCTGAGGAGAAAAGAACTAGGTTGTGTAGCACAAAGCTTCCTGAGAATAAGGTATGGAAACTGAGAACATTCTTTGACCTAGTGTAGCACCAGATACTGTGATTTAAACATGAGAATATATGATTGTTCCTTGTGTTTCTTCAAGGTATCCCATCTGAATACTAACCCAACCCAAGCTTACTACGCATGTGAGACCTGACCCTGTACTAGGCACTCCTCTAAAATACAAACCCCTTCTATTCCATTCAACAGCAAACTCCTGTCTTGTTTGTCATATCATGCAGCCACACTTATTACAGTCAGCAATCTGCAGAGTCACTCTTCACAACAAATATATATGCAGGGACCTTTACATGTTGTGACAAGTTCAGCAAATCTGTAGTAGACATGTTCCCAGACTCACTAATTGCAACAGTATGAAAAAAGCAATACATTTTTCTTTTTAATTACAGTACTTACCTACCTAATGGGAAGGGTGAGCTTGCATGGATGAACACAAATGCTTCAATTTGGGACATGATAAGAAGTTTGCAAAAACAATCATTGCTTGAGGAAGTAGATTGTATTTTATAAAACAAAAATATTTATCTCTACTAAGAACAGTGCGCAATGTATCAAACTGTGTGACTCCACGATTGCTACATCTGGGCTGTGGGATTAGAAGTACCTTACTATATTATCTTCTGTGTGTTCTGAACTTATATATAAGCTAAAAAATAAGGCTTTATTTGGTACTGGATCGGCACTCCACAGGTGCACATTGCTCAGCTTTAAAAGTCGCCTGTTTGTCCTGTGTTAGTAATTTTGTTATCGTATGATTTATAGAAAATATAGAAAATAATCACACAATACAAAGAACTGGCCAATTTCCTCCAGTTATCTTTGACAGATTGTTTCATATCTACCATATTTTCTTACACAATAGTACAGCACAAGCTTTACTGAACAGAAATACAAACAGTGTATTACTGTTTGGCACAGAGGTTCAATTATGACTTGTATTTCCATCAATGTTGCCATTTAGCTAGTGCTTCAATTCAGCATCCACTTATCTAGTATTGTACTGCTTATCAACGGGCTGATGAACAAGTAATTGCTCTCAACCACTCTTAACCCCTTCCCGTCCAATACACAGCTATGAAACAGGCTCTAGTGATATCTGCAGTCCATTACCTTCTTCTTTCCTTGCAACTGCTGAGATCCCCATAGCAACAGATCTCAGTTCTATATGCTTTGCATCTGTTGGCATGCATTACCACAGTGCCACCCCTGTGTACACCACACATTGGATCCTCTGAAATGTTACCATTTTGCTATTTGTGCATCCAGGGTATGGGAAAAAACAATGGCCACTTGTAATTAACAAGTGTTATTAAATATTCACAGCACTCTCTTGTTTATTCATTGAATAAAAAAATTTAAATGAAAAGTGCAATGCCTGACATTTTCATAAATTCTTTCATTTAAATGAAGTGCAATCCTACATTTTCATGTAACCAGGAATGGAATCCACCATAATGTAAACAATAGAGGATTTCTATTCAGAATTAGTTTACAGAATTTGAAATACTGTTTTGGAATTTCATATAAACATACAGACGTTGCAATGGTAGATATATATATATCATATATATATATATATATATATATATATATATATATATATATATATATATATATATATATATAAAACCAAAAACAGGGGGGGGTTAAAGCCTCCATGCCAAAACACGTGAAAATGCATGTTTATTTAATTGTTTTATTGTTTTGGCAGTTGGCTCTTTATTGTAAATTAGAGCCAGCTGCCAATATTTAAAGAGAGCAGTCAGTCTGCTTGAGGTTTCTGCACTGTGAGGAGGCTCGACTATGTGTCGTAACAAAAAAAGGTACTGTGTGAAGCTTACCGTTTGTCCTGTTTTATAGTTAGGGTGTTCCTGACAAGATTTAGTTAGAGCGCCAAATGGAGTTAGGTGTTTTTGTTTATTTATTTTTGTGAGTAAAAATAAAACAGTGCAACAGTGCTTTAAAATCCATTGCTGGTGTGTGTCATTCACTGAGTGATGAGAAAGAACCCGATGCGAGCCTGTGTGGCAAGCGTAAGTTTACAATATATATATATATCTATATAAATATATATATAAAGGAAGCCTTTATTACATTTGCCAAGAAAATGGGGCTACTAACCTGGTTATCCAGCGATTACATTATGCTAACAAAAAAATAATACACTTATCAGATCCATTTAGGAGGGCCACTTCTATACAGTATGTGTCAATTTGTACTTGATATATGGACAAAATGTCTCCATTAATTTCTTTTTCATTTTCAGTGTAGTTCAAAGCAAAATACTTTTGGAAAACAGTTAATGGGATACAACAAACAAACAAAAAATCTTGCGGTAGTATATAGATCAAGTGAGTGTTGTTTTTTTATGGCAAGCTGTTTCAATATTAGGAAGTATGGTGTTTCAGTTTCTACACAAAAAGGGACTCGATGGAAGCGAATCAGCAGATTTCATTCGACATTTTCTGGCAATATGTAGACTCTTGTCCCCTCAGCTTAATGGTTTAAAAGCATTGTACTTTAAGGCTGATGTCAGAAATTATATTGTATATTTACAGTGTAAATGTATATGGGGGTATTTTTGTCATTTAATTTTTTTTTTTTTTAGCTTGGTGGGCATGAGCTGGGCTCCACCCTGTCCTTTCATCTCCTATCATCAATCAAATCTACTTCCTATTTAAATCATTAGTCACACCCTATGCAGTTGTGTTTTTCGTTTTCGTTCAACCTAAGCGACTGCAAGACCCCCAACTAATAAAATCTTCTTGTGTAAAGAGCAAGAAATAGTAGCATGGAATACTTAACAACACCTCTCTTCCTCGGATTCTGAGGGTTTTGAGGATAACCATATCCGTATCAGAGCGTTCTCTGACAGCATCAGTCCAGGTGCTGATCAGCTCACCACTCTTCCCTTTATCAGACGTCTCCACAACATCTGAACAAGTGCTTCCCGAGCAGTATGCCATACTACTACCAGCAGTTCAAGGAGTTAATCCTCGCTAATCCAAGCGACTCCAAACTCAGGATACCTCTCCTGATCAATTGTGCTTTTTTAAGGACTGGACTCTCAACAAGCTGATCAAGACCCTCCTTAAAAACAGCAGCGAAATCTCAGCAGGGAACAATCCAGAGTCCCTCTTAATTTTTTATTGCAAATCCATCTCAGAAAAACCTATTTTTTCACCCAAGAAAACCCCCTAGCTGGGTTCGGCTGTTCAGTGGTTCAGGTCAGACAGCAGGCAGACTATCTCAGAGCAAGCTACACCCGCAGCCAGCACATCAGGCTAGCAGGCAGCTGCTACAGTCAACGAAACTCGGCAGGAACATTCTCAGATTTTTAATGAGACAAAAGCATTCATGCAACCATTCACAAAAATACTGTAATAACAAGGGAAGCAAGGTTCTGCAGTTACAGTATTTTCCTCCATTCCTGCAGTAAATTCAGCCGCTGCCACAGCAGCTACCATCAATTCCAGTTTTATATCAACCTCTGTCCCTACAGTAGAGCCTCCAGTCTGCAACCTCGCATCTGCAACAGCATATGGTTCCGACGCCTCAACCACTGCCTGCCATCACTCAATATCTGTGCAGATTCGGCACAGCATAATTTAAGGTAAGAACGTTAATCTGGTTTCTCTATTGATGGCTACATCCGAGTTTCTGGACCATAGAGTGGTGGATTGTCCTCGGCTCACCGCACACCAGTGACCCTTGTAGATTGGCCGGGCGCCTGCAGGCTTGCCTTTAAGCTGCCCAGAGGTGCATTGTCCTCTGACACTGTAGCTCTGGGTTGGCTACTTGGCAGGCCTGCAGCGTGAAAAGAAGCAGTCGGCTGATGGCACATGTTTTGGGGGACAGCGTGTGTTCGTCTTCGCCGCTCCCAAGTCAGGGTGGGGGTGGTGGCGGTGAGCTGAGCCTAAAATACAATAGGCTTTTTCAAATTGGGAGAAAAAAAAACAAACCAGCAACATTTTGGCAACAGATAACAACATCATCGACTGATTTAGCACAACTTGATTTAGACCTATTCAAGAGGATTTTCAGTGGACTAGGGGCCAATGTTTGCGTTTTTTTACCAGTCACTCAACCTCTCTTTGCCTGAAAGATGCCATAGCCTCAACCTCCTCCAGATCAGCAATCTGCATCACTCCTCCCCATTTTTAACAGAACCTCGATCCCCATCCACATCCATTCTTCAGCCCCACCTGAGCAATCCACAAGAGAAGACAGATTCAGGCGAAGAATCAAATATACAGAAAGAAAGAAAATATGCAATAATTTCAACTTCAGTATCTCCTCGATGAGGCAATGCAATAGCAATTTCAGCAGGGACGCTCATTCAAACCCCATCTGCCCAGTAGCTCCAGAGTGGCTTTCTCCAACATTCATAGTCTCCACTCCTATAAATATTCCCAATTTAAAATCTTCATCAACTATTTAATTGCCAGACTAAAAAAACAGGTTTTAACCTGACGCAGTCAAATCCCTGCCTCCACCTTTCAAAGCAGTTCAGGATATTATTCAAAAAGAGCTTAAAAAAGGATTTATGGTCGGCCCATTTGCAGCTCCCCATTTTCAATATTTAGGATTAACCTCATTGGCATCGCCACTCTGAAAATGTCAGGAAAAAAAACATCTCATGATTGACTGATGGGGATCAAACTTTCTCAACAAGTTTTGTAGCAGAAAATTAACTACAGCAATTTAACATGAAGATTTGTTTTAAAGCTTTCAAGTTATTTTTTTTGTTAAAAAAATGACTTATTGTCACAGAGACGGACGAAGTGGGTGGCGTCAGAACCAGGAAAAGGAATGAAATACACAAAACACAGGACGGATGAAATGAAATGATGATGGCGCTGGCTGGCGCCGGTTTATTGTAAAATAAAAGGTTTAAACAAACATGAAAACACAGGACACGGCACTTCGCGCCAAAATAAACAGACAAACAAAACGAATAGACACGGACAAAACACAGAGTGGACGAACGCTACACAAACAATTGAAATCTATATTTACACTTACCTATCTCTATCTCTATCTCTATCTCTATCTCCCGTTCTCCACTCTCGAACACCCAAACGTGAGTATGTGACAACGTGCATCTATATATACTGTTGTGCTGGGATTCAATTACCAATTAATTATTCACTTGAATCCCAGCACATGAATTAAAAAGTGCAATTCCCCGTGCTCACATATTATTACATTTTACTTGCACGTGAAGTGCTGTGCAATCCTCGTGCCTAAATACACATATACATTTTTAAACATTCGTGTTACACAGACCCGTTTATATCCCGTGTACCAATGTCTATACACCAACATTTAAACACACCACACGCAACACATAACAGATAATATACACAGGGGCGGGCACTTTGTCACACTTATCCACAGTGTATTTCTTTGAATAGCCATTTAAAAACGGATTACAAAAAAATGACATTATACCGTGTATGACGATAACTGTGGTATATTTTTTGACGGTTACCATACCGTCAAAATTTTATACCATCACATCCCTACTCAACTGTAGGGACCTGAGGCAAAGAGCCCGCCCCTGTGTGTATTTTGTGTTGTGTGTTGTGTGTTAATGTTGGTGTATAGTCATTGGTACATGGTATAGAAACGGGTCTGTGTAACACAAGTGTTTAAAATAATATATGTGAGCACGGGGAATTGCACTTTATTAATTAACATGCAGTTGTACCGCAACTCCAATTGAATGATTGATTAGCAATTGAGTCTCGGTACAGCTGCATAAAAGCTGCATGTTTTCACTCATTCGGGGTTGTGTGTTCAGTGAGTGGAGAACGGGATTGGAGATGGAGGTAATAATAATAGTTAAAAATAGAAGCTCATCGTGTTTTGTCTGTATAGTCTGTTTTGTTTGTCTTTTTGTTTTGGCGACAAGTGCAGTGTCTTGTTTGTCTTGCAACCTTTTATTTTCTGCTTGTTTAAATTATTAAATGCTGAGCGGTACCAATTGCTCAGCTCCACCCAACTCCACCTCTCTGTTGTTTATTTCCTGGCTCCTGTTTCTGTCAGACGTCACCCACTGCAGCCGTCATTGTGACACATGGTGTTAGAGTGGGAATACCAGCGCCTCCTAGATGCAGACCAGAGCGGGAACTGCAGTGTTTTTTTTTTTTTTGGAAAAAAAAAAAAAACCATCAAAAATGGAAGGCTGGAGAGATAGCTGCATGGAGTTGGAGGAGCTCCTCAGTGGTCTGGAGGACCAAGACTGGTGCCTTGCCTGCGGGGTGTAAGGGCACGTGGTGGATATCTGTACCTACCAAGAGGGAGAGGAGGAACTGGTCCAGGAGAGGAAGGTGAGGAGAAGGAGGCAGAGAAGGGGAAAGGGGAAGAAGAGAGCATCCACAGCTCAAGTCTCCACCAGCAGAGGGAGAGTGCCTACTGGTTCCGACTCCAGTGTCGGTGGGAGAAGCCCTGCTTGTTCGAGGGCCACCATCGAGGGAGATCTGGGACTGGCTGACGGACCCTGATGGTGGCCTGAAAAGAAACCACCTGAAGGTGATTAACCTGCTGTGGGCCCGAGATGGGGAGCATTGGGAAACTTGGGAACAGCAACACCACCCAGTGTCCCTCTGAGACATCGCAGCCATGGTGTTCAACTACCTGGCTGCCGATATGAGAGGGGTCCCGCCTCTGGTCTCATCAGGAGAAGCCCTGACACTGTCTCCAGGACCAGAGAGAGAGCAGCCAATGCACCAGTCCCCTGCAAGCGAGGGAGAGCCGCACCAGTCCCCTGCAAGTGAGGGAGAGCTGCACCAGTCCCTAGCAAGTGAGGGAGAGCCTCCGTCGCCAGGAGACTATACACCGCTCCCACCTCCGTCGCCAGGAGACTACATGCTGCTCCCACCTCCGTCACCAGGAGACTACACGTCTCTGCCACCTCCATCGGCAGGAGCAGAGCAGCAGGAGCTGCCTCTGCCTCCGCCACCTCCATCGGCAGGAGCAGAGCAGCAGGAGCTGCCTCTGCTTCCGCTACCTCCACCAGCAGAGGGTGAATGCCTGCTGGATCCCTTTCCACCAGCAGAGGATGAATACCTGCTGGTATCTGTGGTGGAAAAATTACATCTCATGCAATTTATGTACTAACCTATGAGTTGTTTGTTCATGTGTTTGTTTAGCCTGTGTGACTTAAAAAGGGATTATACCAATGTAATAAGTTTGATTAAGTTTAAGAATTAAGAGATAAACTTTTATAGTCTGGACATTTCCCTTCCTCTTTCAGCCTTCACCACACATCTTGTTATTGCTAAGTGAAGAGGGTTTAAGGTAGATTGAAAATGCACATATATAGTCATGCTTTAAAGTAACTGCAAGAAAGCCTACGTGACAAGACAGAGATTGCCATGGTGCCAGGAGGAATAAAACATGCTCGCTAAAGCCATAATAAGTTAATTATAAGTAGTTATAATATTAGTCATATGATGTGTTGTTATTGTATAATTTGACAGGCCACTTTAATGTTGCTAGCACAGTTATGCTGGGCTGGAGTGTATGATTGGCTAAGATACATTTCCGCATTGAAGAAGAAACAGTATAAGTACTTACAGTTTGTTCTGCGTACTCAGAACATTGCTCGGTTTCCTAACACCTGCGTGTGTTGAGAGTGCTCTTGGGTTTGAAAACCATTAAACTTGTTTAGTCAAATTTGCTTGTCCTACTGAGTTTCTGTCTTATTGAGTTTTAACTATAAAACTTCCATCCCATTTTGGCGATGAGGATGGGATCCTAAACTCCACCCTTTGATCGTCCTGGGGGTCGGAGTAAATCACCGGTGAGACCTAAACTTACTGACTTGGGTCAGGGTGAGCGTGCCCGCTTCAGATCTTCTCGGGGGCGTTGGCGAGGTGGATAAAGGATCCCGAACATAAAGTGAGACGGAGGTAGGACCCGAGTTTGATTAGTTAAGTTGTTGGTTGACCAGTGTGAGGGAGAATCACCCAGTATAGACTGACTTGAGTCTAGTGATTTATTAAGTTATTCGTTGACCAGGGTGAGAGCGAATCATCCAGGGTGAGGGCGAATCACCCAGTATAGACTGACTTGAGTCTAGTGATTAATTAAGTTATTGGTTGACCAGGGTGAGAGCGAATCATGCAAGGTGAGGGTGAATCACCCAGTATAGACTGACTTGAGGTTGGTCTGTGTGTAGTGAGTTGCAATTCATCGCAGACTCTGGAACTGCACTTAAGCAGAGTGCGATTCTGTGGAACTGATCAGTAGTAGTCCATGGACGTGCATGGACACAGTATGAATTGAACTAATTAATTTGTGATTATAATCATTTATGTAATATAGGATTATTGAATCAATGTATGTGCCTCAAAATAGTGTACATTGAAAATAATCATTATTGTTTTTTCTTGTTTCTGTGTTTGTCTGTGTCTGTGCTGGCTTGTTGTGTCCTAATGTATGTTTGAATTGAATGAGATATGATTTGACAAAGATGGGTATAGTCGATTTGTGAAATATAAAGAAAATACATATTGTATAAAAAATACTTGGCCTGAAGTTGAAATACAAGTGTTTAAATGTAAATTGTTTACATTCTTTCAAAACTTGAAAAGAAAATACTATAACAAGTGGGCAATTTGTGTTTGAATTGGAAAATATCAAATTTGGGATAATAACAATAAAGAATTAGAAAAAGCATGTTTAAGAGACATTAAACAATTAAGTGACATAACGGGTGCGGCAAAAAGTAGTACTCTTGACTGTACAAGTTTGACAGGATGTGGGGCCAGGTCCCCTGAGTCAAAATGACTTGTGGTATGCTAAGTCAAGTTTCCCCCTTGGTAGAACATTAAGTACAAGTAAATTAGCTAACTGTAGGACGTAGTTAGAAAAATGGAAAAAAGCAAAAGAAGCATAAAAGAAGAATAGATTGGGATAGTTTTAGAAAGTGGGAAAGAATGGCAGAGGATGAGTTAGAGAAACAAGAAAAGGGCAAGGGAAAGAAAGAATTAATGATGCAAACAACAAGAATTGCAAAAAAAGAAAAAAGGCAAAAGTAGAGAAGTTGGAACACCTTGCTGCCCCTCCCTACTGCACCTCCCCTACCGGATGCTGATGACAATGAAGGAAATGACTCTAGTGACAGCAGCTGCACCTCCAGCAGCAGGCACAGCCCCGAACACACGCTCCAAAATGGGAGTGAAGCCAAAGAAGCCACAGAACAGTACAGTGAAAGAGACCCTTCCTTTGGTGGCGTATCCTAATCCCCAACCAAGACTACCTCAAGACCAGCCAGGACATGCCGATTGGGAGCCCATAGTTCATGTCCAATGGGACTGAGATATTGACGAGCTGAACGATATTGCCAAAGACCTGTCTGATCACCGTAAGGACCCTGGACAGTTTATTGAACAAGTGCGAGTATTGGTTCAAATGTATCGGCCTAGCACTGATGAAATAGGGCAGGCATTGCGCCGCAAATTGAAATTGCCTTCGTAACCATAGTGGACTGAAGCAGGGTCAAAAACACTTTAATGAAATGTTGAAAACAGTCGTCATGAATGGAATAAAACCAGGCCTTCGGGATCCAGTAGCCCAATCCTGCATTGGATGGGAAACCGGAACATTGGACAATCTTTTGACACACATTGTGCATCAAAACCAACAATAGGCTGCAAAAAAAAGGGAAGTTGCTATTGGTCCTTGTGCAATGCTACCAGAATCAAATACCTGAATACAGTGCCGCACTGGGCAAAACAGGGGGGGCGTGGTGTTTGTGGTAGACAAGGGCAGGGGCAACAGCAATGGCAAGGTAGGGGCCCAGTGGGTCAAGGGTTTGATAACAAACAACAGGGTGAATGCTGGACTTGTCGTAAAGAAGGACATAGGAATAACAATTGCAGTCAGTCAGGGGGTGGATCAGGAAACCGGGGAACACAGGGTTTGTGGGCAGGTGAACCACATACACAATGAGATAAGGAGGGAACAGCAGAGAGACCAAGTGACAATAATCAGGAAGCACAAAAAGTAATATGTCCCTGTAGCAGGGAGAGATCTGTGCTGACTCTGCTGGCGTGTTCACAGTACTGCAGGAAGAGGGCGGCAGCCTTCCAACAACCATCTGTGAGTCATGGCAGTGACACGGGGAGGTGGGAAGGTAGGTGTGTGGACTTTCCCCCTCTCTGAATGGCTGAGAGGCGAGTCTTGGCAGATTGCTAGCCCTATATAAAAATGCTCTGCTGTTTCCTCAGGTCTGCCTTTGTAGACACGTTGTGTGTGTGCGGAAGCGCTGGTCGAGGACGGAGAGACCAGCTTAGAACAGCGAACGAGTCAGAGAGGGACAGCGGGGAACCCTTGGGCAGACCCCGAACTATTGTGTAGAGCAGGCAGGGAGCCAACAGAGTAGGATGGTGATCCAGGTCGTGCGGGTAGCGGCGACCGGGATAACGCTGTCGACTGCAGCACCTTTTATTTGTAGTTTTATTACTGTTTTATTTTCCCTTGTTCTTTTCACCTTCTATTTTCATATTATTTCTTTGAGCACCTGCGAGTGCACTTGCTGTTCGCTTACCAGCTGTGGTATTTCCGTGGTGCTGTCTATCATCGTTGATAGGCAGCCCACGGCCAACAGTGCCCTCTGCCGGAAAAAAATAAGAACTGGTCTAAAAATAAAACTGGGCACCTGTGTGGTGTTTTCAATTACACCTGTCTGTCTCCTAGTCAGCGAATTACCCACACCCCTTCCACAGTCCCCTAATATTTGAAACCCAAACAAGCCCAAAGGTGACATTAAATGTAGCAGGCAAAGAAATAACTTTTTTTGGTAGACACAGGAGCAGCAATGTCTTTAATAAGAAAGAAAGATGCTCAGGATTTCTAGTGACTCTGTCTCAACAGTAGGGGCCTCTGGCCAAACTAATAAGGAATTGATCATGGAAGCGGTGAGTGTAAGATATAAAGACATGTTTGTGATGCACTTGTTTATATATTCCCAATTATGCCCAGTGAACCTGTGTGGTACAACTCACTGAGGGACAACAAAAACTATATGAAATAGTAGGGGCAGCCCCACAAGTATTACTGGCAAAGCATAGCGGTTTTGCCTGGAAAGAGTTGGGCCCATGGGTACTAAAAATGTCTCAATTATGGGACTGGACCCCTGTGAAGGAAGGTGAGCACTCCCCATCTGGTCAGATGTACCAGATGTTAAAAAGGGGGGCTTGGGCCTGCCACAGGTTGGAACTGGAACTTTGTCTCTGTCCTGATCCACAACCCCTGATGACTGCAGACATAGGGGCAGAGTAGGACTGGTTGAAAGATATATCTCGGCAATTATGGCCTACTACCAAAAACGATTTTGGCCGCATAAAAAACTGCGAGCCATTGATAGTGGAACCAAAAAGTACCCATCGGCCGAGACGCTGTTGAGGGTATTCAACCCCCCATGAGGAATTAATAAAAAGGGGGGCTATAGTATTTGCCATTTGCCACCAGTGCACGATGTAATTCCCCCATTCTCCCTGTGCGTAAGGCTAATGGAGAATGGCGGTTCATGCAAGATCTCCGTGAAATTAATTTGGCTGTGCCGCAACGGACCCCAATTATACCGAATCCAATTACTTGTCGAAAAGGGTTCTCAAGAGTGGTTTGCTTTCAAGTTTGAGGGTAAACAATGGACTTGGACTGTATGCCACAACAAGTCGCCGGCCATGTTTAGTGCTGCCATGCAGACAAATTTAGCAGTGTTCATACCCCCCGCCGGGAGTAAGTTGGTACAGTATGTCGATGATTTATTACTGTGCTCTGAATCCTTGGAAGCCAGCAAAACTGATACAAAGGCCTTGCTCTGTTTTCTTGCTCAAGAAGGGCACAAAGCCAGCAAACACAAGCTGCAGCTGTCAGCTGAGGGAAAGCCCCTAGGCTGTGACAGAGTTGAAACTATAATAAAAATACCACAGCCACAGTTAAAGAAGCAAATGATGACTTTCTTAGGCATGACTGGCTATTGTAGAAATAATTGGTAAAGGACCTATTACAGGCCATACAAAGGCCAAGAGCAATAGTTGTAGTAAAATGTGCAGCACACACTAACTCCACTGATGCTGTCTCCCTAGGTAACACACAAACTGATGCTGCAACTAAGGCAGCAGCAACATGTGACAGCTCTTTTCCGGTCCAACAGTTGCTCATTTCCTCTGTTGTAGATCAACCTTTTTCTTTACAGGACATTCTTGACCTCCAGGCATCTGCGGACGACAGAGCAAAACGGCAATGGAAAACGAACCATGGCGGCCAGTCTGAATCTGGGCTGTGGTTGGGTCCCACTGGCAAGCCTTATCTGCCCAGAGTCTGTTATCCTTTGATGTGTAAGTGGGCACATGTATCCAAAGGAGGGGTGGTGGACTATGTTTATCAATTTTAGTTTTGCATTGGCTTTGCTGCTTTTGCTGCTCGGTTTTGTTCTAAATGGGTTATATGTATGCAGAACAACATGGGGAAAGGAACCGGAGTTCCCATGGCAGCCCATCCCAAACCAAACCAGCCCTTTGACCACGTCATGATAGACTTTATTGAACTAACTCCATGGCAGGAAAAAAGTACTGCCTAGTCCTTATAGATATGTTCTCATGCTGGGTAGAAGCTTTCTCCGTCAAACATGCGTCCGCCTTAGCGGTAGCCCGCGTGTTGGTAAGGAAAATTACACCCCGGTATGGAGTGCCCATGAAATTGAGCTCAGTCAATGGGTCACATTTTGAACATAATAAGTTAATTATAAGTAGCTATAATATTAGTCATATAATGTGTTGTTATTGTATAATTTGATAGGCCACTTTAATGTTGCTAGTCGAGTTATGCTGGGCAGGAGAGTATGATTGGCTCAGATACATTTCCGCATTGAAGAAGAAATAGTACTTCTTACAGTTTGTTCTGCGTAGTCAGAACATTGCTAAGTTTCCTAATACCTGCTTGTGTTGAGGGTGTTCTCTGGTTTGTAAACCATTAAACTTGTTTAGTCAAATTTGCTTGTCCTACTGAGTCTCTGTCTTATTGAGTTTGAATTACAAAACTTTCATCACATATCACATCCCCCACCAGCAGAGGATGAATGCCTGCTGGTATCACTTCCCCCACCATCACGAGGAGAGGAGCTGGAGCTGCCTCTGCCTCCATCACCATCAGGGGGAGAGGAGCAGGAGCTGCCTCTCCCTGCACCAGAAGGACCAGGAATAGATGCTGGCGGTTCTCAGCAGCCCTTCCATAGGCTGCTGAGGGAAGCACGGGGAGTTACCGCCCGGCCACAGTGGCGGAGAATAGGGCCAACAACTGCACCCCAGCTTGTCCTGACCCCCTCTCTCGCTTCTCCCAATGATGCCAGCCGTTCCGCATCGCCTGGGGTTGCCATCCGCTCCTCATCGCCTGGGGTTGCCAGCCACTCCGCATTGCCTGGGGTTGCCAGCCGCTCTGCATCACCTTGGGTTACTGGAACTGCTTCGCCAGGGGTTGTAGTCAGCTCTTCTTGGCCGCAGGGGTCAGTGTGGCCGGATCCCCACCAGAGGGAGCTGCCGGCTATGAAAAAGGGGGGAGAGGTCATTAGAACGCCTTTCCCAGCAGCAATTTCTCTGCAGTTCTGGGGGCCGGAGCCCCACCAGAGGGAGCTGCTGGCTATAAAGGGGGGAGCGATCAGGAGGCAACCTTCCCCCGCAGCAGTTTCGCTGCCGGAGATCTTGGGGGGGTTGTCTTGAGACCATCAACCCCAGTAGCTTTTCCGCTGCTGGACTTGCCCTGGCTGAAGGAGTCAGTCTGGGAGCTGTCAGCACATCTGTTGACAGCCGGCACCATTGGCAGCATTTCCGCTGCCAGAGGTACAGCGGGAGGAGAGATTCGCCCCACTGTCAGCATGTCTGCTGACAGCATGTCCAGTAGCAGCCTGGCTACTGGCAACATTGCCGCCCATCAACCACTTAAAGTCCCTGTTATTGGCCTAGGACTTTAAGCTAGACTTTGGGGATTTTAAGGGGGGTGGTGGCCATTGAGGCCATGTGTGCTTTGCACAAGGGGGGGGGTATATGTGGCAAAGTTCCCGCCCCTGTGTGTATTTTGTGTTGTATGTTGTGTGTTAATGTTGGTGTATAGTCATTGGTACACAGGATATAAACTGGTCTGTGTAACACAAGTGTTTAAAATGTATATTTGTATTTAGGCATGAGGATTGCACAGCACTTCACGTGCAAGTAAAAAGTAATAATATGTGAGCATGGGGAATTGCACTTTATTAATTCACGTGCGGTTGTACTGCGACTCCAACTGAATGATTGATTAGCAATCGAGTCTCGGTACAGCTGCATGAAAGCTGCATGTCTGTCTGTATGGTCTGTTTTATTTTGGCGACGAGTGCCGTGTCCTGTGTCTTGTTTTTAATTTGCATCCTTTTATTTTCTGTTTGTTTAAATTATTAAATGCTGAGCAGTACCAATCGCTCAGCTCCACCCAACTCCACCTCTCTGTCATTTATTTCCACTTGCAACCCACCCCCCCCGCTGACGTGGGAAAGGAGGCTAGAGCACGCGTCCTCCAAAACGTGCTCCTGCCAATATGTCATTTTTCGAACTGCGGATCCACAGCGAGGCCACCAGGTTTTCTCGGCTTTTTCCGGAGAAAAACGACTAGAGACCTGTTCTTTTTGATGACGGACTGGAAAGGGAAAATTGTAATGTCGGACCTGGTCTGACATAGGACCGCAAAGGGTTCAGGTTCTCGATCCTCTATTTATGTATGGAGACCACTCTTTCATAGGTCGGATCCCCCAAGAGATGGGGACCCCTTGTGTATGTCGGGTCCCCCAAGAGACGCGGACCCCTTTTCTATGTTTTCAATCTTTACTAACTCGATGTCCCTGAGGGTGCCATGAGCCAGGCCTTGGAAGTTGCTTCACCACGACGAGGTCTGGCCTAACTGTGGCGGTGACTTCATCTAAAGAAACAGTCAAATTATTTACTACATTTTCTTACAAGCACAAATCAATATTAACTGGTAACAGACAGATCCTTAATAATATTGATAATGTACTACTTCAGCATCATGTACAAACATGAATGCCTGTCATTGTAAGCTAATACTGTAATTTTGCACTTTATCATTCCTCGTCCCCCAGGTTATGCCTTCTGTTGCTCTATTGATTGTTACCCACTTTGAAATGTCACACCTTACCTGGAAAACATTAAGAATATTAATATGCAGTTGTATACGTCATGCTGTATGTATGCCTGTACTTTCAGTACAACACTGATGAAAAAGCATAATATAGAAACGCCACTGAGACAAATAAATTGAAGCTTTGGACAGACTTTTACTTAAACTAGAACCAAATAAATACACACGTACATGATATTTTTTTCGGTATGTTTGTTACAAGTTCAATACACAATATTATACAGATACATAATGCAATTGTATACAGTGATTAATTAACAGTATACATTACAAACATACAGAATATTTTCATTTAACACAAGTTTGATTCAAAGTTCCCCACCTGCACTGATGAAACCAGCGTCAATAAACTCTGATTATAAAAATAGTAACACAAATAGTAATATAAATATAATCCACGACAAGACACAGCACCACTACGCAGCTGAATAATCTTTACATTTAAAAGCCAAATACTTTACATTATCAAAATAATTTTGTATAATCTGTACATAGTCACAAAACCAAAGCATTAGCTTGATACTACACAGATACGAGCTGTAGCACACTTACCAGTACACAAAGTCTATATGAATGTTTCATAATCTAGTGCCACTAGCAAAAAGTTCACTAAACTCTTGTTCCTAAAGCAAATTCACAACAACAAAAACACATTTTAATTACGGCACAGCCACACTTCTAGTAAAGTGCCAAATATGAAAAAAGAAAAAAAAAAGAAAATAAAAAAAAACTGTAACAAAGATAACTACAATTGTGGCTTGCTAAAATTGACAGAAAAATATCAATCTACACAGTTTTTGTTAATCGTCTATTGTATGATTTATTGTACAATGATGTCATGAAAAAATAATCCTGTAGTATGCTGTAGTAAGGACATATTCCATTCCAACAAAAGGGCTATGTCAGCATTATGTCCTTGTTTGCAGAAAGGGCTCCTATAGTGTATGCGCATAAGCTAAAAATAAAGGACAATGAACATGCTGCACTGTTGCATGAGACTCATAAGCAAGTCTGAGTTATTTTTACTGGTCTTTCCTACTATTTCCTTTAAGTGAAACCACTTAGCACACGATCAAGGACAGTATGTATTAGTTTGATATTGAAAGCCTCTAACATTGTTTGCATATAATGTCTAACTAACTAGCAGCTGTATTGATACTACAAGGAAAATGTAAGTGTCCTTTAATGAATATTTTAATTAACCTAAAGCTTGTGTGTCTGTATGCTCAACAATTAACCAGTATCACCTTTGGAAAATTGAATGGCTTAATCAATCAAGTGAAACTGAGCTACTTTTACACAGTCACCTTATCATTTCTTTAACCAAGCAGTTTATAATGTTATCTTCAGTTCAGCTTGCCCGGTAAGCAAGATCTATTATGCAACTATCTGGACTGGAAAACAACACAGATGCTGTAATTATCCTGTCTGTGAAAGGCAGGACTGTAGGTTTTTGACTATACAGTAAGTCTTTCTTAGTATTACATAAAAATAAAGACTTCTAGTTGAAACTTTTGTCATTGAATATATATATATATATATATATATATATATATATATATATATACACACACACACACACACACACACACACACACACACACACACACACACACTACATCAAAGTACTTAAATATAATAGTTAAAGCAAAGCAGAAAATAACTCCATGCTGGTGTGCCACAAAACCATAGCTGTTCATTCCTTGCAAAAAGGACTGGACGTATGAAATTGTTACATGCATTTAAACACATTTTTTTTTTTTTTTTTTTTTTGGAAATGCATTCACTGTCACAGACACAGGGTAGAGCAATATGAGGAGTTTCTGCTATTTACAAACCTTCTTGTGTAAGAATTCAAAGAGACCATAGATCTGAGTAGCAATTTATGTTTTATCAATCATATTATTGTGTCAGGAGGAATACAACATTTTAGTCACTATGACAGGCAGTGGCTGCTGAGCACAGCACCTGGGTTATAATCTTAATATGACATTCAATCTTGCTAGTCACCAAGGTAAAATGAAGGACTAGGGTACTACTAACATTTGGGGTACTACTGCATTTTAAAATTATTGCATGTATTTGAAGATGGGACAACAGTCTATTCGGGGATACAAAGCTATTTAGTAAGTAATAGATTTGAGTTGGGCAAAAGCAGCCACCACTAACCTCTTTGAAAAAAGTATCAATAAAACATATACTGTTTGTAATGAAACTAGACTATTCCATATGAGCTGTCAAATCTGCTATTGTGGCTGGTGTAAGATGTGAATCAGATAACTAGTTTGGCACTGGAATATTCTTCTTAGGCAATCAGGACTTGATGAGAGTAAAAGGTCACAAAACTCAGCTCTTCTCACAGCTATTTTGTAAGATGTAGCCATTCAGTCATTGAACTGAATCATTAAATTAAGATGACTTAGTTTAGAATTTGGTCTGTCAACTTAATTCCACATGAATCATTCTATGATCTATACACCTTTCTAAAAGTCCTGTTTTTTTAAGTATTGTTAGTGTCATAAAGAATCTAGAACTTCCTTCATATCTGACTTGTCTGCATGTGGCCATTGAAGTCGTTGTTTTTTGTGGTTAAAATCAATTCCTGAAAGGCTACTCTATCTGTCCTTTGTGTGTTGGTCTCACCGTCTTCAATACCATTCCCTTTGCGAAAGCACAGCACTTTTCGAAAGCTTTGTTTGAAATTGTCAGACAGAAAACCATATAGGATGGGGTTGGCGCAGCTATTGGCATAAGAAACGACCACCACGAAGGAATACACTCCGATCTGGAGTGGTTCTTCTGGCAAGATGATAATCAGGTTAATAATATTCAGGATGTAGAAAGGTAGCCAGCAACATACGAACACCACCACGATAATGATCACCATTTTGGTGACTTTTCTTTCAGACTTTCTTCGCTTTGTCGACCCAACTCTTAAACCAGATGATTTGAGTTTGACCACAATCAGAATGTAGCACAGGGAAATCACCAGCAAAGGTATGAAAAACCCTATAACTGATGTGTAAATTATAAAAGCAGTGGACCAAACTGATGTTGGTTCCGGCCAGCTGATGTTGCAAGTCTGTATACTTTCTTGGACGTCAGCAAATATGATCACTGGTAGCACAACTATGAAGGACAGTATCCAGACAGTTGCGTTGATCATCTTGGCTATTCTGGGCCGACGCCACTTGGTGGACTTGATGGGATGTACCACAGCCAGATAACGGTCAATGCTCATCACAGTCAAGCAGAAGATACTGGTAAACTGGTTGATGCTATCCACAGTCATGACAAGTCTACAGAGGAAGGATCCAAAAGGCCAATAGGATAGGGCATTGTGTGTGGCAAGGAAAGGTAATCCCAGCATAAAAAGCTCATCGGCCACTGCTAAGTTTAGAATGTAAATGTTAGTAACCGTTTTCATTTTGGTATACCGAAGGACCACATAGATGGCCAAAGTGTTTCCGCCAAGTCCGATCACAAACACTATGGAATAAATTATAGGGATGATGATAGCGCTTATACCCTGTACGGGCAGGCCTTGCGTTGTTTCATTGTGTGTTAAGTTCTCAACAGTAGATTGGTTGATTTCTCTTAAGCTGACATCCCAAGCAGGAACTGTAAAGACATCCATGGTGTCCACAGTGTTCTCAGGGCTCCCAGATGAAAACGTGAAGGATTACAAATCCTAGAACGACAATAAGAGACTGAAATCAACATTTTATTTTTTCTTCAACCCCCAACAAAGTAAGCAACCTGCAACATGCACAAATACTACAACTGGCTGTGACTTTACACTCATTTAATTCCAAATGTGTTAAATTGTTCAACACATTTAAACATATAGGGGGTTTATTTAATGATATAAATATGACAGATCTTAATACCACCCCTCTTTAATTCTTTATTAATTTGGATAGGGTTTTCCCACAATGTTGACAACAACCGAAAAATACAGCATTACACATCTCCACGTGTTTCTACAGTTGTTTCAATAACGTACCTGTAATTTTTCTTTTCACTGTTAACATCCTAACAAAGTTTTACACATGAATTTAAAGCCTCTTTAAAGCTCTTTTGAAAATGTCCGGTCTAGTGCACTGGGGTTTGAGATGTGTCCTCTAAATCCTTGTAGCGATTAAAAAAAAATAAATAAAAAAAAAAAAAAAAAAAAGGATCGAAATTGTTGTGTTACCTGTTTGACAATGTGGGTAATAATCTTTACAATATCAGTGCACTAGAGTGGACATTTTGAAAAGCGCTTTGAAACAGGCTTTAAAGTTTTAAGTATAAAAAGTTGCCAGGATATTAACAATGCAAAAAAAAAAAAACAAAAAAAAAAACCAGGTACGTTATTTAAACAGTTGTAGCAGCACGTGTGGTGTTATAATTTTCAGAACCCTGCTACTCTTTAATATTGCCACTCTAATTCTTTATTAATCCGGGTAGGGTTTCCCACACCCCATATTATATTTTCTCTATTTTATTAAAGTATGTTTGAGATATTATATAAAATAAGGTGCAGATACATTTGCATGAAATCCATCAAACATCTTGTTGTGGTTTAACCTAGCGGAGTACAGATCAATGAAGTGAACCCCAAAACAGCTTAGCTTTCATCTTTCACCTTTGCTATTGTAAATCAGCACAGTAATTTTGCAGTTTACACTAATGCACGCAGCCATCATAAGCAATCAATTAATCATAAACTCTTGGAACATTAAGAAACTAAGTGAAGTACATTTTTTGGTAAGAAGGCATTATACTTATATGATTATATGAAGCATTTAAATTTCAGATTTTCAGCAAGCTTTACCATGTAGGTTTCACTTGCTTTACTGTTGTAAACATGTTTTGGGGTTGTTTGAAGAGCCTTGATTGTGGTTGTCACATCGTCTGGTGATTTTGTGCCATTCATGCAGGATGTAAATGGGGGCTTGTTTTTTTAGCTTCACCTTACATGGGGGCCCACGTCACAGAAAAGGACAGTTTTGCAGAGACAGACTGCACTTCAAATTCATTTCCCACCTTTCCGAATGTAATATTGAGACATGGAAATGTTGCCAAACAGGGTATTCTGCTAAATAACAATCTTTTTTGTACAATATTGTAGCTGGGTATGCTACACACAAAATCCTAAATGCAAACGATAATGTGGAGAGGCTAAAGTCACAGAGGCAATGTTTTTTTTGTTTTTTTTTCCTCCAGAAATTAAATGTCTGTGTTGTTTATTTCTGATTTACTATTTGTTTTTCCTTTTTTTCTGAAAATGACCTATTACAAATCACCTTAAAAACCTTAAAACAATACTGTACCAAAACAATATACAATGGATCATTCCTTTTTTTTGGGGGGGGGGGGGGGGTTGGGCCCTGTTTTGTGCAAATAAATGTGTTTATGTGAGTGATCACTGAGGCAAGCAAACACGGTGCTGTTATTACAACAACAAACAGGGTCAGCTGGGTTGTATAGTAAACAAACATAAACATTAAGCCATATTACCATAATAGTTAAACCACCAAATCTGATCTTTTCAACTTTCCAAAGTTAAGCAAGGTTGAGCCAGATATTTGGATGAATGAGCTCCAAGGAAAACCAGGTGCTGCAGTTTATGATGTGAATCTGAACACCAACTCCTGCCTCGGGCTAGACTTACTGATAAACAAGATACTGCTAAACCCTACACTGTGCCCTATGGCTTTGGTCACTCAGTTTTACATTTATTATACTTATAAATAACTCTTCAGTACCACCTGCAGATGTGCTTTGTAGAATGAAGTTATAGGGGCTATCAGAAAAGTACTAATTTTTAAATAAACCTTTAGAGTGCAATATACGTACGTGTATTGCTGTTTTTGTAAACATCTGAACGCTCATTAATACAAACAATTGCTATGTTCCCCAGCTGTTCGGATGAATGGGCTAGCTTTTCCATTTTTATAGCTTCTTAATTAGTGATTGCAAAAAGGGAACTACAACCTGCATTCCACATGGTCCTAGTGTCCCACCAACTACAAGTTCATCAACATCCTATCAAAATTCCACGGGGGGGGGCTGAGCCCCTTTTTAAAATTCCGACGGGGCCTGGGGACCCCGAGCCCCTATGTAGTCGGCACCTATGGCTGGCGCACTAAGTTTGCATCACTGCTTATATAATGCCCTGCTGGTTAGGCTGGGTGTTTAATCAATTTAGCACTGCATTGGAACAAAAACCAACAGACACGGTGTGCCGCCAGGAACAGGGTTGGGAAACAGTGTTGTAGACAATTGGTTACAAATTATTGTAGTGAGTTAGGTACATAATTTATTTAAAAATAAATAAGTCTCTAGTCGCCCACCCAGGACGCCTGCGGTTTATATCTTTGAAATTATATATATATATATATATATATATATCTATATACTATATAAATATATATATATATATATATATATATACATAATATTATATATATATACATACACACACACACACACGCACACACACACACACACACACACACACCTTATGAGTTCTGCATCAGGTAGAACCCAAATTCCCTTGACAATGATCGACAGTCACACAATGTGTCAAAAATATAAAACAAGATTTTATTTAAGAATAAAAAGGGTGCACAACTAATCTAATATTACAGCATGGAAAAATGATTGGTTAGAGATCTTCATGAATAGTATATAGTTCACTGATTTCTTAGTCCAAAGATTACAATAACTACAATATTATTAGCATACATGGCTAAAATACTAATATTAATTATGGTTAATCACACAAAGTGTCTATTTTGCATTAGTATTTTCAATACTCGTTTCTCGTTGTAATCAATCATATTTCATATCAAAATGCACAAGAATTCATTCAACTTCCAATTCAGAACGGAATCCAAATTCCAATAACTAATATAAATTCAAATGAGTTTTACCTTGTTAATTTAGTTTAGACGTGATCTACCAAACTGACAATATGTTATTAATCTCAATTGATTCTATATTCAAATTAACTCCAAAATGGGGCAACGTTTATTTGGAAACTCCTTTGAGTTACACATTTTTAACAATCAAAATACATTTCTTGCACACTCCAAAACAGGAAGTTGTGGGACATATTCCCTGAATATGATAATAATACATGTATTGAAAATATAACTGGATTAATTAATTAAACCGTGTGCCCTTCTGAAACAGGGCAAACTGCTGTGTCGTGAGAAGAGGTTTTTTTTTTTTTTGCAGACATTCTGAACTATGTGACCTACTGAATGAGGTGACCAGGGCTAGGTGACACCTGGACTGGATTAGGCTGAAAGGACAGCTGAATTATGTATAGATAATTCACACATGCAACAACAATCGTTTTGACGCAAGGAAGACATAAACTATTGATGTCCCAGTGGAAAAGGACATTAAAACATCAAAGGACTTGGAGTTTAAAGAGGCAAGATACACAAATGATCTCATGAAAGTGGCTATTTAGCAGAGTGAAAAGACTATAAATATCCAAGCAAAATTAAACATTTTGCACTCCACATCGAATGCTAACCAAGGTGCTGTCACTCTGCTAAGCAGACTCTGACTAAGTGCAAGTGAGTCAACTACCACAAGCAACGAGACTGAGGCCCGGCTGGAGGACTGCCGAAAAACTTACAGCGACTGTTATCAGACAAACGAGTCTGGGTCTGCTGTACACCTAAAACTACAGTATCTAAAAGAAACTGTGCCCTGCTACCTGCTTAGCTAAAAGACTCAGCGAAGAGGACAGAGCGAACGGGCACTGTTGTGGATCCTATACAAAGGACTGAAGACTTTGTTGCAGCTGTTTGTTTATTCTATCGAGAATTGAAAGCTTTGTTGTCGAGTTTGATCCAATGTGGAATTGAAGACTTTGTTGCCGAGAAGACAGCCTTTTGTACTGGACATTTCAACAGACTGAGTTTCCAAAACAGTAGAGTAAAAGTCTAAGCTTCAAAGAATTGTTGAGTATAATTCCAGTTGCATTTTCCTTTCATGTAACTAAATTAATTAATTGTAACACATTCACATAGAATTGAACTGTTAATTATTTAGTTTGCACACTCTGCTTGTGAAATAACTTTTAGTGAAACTTGATGAAATAACTATAAGTAATCTACCTCATATTGTTGTATGAAGATTTTCTTTAAAAGTAAACTTGCCATATCCTTAATCTATACACCATTAATAAGCGTATTGTGTTATATTCTAAGATTGTCTGCATCATTTCAGTTTAGGCTGTGTGTGTATGTGGGTGTGTATGTGTGTGAGCAAGTTACTAGCTACATCACAGCTTGCTTGGGCTGATGAAGTTGCTGCTTTGTGTGTGAGGAGATAGGTGGTGTCATATTTCAATCGCTCTGCTGGCCAGCATGAATGCAGTGAGAGTTGTTGACTTTTGTTTGGTGCTTGGAGACTAAGAGATTTACTTTTTGACTTTTTTGATTTCTGGTTAGTGTTTGTGTACTTAATAAAATAATACTATTGATTAAACATTCCTTGTGTATGCGTGTGAATGTGTGTTCATAGTAAATCCTACATCTTTACACATCAATTTTATCTTAGACTTGTCCTAAGATTTCCAACTGGAATGGGTTCTGTTGATAAGACAGAACTCATTGTTCAAAGAATGCGTTACAATTGAAAAGTTATGTAGGTTCCTGTTGCAATTCTTCTGTATGGCTAAGGGACCTTCCAGAGGCACAGCTGCTGGCTAGTTGCTTAATTTCGTTTTTGTTATTGATTTCAAGAAGCAAAATAAAAGAGAGATGGATCTTTGTTGTGTCCTGTTTCCTGGTTCAGTCTCTCACAGTGCAGAGAGAGCCTCTTCAGAGCTAATTTCAGCCTTCTCACGATGTGATTTTGGCCATATCTGATTCTATTCCAACTTCAGACCAGCGATTCAGAACAGATGTCAGATACTTTTATAACCACATTTCTAGAACCACTTTTAGACCCACTTCTCTGACCTCTTTCGGGCACTTTTTCACCATCAACCCATTTCTTTTTCAGTCAGCTTCCTAACCACAGACCTTGTTCCAGTCTTTTTAAATTATATTTGGATAGTTGAATTCATGGGTGTGTTTAATGTCATGTAGCATGCTTAAACACTGGTTCATTCGTCTCTGGCCACTCCTTGGCCTTGCCCACAGCTCATGATTGACAGTTCGCTCAAATTTCCTTTGTCTTGTCAAGTGTGATTGACACTCTTA